>NW_023994087.1:600000-993391 GCF_015586225.1 Lucilia sericata | reverse complement strand
ACATACATACATACATACATACATACATACATACATACATACATACTACATACATACATACATACATACATACATACATACATACATACATACATACATACATACATACATACATACATACATACATACATACATACATACATACAGACATACATACATACATACATACATACATACATACATACATACATACATACTACATACATACATACATACAACATACATACATACATACATACATACATACATACATACATACATACATACATACATACATACATACATACATACATACATACATACATACATACATACATACATACATACATACATATATGAGAAAATGTATACATACCATTTTGATATGAAAATATCCATTGTCGCCTGACAAGCTCTGGCCAATATAAAGAGTACAAATACGAAAATAATTAACCATGGCATACCCAAGGCATAAAAGTAGGTGAAATAGGTAAGCAATTTGACAGACCCCTGCATTTGAAGTTCTTTGCGTTCTTCTCCTTTATCCTTTGTATCATCTGGCAATATCTCATGTGTTTTGAACTTTTCATCTCGATCCTTATCAATTATGCTGTCGGCATGTTGAATACTTGCTTTCTGTTCATCATCTTCATGTTCCAGGTGTACTCTAAAACGTATTGTTGTTTTGAGAGTTTCATATGTACCTTGCTCGGCGGCAATTCCATTTTCCATTAATATTAAACGATCAGTGTCCTTTAGATGTTGTACGTGATGTGTCACTAATACACGAATTTTATCAGATAGAAATCGTTTAAAGCATTGTTCTAGCAAGCGTTGCCAACATAAGAGTCCACGCAGAGAGAGGATCGTCGAATATGTAAATATCAGCCTGGCGATAAACCGCACGCGCCAAACTTATACGTGCCTTTTGTCCGCCACTTAAGCTTATACCGCGTTCTCCCACTATTGTCGAGTCTCCGTGAGGAAATAGGGAAATATCTCGCTCTAGCTCACAAGCATGCAATACCGCCTTATAACGTGCCTCCTCGTATTTTTCGACAAATAGAATATTCTCTCGTATACTCGATTCAAAAATCCACGCTTCTTGCGGTGCATAACTTATGGTGCCATTTACTTCGACATTTCCCTTAATAATTTCCAATTCTCCCAGTATGGCATTAAGTAATGTAGTCTTCCCAGAGCCAACATTACCAACAATACCTATAAATTGTTGTTCGTGAATGTGAGCATTTACATTTTCAATGTGGCTCCGCCGCTTATCAGATTCAACTTTGTCCCAGCTAGCGGACAAGTTGTGTAGGATAACTCCCTTTTTAATAGCTCTGGGATTGTGAACACGACCACTGAAATTTCCTTTTTCATCATCGTCGTCCATTCCGAAGTTTTCTAATCCTCCATCCGCCGGATCTTCGCTCTGCATTAGAAACGTGACAACACGACGGGCACATACTGTCGTTTCAGCCCAAGTAGTAACTGCCAATGGCCAGAAGTGCAAAAGAGAATCATTTAAAACATCATAATATGAGGATATGATGAACACCTTTTTTGCAGTCACAATCTCACCAGTATAGACGTACGACACCAAGCTAAGAAAAAGTGCTAACTTGGAAATCATTTCGGTACATTGTAGAGCTGCGTAGATGTTCATAGAGCCCCTAATGGCTTTTATCTCCTTCTTGCGTATCAAAGCAATCAATTTTGCAAACGATTTTTCCCAGGCATACATTTTTATAACCTGCATGGCTGTTATTATCTCATTCATTAACTTAACACGATCATCCCCATGTTCCGCCGACTCATGCCTAAAGTGCGCAGAGGCTTTAGCAGCCCATGCTTGTAGTGGTATAAAAATTATAATGGAAGCCAAGCCAACAATCGCTGGCCAACCTATTTCTAAATACATTATATAACCCATAATACATGCCTCAATGGGTCCTTTCCACAAATCATGAAAGAAATAAAATGTCATATCAAATTGTGGCAAATCTGTTGAAAGAACCGCAATTGCAAAGCCACTCATTCCGCTGTTTTCTGCTGTCACCGAGGAACGTAGACATTTCCGATAAACTAAACCAGAACAAGCCAAACGTATACGAGTTCCCGTTTCAAAGAGGTAGAACATGAAGGGGTGGAAGCATAGCGTCGATACCAACGAACACAGAACTATACCAGTGGCATAGAGATATGCCTGATTTTTACTTATGTCCGTTTGACCCTCAGCAAAAAAGGACACCAATCCACCGAGAAACAATGGCTGTGAACAACTTGAAAAGCGATAAGCAAATATTAAAAGTGTATAATTTCTACTATGCCCTTCGATATTGACTTACTGTATAGAAATTTCCAAAATTGAATACAAAATGCATGTTGGTACAAATTTCCATCCGTATGCTCTAAATATCATATGCAACAAACTAGGCTTTTTACGGCGAACCTCTCTTTCCCAATGCTTAATAAGAGCAAACGAAACATTTTTGCTATCCAAAGTGGGAATATGTTCGTAAAGATCATCCGCTTCCAATTGTTCTCTATAGCCTTTACGAAATGTCTCTCGTGTCCACCTGTAACAAAAATCAATTCAAAACAAACTTTCCGTTATTGTTTATGTGCATAGCACGTTATCATAATCATCAAGTTCAAATGAAATCTGGCAAAATAAAGTCATAAACCATTTTAAAAAAGGCCACATTAGTGAGTATTGACTTTTGATTTGACTGACAGTTTTAAATCCTCCCTCACATGAGTAGCACACTACAAATATCAAACGCAAAAGCACGAAATAAATATGGTGTCGTGTTTTTTTTTTTTTTTTTTTTTTTGATAAGACAAACACATCATCATCAATGGACGAGTAAATAAATAAATAGTATCAGTAATAGTATCAAAATTTAATTTATTAACAATTTCCCTTTTTCGATTTCATTCTATGTCTTCTATTTGTTGGTATTTTATTTTATTATCAAATAATTTATGGCCAATAAATAGTCAGCCAGCCAGCCAGATTCTGATGACCGAACAATGAAAATTAAATAAACAAATTCTATTAATATAAAAACAGTTATTTTTATACGAATATTCTTCGGACGCGTATATGAGATATTTAATACCATTAAATTCTTTCAAACCAAAATTTTTAATGCAAATCCTTCGGATATGATAAAACTAATTTTGACAAATGTAAACGCAGTATCATTGAAGCTTATACAAAACTAAGTGGTGCCATTTTTTATAAAGATAATAGATCATTTAAGAGAACTATGTGCTCCAAAGCCCCATTCGAAGCGTACGGGGGCTAGGTTACAAACATTAGCACAAACGTATAATACCCTACCCACTATAGTGGTGTAGGGTATAAACATACAATTCTTTTAACTATAAGAAACACGTTTATTTATGTTTAATACTCCATTGAATAAATATGGCTTTTAAAATCTGTTTGAAAAAAAATTAAATTTAAAAAAAATGTTTGAAAAAAACTTCGATTTTGAATTTGGTTCTAATCAAAATAAAATATTTTGGGAATCATCATGAACAAAGCAAGGTAAATATTTAAAGGGGTAACAATAACACGATTTTGCTTTCCGTACAGTGTGAAACGGTGTAATATACATACATATCGCACACCCAGTACAAAAGTGACTCAACTCAAAAAATTTTTTCAGAAAAGGAAAAAAGTTTTTATAAAATTCTGATAATTTTATTTTTATTATAGGTTTGTTTAAAACATTAACCGCCTTGAACCTATTGCATCAGATGAACTTTATGTGACAAGTAAATACATATTAGAAAGATCCTTCTAAATTAGAAATTTTCTAGATAAAAATCTTGAGTTTTACAAGAGACACAAAATAGCACTTTTTAAAATAGCATATCTCCTAATCTTTATTTCTTGTTAGACAAATTTTTATATTAGATAATTTACTAATTTTAGGAAGACGAAAATATTCCAACATCTTAAAATGAAATATTTTTATAAGTTTAATTACTTTGAATACATATTTTTTAGATTTCTTGTTACCTTTGATATCATTACTATTATTTTAACGAAAACTATAAAACGACGCTGCACCAATATTTGTATAATTTAAGCAACCATCATTAAATAATCGACGGTACACTTAAATGAAATTCGAATGTGTCATAAATAGAAGTGGTACTTATCAAAATTCACATGCAATCAAGATATTTAGTGACTCTAAATTATTTAAGTGATTTTAAATTATGTCTCAAACTTGTTAATTCTTGATGTCGAAAGCAAAGTATGTCCACAATAAAAAATGTTATAAATTCTTTGTTAGGCTCTATTTAAAAGATGTTTTGTTTGTTATAATTTTCTTTTAACATAAATATTTAATAATATTTACCAGAAGAACCATTTTGATAAGAAATTTGCTTTTAAAATTGGATTTGGTTTACGTTCACTGTTTTCTTGTGATTTATTCATTTTATTAGTATTTTAATTTTGTAATCAAACACACAGAACCATTATTTAATCAATTCTTTATTATAATTTTAAAATTGCTCGTTATTAATTTTTAATATTTATTTTTTAACGATACGCGCACACTGAGTTCTTCATTCGATATGACCACTATTTTAACCTGTGCTAAGAAGATATAATTCACAGTTAAAAACAACCACACATAGAAATTCTATAAAAATAAACGACGAAATAAATTAATTCTCTACATTTGATGAATTTATCTAAATCCGTATTGACAGGATTCATCATATCAACAACAACTTAAAAAGTTAAAATAAAGTAAAATAACACCATCATTACACGTTATTAACGCGCCCTCGAGTCTACCTATTGTTGCTGTTAAAAATATTCCTGGTCTTTTAACCGTTTTTTAAATTAGAATAAAATTGATATAGTAGCTGCTGCAATCTAACTAATAGTAAATAAAAGTTGAAATAGTAAATAAAAGTTGAAATATCTTATCTATAATAAGTATTTTTACTTGAATAGTACCCATTTTGATTTTGATGATCCAGAGAGAGATAGTGCGAATTATATATGTATGTGGAGTATTATTAATACTGTAAGTAGTATCTAAAAATAATTATAATATTTGCACAAACTGAAAATTATTGTATTGTATTGCATACTGTTTTATTAATGGATCAAATTAGTTACAAAATAAAACTCCATATCGAAATAAATAAAAATTTACCAATTGTTCATTGACTGTTTCACTTTTCTATGACTTTCAAATAAGTGACATCCGACGCATTAATGTAATGCGACAATGGCTTGTACTTACAACTTACCTTTCCATGACTAATACATACCGTCTGCATTATTTGAAAGCAGTCTAGTAATGGTTGGTTGGTTTACGTGGTAGTTCACAGCGCGCGAACTGTCAAGTACAATCTAAGAGACTCCGTTTTGACCAATCTAGTAATGACTTTCAAATAACATTTTAGCCTAGATATTTCTAATTTTCAAATTTATTCAAAAACAAAACTACTTTCTTAACTCTTTTTTAGCAAACGAACGTGGTAAGTACTTAGTTAACTCCCTATTTGTATGCGAGCGTGGTAAGTACTTGTCTTCAATGTCATCATTGTATTAAGTCTGGGCCAGACTTGCCAATGTTAAAAGCTGAAAGTTTGCAGAAACGATCACGAATTTAGAATCATCAAAAAATGAAATTAATACATCCATAACAATGGAATATAGCCTATACAGGGCACAGCCGAATATAGCACTCTTACTTGTAAAATTATCATCGCCAAAAAATAAATTTGAGTCAAAATTAAATTGTGTTTAGTGACCATCATATAGCATTTATTTTATTATTATTATTTATAATTTTAAATTTTTCTCATGAAAAATTGCATAAGTTTAGGCACTTTATTTGGTTTTTAAATATGTTAAGTACAAAAATATGTATTGTATTTGTAAGTACGTATACGTGTATTCATTTTAATTGTTAGTCTTATATATAAACTTCTAATATAATATAAAAACAACAAAAGAAGTAAATTCCTATATGATTTTTGATCTGATTATGAATACTTTATATAATAAATTGCATTTAATTTAAATTAATACAAACATCTATAATAAATTATTATATTTTACAATTTACACTTACATACGAACATAGATAGGTATCGTATGTTTTGTATGTATTTAATTAGAACACATAAATGGAAGAAATAAATCAAGTACCGAACTTTTTAAATTGGCAGTATAAATTGAATACTTAATGAAAATTAATTGATGATAGTTTTAAACATTTAAATAAAAAATTGACTAATACATTTAAAAAGAGATTTCATTCGTAAGTAGGTTTCATATATGTATGTAAATATGAATGTATATGTATGTATACGATGTAGCAGTTTCAGTAATACTTTTTATCACAATTGTTTTTTTGTATCTGTGTCGTTTTTAGTTCTTTCAAATTTCAACTTATAGTTTTCCTCAGCAGCTTGAAATAGGGCTGCTGCTGTCGCTAGGCCGGTATGATCAACTAACGTACGTAAGAAGCCACCTGGTTTTTGTAGTAACTCAAAAGGATGACCAAGTTCAACAGCTTGACCAGCATCCATAACTAAAACTCTGTCACTATCCATGACAGTGTGCAAACGATGAGCTATGGTTAGAACGGTGCAGTCTGAAAATTTCGTTCTTATAGTTTTTTGTATAAGTTTATCGGTTCTGCAATGTTTCATAAATGAGATAAAAGTTGATTGTCATTATGATAAGTTAATCAAACATATCAGTTTTATTACTTACTCAGGGTCCACGTTAGCTGTAGCTTCATCTAGTATTAAAATTTTATTTTTTCTGAGAATGGCCCTTGCTAAGCAAACCAGTTGTCTTTGGCCTACACTAAAATTGGAGCCACCATCATACATGCGACAGTTTAATCCACCAATAAGTGTCGAGACATGTCCTCTCAGTTCGACATCTTCTAACGCCCTCCACATATCCACGTCACTGCATTCTTCTAATGGATCCAGATTATAGCGTAAAGTGCCCGAAAATAGTACAGGATCTTGTGGTATGATAGAAATATTGCTTCTCAAATCATAAAGTCCTAGTTGTTCAATGTTCACATTGTCAATACGAATTACACCCTCATTGTAGGCTAAGCGAAATAGTGATTGTATAATAGAAGATTTACCAGCTCCTGTTCTTCCTACGATGCCAACTTTCTCATTCGATTCAATAGTAAAGTTCAGATCCTTCAAAACATACGACTCTTTCGGATCATATTTCAATTTGAAGTTAATGAACTCAATACGACCTTTACTTGGCCATTCACCTTTGGGTTTGAATTTATCTAATGTTTCCATTGGTGGCTCTGGTGGTTGTTCGGTATACTCCAACACACGTTCAACACTGGTCATTTGATTCTCTAATTCTGCTGTTTGACGCATGCCCCATTGACACATACCAATCATAGTACTTGAATGTAGAAATGGCCAAGCCAACGTCTCCACTGTTAAAGTCCGCTCCAAGCAATAGAAAACTAAATGTAACGACAGTTATATAAAAAACACAAATAATATCTGTCCATAGAGCAAATGCTCTAGTACAGGATAGAAACAAGAACCATGCAGACGTATTTGCGTTTAAATAATCATGAAATTCCGACTCTAATGCTGATTCGGCTTCCAATGCTCTAATTGTTGTAAGTCCTTGGAAGGTTTGATTGGTGAGCGAGTACACAGGGCTGCGCGCTTAAAATGCAAATAATATGTCTATTAGTTAAATCACTACAATGAAGTCATTCCAGTTCTATTACTTACAAATAGACTCCAAACGTTTGACACTGCGACTCGTGTTTACGTAGAGAAATCGTATACCAACAAGACAAATTACTATTACAACTGCAGGCACTAACAGCCAATAATTTGCAATCGCCACTATAATCAGTACGCCTGAGGCATCAATCGCGAACTGAAATTTTATGAAGTATTTAGAATTTTTTTATAAGTATTTAGAATTAAAATAAGTTGACAAAAAGTCTTACAGATAAACAATCCATTAATGTGTGAGGTAAATCCGCATCCACTGTTCTGATATCTTTTGAAAAACGATTCAAAATGCGACCAGAAGAGTTTGTATTAAAAAAGTACATGCTTGTGCGCGTAATGCCTCGAAATAAACGATCATGTAACTTTAGAGAAATTCGTAAACACATTCGGAAAAATCCAAAAGTCCGTAACAAATACACAACCAGGGTAGCACCCAACATTGATGAATAAATAATTACTCTCTTCTGTCTTTCATTTTCTTTCTCTTGAAAGTCTCCATCGGAAGTTGCATCAAAAATTGTGTAATTCGAAATCAGAACTTCTGTGAAAGAACTATTTGCACCAACATAGGATGAATTTTTGTTTTCCTCCCAAATAACCCTAAAAATGGTCAGATAATTTTATACAAATAAGTACAGGCTAAAACATTAAAATATTGCTAACGATCTTACCATCGTGACAAAAAATAATCAACACCATTCAGCATTATGCGGGCACATATGAAGAGTCCTACTATAAGGATTAGTATAAAGGTACTTTCAAGGGCTTTAAAGTAAGAAAGATAGACATCTAGCTTAACAGACCCTATTGCTTGGGCTTCCTTATTCACATCTTCGACAGGCTTTTCGTCTGGTCGCAACAAATGGTAATAATGTTCCATACTTTTTTCTGAGTCACTTCTTGACAAGTGACTGCTAACACTAACTTCATCACCAGCCGTATCTCCTCCGCCACATTCATGGTGGGTTTGAGCCAAAAATTGAAATTGTTTAGACCTTTGCAGTTCCTGATAGCTACCTTGAGCTACAATTCTCCCCGATCCCATTAACAAAAGTTGCTCAACGTCAAACAAATACTGCAACTGATGTGTAACCAATATTCGAATTTTCGACGACAAGAAATCATTTATGCATCTCTCAAAAATGTGCTTGCCAACATGAGTATCTACGGCTGATAAAGGATCGTCTAATAGGTAAATATCCGCTTTACGATAAACAGCTCTGGCTAAATTTATTCGAGCTTTTTGACCACCGCTAAGACTAACTCCACGCTCTCCAACTATTGTCAAATCTCCTCGGGGGAGCAACTCAAGGTCTCTTTCTAAAGCGCACACTTTTAAGACGCGCTTATATCGTCTTTCATTATAATCTTCAACAAAGACAACATTGTCTCTAATTGTCCCTTCAAAAACCCAAGGTTCTTGAGAGCAGTATGATACTTTTCCATTGACTAGAACTTCACCGGAATCAATTTGAACTTCTCCCAAAAGAACATTAAGAAAAGTCGATTTACCTGAACCTACTGGCCCAACAATTGCTGCCAAAGTTTTTTCATTGATTTCAACATTTAAATTTGATATTGCTGGACTTGTGTAGCCATGTGAACTGTCACTATCCCATGTTGCAGTTGCACTACGCAGTGTCACTCCCTTGGAAACCGCATTAATATTTAATGTTCTTACATTTCGCACAGGACTAGATTCAATAGTCGCTTCTATTCGATTGTCTATGAAATTTAATTTATCTACTGTATTTTTATTTTGGTCTTTATTTTGAGATTTATTCGCCTTTTTCTTTTTTAATTTCTTTTCTAATTTCAATGGAGCTTCAGCCTGGTCACCATCCAATAGAAATTCTTTGCATCTTCTGGCTGAGACACAGGCCTCAGCAATAAACGTTATTGAAAGGGGCCAGAAGTGTACCATAGAATCATTTAACATATTGAAATATGACGACACAGTATATACTCGTTTTGCAGTCAAAGTATCACCCATATATACATATGAAACTAATGCCAAAAACACTGAAAGTGGAGATATCATCGATGTGCAACTTAGAGCAGCATGTATATACGAAGTTCCTCGTATAGCTTTAACTTCTTTCAATCTAACTTCGGCTACTACCTTGGCAAAAGATTTTTCCCATGCGTACATTTTTATCACTTGAATTCCTTGTATAATTTCGTTCATAAGCTTTACACGAAGATCTGTTCGTTCCGCTGTCCTCTGTCTATAATATGCAGCCTTTTTAGCGGCCCATGCTTGTAGTGGAATAAAACTCAACATGAACGCCACACCAATCACAGCCGACATACCAATTTCTCGGTACATTAAATAACCAATAATAAGGGATTCGATAGGACCTTTCCAAATGTCGTGTAAAAAACATAAGGCTACATCAAATCTTCCCAAATCATTAGATAATATATTTATAGCACGCCCGCGTAAGCCGTCATTGCTGGCACTTTTAGAAATTTGCAAACATTTACGATATATCAAACCTGATAGTGCTAACCGTATTTTTGTACCCACTTGAAATATGTAGAATATGAATGGATGGAATGTCAGCACCGGCACTATCGAACATAACACAATACCACCGGCAAAAAGATAAGCACTTTTCTCGCTTATTGCCGTTTGTCCATTTGCAAAATAAGCTACCAATCCTCCTAAGAACAGTGGCTGTAAAGCTCTGAAAATTTTATAAATAAGTATTAAAATTAAATAATAATACATATATAATCACCTAAGATCTTACGAGACTTACTTTGTTATAGATTCACAAACTGAATATAAAATACCCAAAGGTAAAAACACTGACCCATACGCTTTAACTATCATACGTACAACACTCGGGTTCTTGCGTTTTCGTTCTTCATCCCATAAACGACCAAATTTCTCAGTAACACGCTCGCTATCTAAATTTTTACGATGTTGATATAATTCCTCATCCTCTAAGGGACCTTTGAGACCACGACGAAAAAGATCTTTCATCCACCTAAAAATAGTTAAGATGAAAAATATGGTTGTAGAATCAAAAAACATTTCATCACAAATTTTTAACACTTATGCACAGAAAAAAGTTTCAGCATAAATATTATGAACTGCTTTCATTGTTTAAAGTTAATAACATTTAAGTATAAGTTCTTAAATTGTATGAATTTTTTAATTTATATTTTTTCAAACATAATCTAGAAGCCTTGACTTAAAATATTTCAAATTTATTTTTCTATTTGTTAAGAAAAATGTTTGAAATTTTCATTTCATTTCATTTGTATTTCTTTATGATTTTTTAATTAAAATCGATGAAATATACACGTATTTGGCGGCATTTTATGAAGAATAGATGCTTAACTATGTTGGCTGATGTTTTCTTGTTTGAGATTTGGTTTTTTCTGCATTTCAATTTATATTTTTTTATTATACAAAATTCGCTAATAAAGGATTACTATCTACTAAATATGGAAACAGATTGGTAGATAATGGACTCTTTTGCAATTTTTCATGAATAGCGTAGAAAAAAATAAAAATTCAAAAAATTTCCGTCATGCACAAGTTCATACATTTTATGAACTTTTAGTATTCTGAATGAAAATGGTTTTAGAAAAAAAAGTCATGTTCGATTCATACAATATATTACAAAATTCATTCAAGTTATGTATTATCTTTTTCTGTGTAAAGTTAATAACAGGATGCACTAAGTAAGGTGAAATCGTCAAGGCAGCTGATTTTTATTTGTTTATTTAAAAAGTGCATGGGTTATGTCAAAAATAATTTATTTATTTTTATTCTAACACTAGCTTTACCCAGTGTGCTTTGCTACCCTAAAAGCAGTATAAATAAAAAACCCACTTAACGATTTTGAAGATTATAACTGCAATAGTTCTCTAGATTTACAATATGTTACATATTAGAGATGCCAAGCAAATTATTGAAAGTTCGCCAATTTCTATCTATCTATGAAAAATTTTAATAATTAATAGTTTCCAAGATATACAAAATTTTGTATTTAATTCTTTTATGTAGTGCCAAGCCCAAAATTGAAAGCTCGCCCGCTATTCTCTAAATGTTCACATGAATGTCAGAGTTTTTTATGTAAAATTTTAAGATTCTAGCTCTAGTAGTTTCCAGATATACAATTATTCTATTTCATTCATGTGGGGGCTTCAAGCTCCCCAGATTAAAGTCCGATCTTTTTCCTCCAAAATATTCAGATGATTATTGAAGTAATTTCTGCAAAATTTGAAGAATCTAGTTCTATTAGTTTCCCAGATAAACGAAATTTTATATTTAAGTCATATGGGAGTTGTCAAGTTCCCCATTGAAAGTCCGCCCGGTATACTCTAATTGTTCAGATGAATGTCAAAGTTTTTCAAGTAAAATTTGAAGATTCTAGCTCTAATAGTTTCTAAGATATACGATTTTTTCTAATTAATTCATATGGGGGCTCCAAGCCCCCCCCCCCCCAGATGGAAGTCCGATCTTTTTCATCCAAAATGTTCAGACGAATATTTAAGCAGGGTTTAATATTTAGTTTTTAGTTTTATTTTTTTAAATGTCGACTGAACTGAAGAAAGTTCAAGTATTTATTTTTCCCTCACAAGCTAACTGAAGTCAGTCAACTGTGTCAACGCACTGCTGCAATAACTTGCAAGTGGTTTTGTTTTTCTTCAGCAGCCACACACACAAGCAGCGGCCATGTTAAGTTTTTCAACTCAGCCGAACTGAACACAACGACTGAACAGTAAAAACAGATTTGCGTGTGCTGCTTACGTATTGCTTAGTTCTTGGTTTCGTTTTCTTATTAAGGGACGTAAAAAAAACTGATAGTTTGACTGGTTAGTACAAATCAAGCTGACTGAACAATAAAACTTGATGGGTTGTTTGTTCAGTAAGACTTTGTTATTGTATGCAATTTGTTTTAGTATATTGTATGTTTTTGTGTTTAAATTTGACAAAAGTAAATTATCTTTATAAGATTCATAAATGTGCTAGTACGAATTTTTGTTCAAATTGGATAACGCTTACTCGGTTAAGTCTGTGGTCAAAAAAGGGCCATTATTTTAACAGCATCTCCAAAACTCCATTTTCAAACTTTAAAAAATTTTGTTAAATGGATTATTCAAAATTAAAGTTTTCTATACTGGATATTATAAAGGATATATATAAGAATTAAACACAGAAAGAATGAGCTTAATACCTCTCATAGTTTTACCGTACCTGAGATGTGAATTTGAAGGATTTCGGGAAAAAGGCAATTTTTGCCAATAATTAAGTAAAAATTATATTATTACCAATTGTTGCTTAATTTTGATCAATTAAATTGCGATTATTATTTCCGAGTCCATGAAAAGTTATTTCTGATAAAATTTCCGAAATTAAAAATCATTAACCGTCTAAAAACCGGGGTCAAAATCAAGTTTTTGTATATTTAATATTCTTCATTAAAAATAGCAAAATATTGTGTATTTAATTATGAATTCATTTTGACAAACTACACGAAAATATATCCAGAAATCTAGGAATCAAACTTCTTCAAAAATTAACCCTCTGTCATACTTGGGGTCAATTCAAGACCGAAAAAACACTTTTAAAAATGAATTTTCTAAAATGAATTTTCTTAAAGATTTAATGGATATATATCGTATTATTTGAATGTAGTAAAAATAACTTCTAAGAAGTTTCATCAATATCCATCAACAAATTAACAACATCATGCTCTTATTTCTTCAAGAACATAAAATTCAAAAATTTGATTTTGGCCCCGGTGTTTTTTTTTAGTTTCGAAAATTTGATTAGAACTAACTTTCCATGGACTCGGAAATAATAATCGCAATTTACTTGATCAAAATTAAGTAACAATTGGTAATAATATAATTTTTACTTAATTATTGGCAAAAATTGCCTTTTTCCCGAAATCCTTCAAATTCACATCGCAGGTACGGTAAAACTATGAGAGGTATTAAGCTCATTCTTTCTGTGTTTAATTCTTATATATATCCTTTATAATATCCAGTATAGAAAACTTTAATTTTGAATAATCAATTTAACAAAATTTTTTAAAGTTTGAAAATGGAGTTTTGGAGATGCTGTTAAAATAATGGCCCTTTTTTGACCACAGACTTAACCGAGTAAGCGTTATCCAATTTGAACAAAAATTCGTACTAGCACATTTATGAACCTTATAAAGATAAACATAATATTTTTTTTGTAAAATTTTTCAAAACTAACAAAAATTTTCTTATATTTACTTTTATATGTCTTCAGAATCACAAAATTCTCGGGGGAAATTTTAATAACTCAAAACTTTTTTAACCAATTTTGAGTTTTTCCATCTTTTTGGAAAGACAATTTTGTAGACATTACGATTTTGCTATAAAATGGTGCAATAATTAATACTTAAAGCCTCATTTTGTGAAAAAACTCCAAAAAGTGCCATTTTTCCCATATAAACGCATTTACAAACTTTGGCGGCGATGCGCGGGCTCTTACCCTCAAAATAATTGAAGAATATTTTACAGTCTTCCATTTGACGTTAAAATACAACATAATTTCACTATTAGATGTTGCTCCGAGCGAAAAGCCTATTTTCGACCCACCCTAATATACTACATACATACAATAACAAAATCTCACTAAAAAATCATCAAAATGCTTAAATTTGATTCAATTTTTATTTAAAGAAAATATCTAAATTTATAAGTATAGTAATTTATAATTTTATAAATTTTAAATTAATTAACAATTTCTATTAGCAATAATTATCAATTACTTTATTTACTTTTGTCAAATTTAAACACAAAAACATACAATATACTAAAACAAATTGCATACAATAACAAAGTCTTACTGAACAAACAACACATCAAGTTTTATTGTTCAGTCAGCTTGATTTGTACTAACCAGTCAAACTATCAGTTTTTTTTACGTCCCTTAGTAAGAAAACGAAACCAAGAACTAAGCAATACGTAAGCAGCACACGCAAATCTGTTTTTACTGTTCAGTCGTTGTGTTCAGTTCGGCTGAGTTGAAAAACTTAACATGGCCGCTGCTTGTGTGTGTGGCTGCTGAAGAAAAACAAAACCACTTGCAAGGTATTGCAGCAATGTGTTGACACAGTTGACTGACTTCAGTTAGCTTGTAAGGGGAAATTTTAACTAGTTACTATTTTTTAAGCATGGTACTAAATTTAGTCAAATATTTAGTAATTTGCGACTGCAATTAGCAGTTTTTTGAAACCCTGTATTTAAGTTCTTAGTGCAAAAGTTGAAGAATTTAGTTCTATTAGTTTCCCAGATAAACGAATTTTTGCATTTAATTAATATGGGAGGTGCCGCTCCCCTCATGGGTAGTCCGCCAATTTATTTCCCAAAATGTTAACATGGATGTTAAAATTATTTGTGCAAAATTTTAAGATTCTAACTGTAATTGTTTCTAAGATAAACGAATTTTTGTTTTTAATTTATATGGGAGGTGCCACGCCCCCTAATGCTAGTCCGCCTACTTTTTGTCCTAAATAATCATATTGACACTAAAGTGGCTCCGACAAAATTTGAGGACTCTAACTGTTATATTATCTCAAATATACGGATTTAATATTTTCTAATATGGGCGTGGCACCTCGCCCACTTGAAATTTCAAAATAAAAAGCAGCCTATTACCTATTCCAGACATACAGGAATACGCTGTGAAAACCAAAGAATAAATATACAAACATACAAACAAACACACATTCATTTTTATATATATAGATATGTTTAACTATGTTTTCTGGTTTTAGATTTTTTTTTCAACATTTCAATTTCTGTTTTTTAATTATACAAATTCGATAATAAACTATTAATATTTACTGAATATGGAAACGACATCTTAATCTCATCTAAAAATGCGATTGCATATTTTTCACTTCTATAAACCAAATATTTCCTTACAAATAAAAACCGAGTTAAAAGTGCGGAAAGAGATGTTGAAAAGTCACTACAAATAACATATTTGAAATACATCAAATTTTGGTGAAAAACCAATGAAATTTACATAAGCGTGTCATTGAAAGAATGTGGTTTATTTTTGACACCCAAATATCGGATTTTTACTGCATCTATGAATAACATTAGATGTAGTTCAAAGTTGTCAAAAATTGAACAACAATCCCTCCAATGACACGCTAATGTAAAATTCATAGGTTTTTCACCAAAATTGGAAGTACTTCAAGATGGTTATTTGTGGGTGAAAATTCTACTCTTGTTCCCTGCTTTTTTGCTTGGTAGATTAATAGATTTTTCCAACACTTTTTCATGAAGATCGTAAGAAAAAAGGAACAATTCCAAAATTTCCATGCATGTTCATATTCATATATTTATGAATTTTAATATTCTGAAAGGGTTGGAAAAAGTCTGTCGATTCATGAGTGATAACAAAGTCATAGACATCAAGTTTTCATTAATATTTATTAGCTATGTAATATGTCTAGTATGTCTGTTTATTTAATGTATTTCCTGTATGTTTGTATGGTTGTGTATTATGTATGTATGTGTATGTATATGTATGTATGTATGTCTGTATTGTATGTATGTATGTATGTATGTATGTATGTATGTATGTAGTATGTATGTATGTATGTATGTATGTATGTATGTATGTATGTATGTATGTATGTATGTAGTAGTATGTATGTATGTATGTATGTATGTATGTATGTATGTATGTATGTAGTATGTATGTATGTATGTATGTATGTATGTATGTATGTATGTATGGTATGTATGTATGTATGATGTATGTAGTATGTATGTATGTATGTATGTATGTATGTTTGTATGTTTGTATGTATGTATGTATGTATGTATGTTATGTGTATGTATGTATGTATGTATGTATGTATGTATGTATGTAGTAGTATGTATGTATGTATGTATGTATGTATGTATGTATGTATGTATGTATGTATGTATGTATGTATGTATGTATGTATGTATGTATGTATGTATGTATGTATGTATGTATGTATGTATGTATGTATGTATGTATGTGTATGTATGTATGTATGTATGTATGTAAGTATGTATGTATGTATGTCTGTATGTATTTTATGTATGTATGTATGTATTTATGTATTGTATGATGTATGTATGTATGTATGATATGATGTATGTATGTATGTATGTATGTATGTATGTATGTATGATGTATGTATGTATGTATGTATGTAGTATGTATGTATGTATGTATGTATTTATGTATTGTATGTATGATGATATGTTGTATGTATGTATAGATGTATGTATGTATGTATGTATGTATGTATGTATGTATGTATGTTATGTATGTATGATGTATGTATGTCTGTATGTATTATGTATGTTGTATGTATGTATGTATGTATGTAGTAGTATGTATGTATGTCTGTCTGATGTATGTATGTATGTATGTATGTATGTATGTAGTATGTATGTAGTATGTATGTATGTATGTATGTATGTATGTATGTATGTATGAGTAGTATGTATGTATGTATGATGTATTATGATGTATGTATGTATTGTTTATGTATGTATGTATGTATGTATGTCTGATTGTATGTATTGTAATGTATGTATGTATGTATGTATGTATGTATGCTATGTATGTATGCTATGTATGTAGATGTCTGTTGTATGTATGTAGTAGTATGTATGTTATGTATGCTATGTATGTATGTATGTATGTACAGTAGCGAGCACAAAATATGCAACGCGTGACGATATGATCTTCCATTTCGTCTGTTTCGAAATAACAGTAATGAATCCATCTCTTCTTTTTGCTTTTTATTTTCTTAACTCTGGGCTTCCAAACAATCGAAATTTTGTTTCAATTTCTATTACGCAAAGTGAAATATTTTATATTTGCTGAAAAAAGTGAACTTTTTTCGCGAGCACAAAAAATTCAACGCAATAAAATAACAGTAAATTTATGATTTTTATTGCGTTTTGTATGAAAGTTTCTTGAAGAAATTAAACAATACGAATATTATAATAGTAGTAATTATTATCTAATCAAAAAGAACTATTATTAAAGCTCTAGAGAATAAGAATCCATGCTTGAAATTGGTTCGTTCTTTTGAGTGAAAAATTTGGCGTAAATCGATATGAATCACGATTTCACTTCAAAAAAAGCATGGAAAGGGAACAGATAGTGGTTGTCTATGGATAACTTCCACTTTTTAAGACCGTCAGGTGATTAAATTGTTTAAAATCGGCTCACGAAAGAAGATAGTGGACGTTGCTAGTTTCACAAAGGAGCATATGGGTGACTCTATTGGAGTTCACATTGCTCGCGGACGTTTTAATAAAGTGTAATTTGCTTGGAAAACATTTTACTAAGGAACCATTCATCAGTAGAGTCAAGAAAAACAAGCCCCGTTATTTTGCGAAACGTATCAGCATTGGTCAAGTGAACAGCGGGTTAAGGTCTTATGTGACGACGTGAGCAAATAAAATTTATTTGGCTCCGATACCATAAATTTCTTACTAGATGGCCTAGACAAAGACAATATATTCGTCTAATAGTCACATATGTCGAAAAATCCATTTTGGAGTGGTTCAAGAAGCGAGATTTTCGCAATGAAATCACTGATTATATGTCAAGCATTTACAGTACCACCTGACCAATGCTTAACACATTTCTCAAACTCAAAGCGGTACTTTTTATTGACTCTACTAATCTGGGATTTCTTTGTGAATCATTTTCCAAGCAAATTACACTTTGTTAAACCTTCTGCGGGCAATTTGAACTCCAATAGAGTCACCCATATGCTCCTTTGTGAAACCAGCAACGTCCACTGACATCTTTCGTGAGGCGATTTTGAACAATTTAATCATGTGACGGTCTCTAAAAGTGGTAGTTTTCCAAAGATGACCACTATCTGTTACCTTTCCACGCTTTCTCTCAGGTGAAATCGTAATACAGATCGATTTACGTCAAATTTTTCACTCAAAAAACAAACCAATTTCAAGCATGAATTCTTATCCTATAGAGCTTTAATAATAGTTATTTTTTGATTAGATAATAATTACTACTATTATAATATTCGTATTGTTTAATTTCTTCAAGAAACTTTCATTCAAAACGCAATAAAAATCATAAATTTACTGTTATTTCATTGCATTGCATTTTTTGTGCTCGCGAAAAAAGTTCACTTTTTCCAGCAAATATAAAATATTTCACTTTGCGTAATAGAAATTGAAATAAAATGTCGCTTATTTGGAAGCTCTGAGTTAAGAGAATAAACAGCAAAAAGAAGAGATGGATTGATTACCGTTGTTTCGAATCAGACAAAATCAAAGATCATATGACCCCGCGTTGCAATTTTTGTGCTCGCTACTGTATGTATGTATGTATGTATGTATGTATGTATGTATGTATGTATGTATGTATGTATGTATGTATGTATGTATGTATGTATGTATGTATGTATGTATGTATGTATGTATGTATGTATGTATGTATGTATGTATGTATGTATGTATGTATGTATGTATGTATGTATGTATGTATGTATGTATGTATGTATGTATGTATGTATGTATATATATATATATATATGTATGTATGTATGTATGCATGTATGTATAAAGTTATGTTTATTTGAGACATGAAATTTGGCTTTGGAAAAAATATTAGTATTGCACTAGCTAAGATCGAGTCATTCAAATAAAACAGCAGTTATAGGAATAAAAAGTGATCTATCATTCATAATAAAACATAAAGCATATGTTGAATTGTACTTTACCGCCGATATATTTAAGCAATCAATTAATGATTGGTGAAAAACTACTTAATACTATAAAACTGCTTAATACTATAAAAAGCTACTCTGCTCAAGCAATTTGAATTTAGAAAAAAACAAAAAATGAAATGTCAAATAATGGGAAAAAATAATTCGATTTGTGAAAATTAAAATCATGATGCACTAAGTAAGGTGAAATCGTCAAGGCAGCTGATTTTTATTTGTTTATTTAAAAAGTGCTTGGGTTATGTCAAAAATAATTTATTTTTATTCTAACTTAAAAATTAAATTTGTGTTTTCTAACGAAAAAATTTCAAACCAAAAATTATGAATGAAAATGCTGATAAAAGGGTTCCAAATAAAGAAATTCAGATGAACCAGCAATAAGACGTTGTCCTGCTGCGAATACAATTTAAATGTAACGACGGTTTTATAGGTAATATTGTGAAATACGCAAAACATTTTCTTTCCAATATTTATTATTTTTCAATTTTAGAAATTTCATTTTGACAAAACCCATACTCAAAACAACAAAAAAATATTGTGTTTGTTGTGGTTGTTGCCCAAACGCTCTCACCTTACTTATTACATCATGATTAAAATGGTCCCAGCAAAAAAAGTGTGGAAAAAGATGTAGAATTTTCATCACAACTAGTAACCCGAAGTGCTTCAAATTCGGGTGTAAAACCTATGAATTTTACATTTGCGTGTCATTGGAGGGATGTTGTTCATTTTTGGCAACTTTGAACTACATCTAATCTTATTTTTAGAAGCAGTAAAAATCCGATATTTGGATGTCAAAAATAAAACACATTCTCTTAATGACACGCTTATGTAAATTTCACTACTCTTTCACCAAATCTTGATGTACTTCAAATATGTTATTTGTAATGACTTTTCCACATCTCTTTCCTCACTTTTAACTGGGGATACATTTGTAAGGAAATATTTGGTTTATAAAAGTGAAAAATATGTAATCGCATTTTAAGATGTGATTAAGATGTAGTTTGTAAAGTATGACATTATTTTTTGCTGGGGTATTGTTAAAGAAAATTAATGAAATAAATAGTGTAAAAAAATAATAATAATGTGTTATAAAATGTGTCTAAATTGTGTTTTTTTTTTTTTTTTTGTAATTTTTGGTCTCAAAATATTGGAAAGTTTGTTTTTGTTGTGTGTTTAATTCACACAGAACATAATGTGGTGATTTTGTTTTCGTATTAAAAAAATCAAGTAAATATTCTACGGTGTTCTATGCATTGTTATTTGTGCTAGTTTATGTAAATGTATTGTATACTTTTAGGAGAAATAAAAATCATTTAAATCGCATTCACAATGCTAGCAACATTTTCAGGGGGCGTTCACAATGCTAGCAACCAATTCTTTTCAAAACTCGAGATTATTTTTCGGCCGCAATATCACTATTTTTTCTTTTACACATTTTTATTAATATTCTAATAGTTTTTTATATAATTTGTATAAATTTTAATTGATAATTTTTGATTTTAAAATTGTTCATTCAAAATGTACAAGTACAAGTATGTTCAAATATATGAAAAACTATTAACAAGAAAGGGATGGATAAAAAACAAAATCGTTGCTAGCATTGTGAACGCTGCTTTAAGTTATCAATCAGTCGATGTTCATCAAGAGTAAGCTGGGTTTTTCATGCCCACAATCTTAAGCTCCAAGTATCCAAAAATTCTTATTTTTTTATTCTTTTGAAAATTTTAATAAAAAATTTATAAAATTAGTTTAAAAAGTTTCTTTTAATTTTTCTTGTTAGAAAATTTCTCTTGAACTATAAATTTTATTTTTCCTATGGGTTGGTTTAATTAATTATATCAAGAGCAAAAGATTTTCTCGTTCGCTAAACATTAAATTCGCAAAACTAAGTTTTGTTTAAATTTAAAGAAAAACCGGTTAATCGGGAAATCACGACAAATTTAGAAGTAGGTTACTGAAAACTACATATAAACAAGTACAGATAGGATAGTTTAGTTAAGAGTTCAATTTATTTGAAATTTAAATTTTATTTATAAAGTAATCCCGGCCTATTGGCCATAACCGGTTACAAATTTGTTTAGTCTGTAAATTATATTCGTCATTACCGCCAAAAAAGCCTTTATTATGGTATTCAGTAAGTATCATAATACATACAAGATTGTAGATAAGTATTGTAATTGCTCTGTCAATCACATTTTTAATTACATACAAATAAAATTAGATAAAAACTGTTAATGAAACGCACTGAGTAAGATAAAAACTTATTAAAAATATTTGTGTCGGTCTATATTAAAATAAAGAATGAATTATTAAAACAAATATTTAAAAATTATAGGTATGAATAGTATTCATTGAATACAAATAATTGGAAAATATATTAGCAGAAAAGACTTTATACATTAAGTGGTTTCCTGGTTTAACGAAAGATAGATTGTCAGGCCTATTCGTAAAAACGAAAAATTCGTTAAACAGAATAACAACTTTTTTATGATTTAATGATAAAAATATGGTAGTAGATGGTAGGAAGTTTTTTTTTAGATTTTTTAATTGGGTTCATAAATATTGTGACCATTTCTATAATTTTTTCTGCAGTTTTCAAAATATAGAAATTTTGTTTCGTTAAAATTGGAAAGAAACATAAATTAAAGATTTTAAGAAACAAAAAATATTAATGTTAAATAAATTAATTGCTTTCTTATTAAAATAAGCACATTAGGGATTTAATTCCCATGTGTAAAAAAGATGTTTCCCATCTAAATATTTATATAATTATTTGAAAGATTTTATAAATACGAAAACCACAACCTTATACCGCTCAAAAAAACTTTCTGACAAAGGATACTCAAAGTGAAACATTCCAAAACAAGTAAGAAGTGCTAATGTTACAAATTTTGATTATTTTTTTAATAATAAAGTATTTAATTTCGTTTTTACCTTAATTCAGAAATATTTTAAAAATTTGTTTACAAAAAAGGGATTTTCTGAAAGAGGGGTAGTATTGAGCAAGGGGTTAATATTGTCCTATCCTTATAATTTTTGGTAGATGGATTTACGTCTATATCTGATATTTATGCAGAATATCATCGTGGTATTAGTGTGAATTTTGACCATCAAGTAATTTTCTGAAGGAGACTTTTTATGAGGGATAGGGTCAAATGAGGCCCGATCATTACGAAAATCAGAAGTATCATTAAATCTTATATAAAACTAAATTTTTTCGATTTTTGAAGTGATACAAGAGCATTTAACATATTTCTGAGCTCAAAAGCCCTTTTCGGTGGGTACGGGAGCTATGGGAGCTATACGAAATAATGGACCGATTTTAACCATTTTCAATAGGCTTCGTCCTTGGGTCCTTCCAAATTACATCGAATTATCTTGAAAATTACGACCTGTAGAGTTCGCACAAGATTTACATGGACACACAGACGGACATAGCTAAATCGACTCAGAAAGTGATTCTGAAGTATTCTTTAAGGTGGGTGTAGGACCAATATTTTTTGGTGTTACAAACATCAGCACAAACGCACCCTAGTGATGTAGGGTATAAATATTACTGTTCCGATAGATTTTCTTAATTTGTTTGGTATGTACATATTCTTCCCATAATACATTTTTTGGTAAACTTTCGCCAGTTTTAAAGGATGTTATTTTATGGGAGTTATGTTACAACAAATGTAGCAGTGGTAACACTGTCGTATTCCACAGACAAAACAAAAAAAAAACACTGTTAACATTTGTTTTCTCTTTTTTTCATAAACTTACCAAAAACTCCAGCGTGAAAAAAAATTTGCAGTTGAATATGGATTTTTTGGGCGAATAATTTTTTTGCGAGTCCGATTCATACTTTGTTAACAGAATTTTACAGTTACACAAAAACACTAACAAATATTCAGCTTTGAAATTTGAAAAAAATGTTTAATTAATATTTATTAAAAATTCTTCAAGGAAACACACATTAAATTAGCAAAAAACAATTTCCAACACAAAAAAATAATTTCAACGGTACAAAGAAGAAAAAGCACTGATTTTGTTGATTGTTGTTTTCAATAGGAACTAGTCTCAAATGTTGATTATTCTTTGTTTTGTGTACTATTTTATTTTACATTCATATTTACTTTGGACCAATTAACGACTACTGTTATTAATAAAGTTTATGACCAGACCTCACACAACAATAAATCAAAGAATGAACAATTTCATAATGAGAAGAAATTCCTCTCAGCAGCGTTGTCAACTATTTTATACCAAAACGCGCCTTCCACTGACTCAAAACGCGCTAAAAAGCGCTAAAAATTATATTTAAATACACTCACTGAAAAATTTTGCATTTACCTAATATTTTTTTTATTAAAAAAAATTACTCATGATTTTGAATTTTGATTCGGGAACAAAATTAAAAATGTCAATAATTTAGGTTTATACATATATGTATTGAATTATTTATAATATGGAAAGTTTAGAAAATATTTATAGCATGGGTATAATTATAATTAAATTATTTTTATTCTTGCACTAGAATAAGTTATTAAGATTTTTCAAAATACATATATAGGTAAAACGCGCTACTTTATCACCTTTTTAAAAAAAGCGCCAATTGGGTTGTTAAAAACGCTAAATCTAGCGCCAAAGGCAACTAAATTGGTAACGCTGCCTCTCAGAGTTGTGAAAATTGGTACAATTGCACTGTTCAAATTAAACCAAAAAATTTACAAATTCCATATAAAAAATTTCACTTTCGTAAGCAGTGCCATGTTTTTTATACATTTGCCTTGCACTATACGCTTCGCCTAATTAATATTGCATTATATATTTATTAATTTTAACTAATTTTCAAATCTAAATAAAGAAAAACTAGTTTGCAAAAATGTAATTTGTCTATTTCTCATTTTCAGACTCCCTTTTTGTATTTATTCTGGAATCCTATATATCCCAGCTTCGTCCGTTTCAAAGATTCCAGATATCCAAATGACGTTAAATCCTTTTTTTATAATTATATATTGTTTTTTTTTTAAGTGTGCTTTAATGCCATTTAATACAACCCTGTTTTCATTTGACATTTCTCATACCAAACTTCAAAATAACAAAAGTGATTTTGCATTTTCTTAAACTGAAAAAAAAAACAATTTTTGGCATCGTCATTACTGTGGGAAAAAATTTTAAATAAATATAAATATTAAAAAAATATTAATACTTTTCACTTTTCTTTTGTTAGAATCAAGTTAAAAGTTGTGTGAGCAAAAACATAAGAAGCATTGAAAATATAGTAAAATATTGAGGTTAGTTAAAAACTGCAATTTTTTTCTTTTTTTTATTTGACTGGTTTTCTTTTGTTACAGACAACTCCGCAAAATGAGTCTTACTTCCGCTGCCGGTATAATATCGCTGCTCGATGAGCCAATGCCTGATTTGAAGGTGTTCGCTTTGAAGAAGCTAGATCATATAGTCGATGAATTTTGGCCAGAAATTTCCGAGTCTATTGAAAAAATCGAAATGCTGCATGAAGATAGAACTTTTCCAGAAAATAAATTAGCTGGTATGGTAGCTTCGAAAGTTTTCTATCATTTGGGTTCATTCGAAGATGCGCTCACCTATGCCTTAGGAGCTGGCGATTTGTTTGATGTTAATGCTCGGAATGAGTACACAGAAACAATCATTGCCAAATGCATTGATTTTTACATCGCTCAAAGAGTTGCTTTCATTGAGACTCCAAAGGAAGCTAAGCCTGTTGATGCACGCTTGGAAGCAATTGTTAACCGAATGATTCAACGCTGCTTAGATGATGGACAATATCGTCAAGCTTTAGGTATTGCATTGGAAACTAGACGTATGGATATATTTGAGGTTTCAATCATGAAGTCGGACGATGTTAGCGGTATGCTGGCATACGCTTACAACGTGACCATGTCCTTAATACAAAATCGTGGTTTCCGCAATGAAGTATTACGTTGTTTGGTGGGACTTTATCGTGATTTAGGTGTTCCAGATTATGTAAATATGTGTCAGTGTTTAATTTTCTTGGAAGATCCTCTGGCCGTGGCCGAAGTATTAGATAATCTTACAAGATCATCTAAGGAGTCCAATAACTTGATGGCTTATCAAATTGCATTTGATTTATATGAATCCGCAACTCAAGAATTTTTGGGCAACGTCTTGCAGGCACTCAAGGAAACCGCACCCATTCCCACTGCCCTTCCAAGTACTTTCAAACCTCAAGGTACTACCAGCTCCTCAAAAACCGACGAAGAAAAAGCCAAGGATGAAATTGAAAAAACGGAAGAGCCTGAAGGTACTTTTGTCGTGTAAAATATATACGAACTGGAATAAAATATGTATATATATTTTTTTCTTTTCATTTTTACATACAGCCGATGTCAAAGTTGAACGTACCGTCGATTCCTTAAATGACTCTGAGAAAGCCCATCAGAAAAATATTGAAAAACTGATATCTATTCTTTCTGGCGAGGTTACGATTGATTTGCAATTGCAATTTCTTATACGTAGTAACCACGCGGATTTGCAAATTTTACGAGCTACTAAAGAGGCAGTACGAGTATCTATTTGTCACACTGCTACTGTTATTGCCAATGGCTTTATGCACAGTGGCACAACTTCTGATCAATTTTTACGTGATAATCTCGATTGGTTAGCACGCGCAACTAACTGGGCAAAGCTAACGGCGACTGCCTCACTAGGTGTAATACATCGCGGACATGAAAAAGATTCATTGGCCTTAATGCAAAGCTATCTGCCTAAAGAAGCTGGACCTAGCTCTGGTTATTCTGAAGGCGGTGGCCTATATGCTCTAGGTTTAATTCACGCTAATCATGGAGCCAATATCATTGATTATTTATTGCAACAGTTAAAAGATGCACAAAATGAGAATGTTCGTCATGGTGGTTGTTTGGGTCTGGGCTTAGCTGCCATGGGTACCCATCGACAGGATCTCTATGAACAACTGAAATTTAATTTGTATCAAGACGATGCTGTTACGGGCGAAGCTGCTGGTATCGCAATGGGTATGGTTATGTTGGGTTCTAAGAATGCACAAGCTATTGAGGACATGGTTTCATATGCACAAGAAACTCAACATGAAAAAATTTTACGGGGTCTTGCTGTTGGCATTTCACTTACAATGTTTGCACGCTTAGAGGAAGCTGATCCACTAATTACCAGTCTTTCAACTGATAAAGATCCAGTTCTCAGGCGGTCGGGAATGTATACGATTGCGATGGCTTATAATGGAACTGGTAGTAATAAAGCTATTCGAAAACTCTTGCATGTCGCTGTCTCCGATGTCAACGATGATGTGCGTCGTGCAGCTGTAACAGCTATAGGTTTCATACTTTTCCGCACTCCTGAACAATGCCCTTCTGTCGTTAGTCTATTAGCTGAATCGTATAACCCTCATGTTCGTTACGGTGCAGCTATGGCTTTGGGAATAGCATGCGCCGGCACTGGTTTAAGGGATGCTATCGCTTTATTGGAGCCTATGGCAAGATTAGATCCAGTTAATTTTGTACGCCAAGGGGCGTTAATTGCTTCGGCCATGATTTTAATCCAACATACCGATCAGACTTGCTCTAAGACTTCGTTTTTCCGTTCCCTATACGACGAGGTTATTTGTAATAAGCATGAAGATGTAATGGCTAAGTTTGGTGCAATTTTGGCCCAAGGAATAATTGATGCGGGTGGAAGAAATTGCACTCTTTCATTGCAATCGCGTACTGGCCACACCAATTTACAAGCTGTTGTTGGTTCGCTCGTATTCACCCAATACTGGTATTGGTTCCCATTAGCTCATGCCCTATCTTTGGCATTTATACCAACCTGCGTGATTGGCCTCAATTCCGACTTGAAAATGCCCCAAATGAAATTCAAATCGTCCGCCAGACCATCAATGTATGCATATCCGGCACCACTTGAAGAGAAAAAGTCTGAAGAGCGCGAAAAAGTTGCTACAGCTGTTCTTTCCATTGCTGCACGACAAAAACGTCGCGAGACTGCTGATAAGAAAGAAGAAGAAAAGATGGATGTTGATGAGGAAAATAAGGATTCTGCTACTTCAAGCTCCAAAAAAGAGGATGAGAAGACCAAATCTGACGAGAAAATGGACAAGACCGATGACAAACAAAAAAAGAAGGTAGACTTGAAGAAAGACGACGAAAAGGATAAGGACAAACCTGAGTCTTCGTCCGAGAAAGAAAAAGACAAGAAAGACGAGAAAGAAAAACAAGAAAAGGAACCTAAATTTGAAATTCTAGAAAATCCAGCTCGCGTCATGCGCCAGCAACTCAAGGTTTTGAGTGTTGCTGAAAATCAGTCATATGTGCCTCTTAAGGATGTTACAATTGGTGGTATAATTGTCATGCAACACACTGGAAAAACTAAAGAACAAAAATTGGTTGAACCTGTAGCTGCCTATGGCCCCAAGAATGATGATGTCAAAGAGCCTGAACCACCAGAGCCATTTGAATACATTGAAGATTAAATATAAAAAATTCGAAATTTAACAATTTATTACTACTTTTATTAAATTAAAAAAAAAAACCTTTAATAGGTATCAGAAATATTAATGTTTAATAAATAACAATTTGTCGTATTCACAGTAAAATAAAATACATATTCACAATAAACTAAACTTAATAATTGAATCGAAAACAATTATTAATTATTTTTTCGATTTAATTGATAGTGTATTTATTACATCGATTTGTCGAAATCAATCTGATAATATAAATTAAAATTCGTCAAACAAGTGTGTTTTATTTTAGTTCAATAACTAAAAGTTGTTACTAATTCTTAAAATTTTTCATAAAAATATTTCGTCACCTGAAATGCAAAAGGGCGTAACATCACTTCAAAATTTTACAGGAGAGACAAAAAACTAAATAAAATTAAAACTATTATTAATATAACAAGTAAGATAGTATAGTCGGGCGTGGCCGACCATATGATACCCTACACCAGTTAAGAATATTAAATGTGATTTATTTTTCATAATAAAGCATTTATCTTCAATATTCCCTTGTTCCGATACATTTAAGCAATTTATGGATGAAAAACTAATTTTCTGAAAGAGGCTGTATATGGGGGCTAGGGGCAAATATGGACCAAGCCCGATAAAATTTTGTGAATATATTTATATTTACATATTATTTTATTGTACTGAATTTCATCGCGATATTTGTGTTTCTAAGTTAATTTGGGACATTCAAGTAATTTTCTGAAGGGGACTTTGTATGGGAGCTAGGGTCAGATGGGGCCCGAACTTTATGAAATTTGGCAGGGTCATCAAGACTTCTATAAAACTTATTTGTGCCGTATTTTATCGATATATCTGCATATTTAACAAAATTATGAGCTCAGAAGCCCTTTTCGGGGGACCTGTTCTATGGGGGCTAGGTGAAATAATGGACCGATTTTAACCATTTTCAATAGGATTCATCCTTAGGTCAAATAAAACGTGCGTGCCAAATTTCATCCAATTATCTTGAAAATTGCGACTTGTACCTTGCGCACAAGGTTTACATGGACAGCCAGCCAGACGGACGGACGGACATAGCTTAATCGACCCAGAAAACGATTCTAAGCCGATTGGTATACTTTAAGATGGGTCTACGACGAATATTTTTGTAATTTACAAACCAGCACAAATCCAATATACCCTCCCCACTAAAGTGGTGTAGGGTATAAAAATGTCTCTTTCTTCCATGCATTATATTGAAAAAGGAATTTTTGAATTTTTGTTTAAATTTAGTTTTGTTTTGAAACAGTATATTCAATATGGGGTATCATTTGAAAGGGGGCTTAAAGTCGCGTCCAATGATGTGCTAATCCTCATAATTGTCATATTCCAAAAAATCAAATGATACCACATATTGTATATTTTGTTTAAGAAAAACTGTAAAATTTAAAATAACTACAAAGGTCATTTTTTTATCCGGTCCATCTCACTAACGGCCATCAATAACCTTAAGATATTTTGGGACCCATTGTAAAACAAAACAAAGATTTTTTGAAGCTGCATAAAATATTGAATTCAACATGAAAAATCGCATCCCCCATAGGATATTTTCTTGAAAAGTGTACAGCTCACGAACGGACAACACTAAACCCAAAATATTTTCGGTATCATATTACATAACAGCGAATATTTTGAGGGGGGTAACTCAAGCACCATTTTTTGGAGTCGGTCTAATGTACATACATATGTATGTATGTGCTTATACATATGTACCAAAAATTTTTCGTTAGGTTTCAAAAATATTAGTATTAAAGAATTAAGTACAACTATGCAAAAAATAAAAAAATATTAGTTAGTTAGAAAAGAAAAATATCCACTTTAAGGGTATTAAGTATTAAATATACTTACTTTATTTAAAATTTATACTGTTGCTTAATCTGATAATAAAATTGGTTTTCACCACGGAAGAAGACAAGCTGCAAAATAAATGTTTAAATTCACCACAAACAATGTTAAATTTTCGTATCGTCTGTTTTCTATACTCTCTATTCAAAAAGAAAAATAAAATGCGAATGTATGAACAAAATGGAATTGTGAAAAACGCGCGAATTTGGAAGAACAACGAAATGCAATGATACATTGTATTTATTACAATATTAAGTTAGATAGGAAAGAAAGGTCGTACTGGAAAGGTGTTTGCTGTAATTGGGAAGAAATAAGAACGAAATTCACTCAATACATCGATTTAAAATAAAAGTATTTGTGCTATAGTAATTACTATATGAAATACTATTGGTAAATATAAAGTTAGAATGTTGGTTTGTGAACAAATAACAATGTCTGTGGAAAGTAACAATGTTGGCGCAGGCAGCCGTACCTGGGCAGAAGAAGTTGATGCAGATGTAAGTATTAATTATTAAGTTGTAGTTTATTCTTAAAGTAATAATCAAATTGAAATATTACAGTCAAAAGGGGCAATTAATAGCAGTCTATCTGATGCGAATGATTCACGCCGCGACATTTCTTTGGAGTTTTTGGATGGTGTAAATGAGCAAAAATTTGAGAAGCTTGTAAAAGAAGAGAAATTAAAGACACCATTTAAAAGGCGTCATTCACAAACTCCTAGTATTGAAAGCCGTTCGAATAGCCCAAACAGCAGTTGCGGAAGTAGCAGCAATGAAGGTGATAATAGCGGACGCTATTTTAATAGTCGTAAAAACGAAAAGCGTCCTAGACAAAACAGTTTCACTTCATCATCTTCTTCGTCATCTTCATATGCTGAATCCGACCCATCAATTCTTTCCAGACGTCAGAAGCAAATTGATTACGGTAAAAATACTGTGGCTTATGAACGTTACATTGAGACTGTGCCACGTTCAGAAAGAACTCGTGACCATCCCCGCACACCAAATAAATATGGAAAATACAGCAGACGTGCGTTTGATGGTCTTATTAAAATATGGCGTAAGCAGCTGCATTACTATGATCCACCAAATCCAAAGCAATCAAATAAAGAAGCATCTCAGAATAATTCTAGCTCTGATTCGGATTCCGAATAATTATCACCACAATTCTATTTTTATATAATTCTTGAGAAGTCGTCGATACTATCAAAACTGTTCTCTTATTTTTTAGCCTTAAGTACACGATGAGTAAAGCTACTTTATTTTTTGCGTTGTTCAATATATTTAATTGTTGCAAATAACTTGTTAATTTTTACACCACTACTGAATTGATTTATGATAAAGTTATTTTATGCCTCTATTTTTAAAACAATTTATACTTAGTTGAACGTTTAGTATATTATAATGAAATCTTTAAAAATATTTCATTTAACTGAATTCTTGTAAAAATATATACTATAATAATATAAAACGTTAAAGCACAGAAAATGAAATTTAATAAAGCATACATTTCCTTGAATTTCTTGGTTTTGTAAGAAGTTATTTACCTGATCGTATTTCATTATACATACTAAAAAAACAACTTAACATCATACACACATGCTGTTAAGACTGGCTATTTTGTAACTCGTTTTGAAAGAAAATCGAAATACACCTAGGTATATTTTCATGTTGTTAATTTACAGCAACATTAGAACAGAATTGATTTGTAACAACGTCAATTATAGATAAATATTGTTTAAAAATTCTAAATAAAATCACTGTGCTAAAATTTAATTTGGGTTTACGACGTAATGCTACTTATAGATGGTTTCTACTACTTCTAAAATTGACGAAACGGCAATATGATTAGTTTTATTAAAAATCAATGACTTTATTTCTTAATATGCTGTAAAGTATTTAGTATGACATCCAACTTCTGCATCTGTCGTTCTTCCATATGCTCCAAATATCTGTTTATGCGTTGTTCCATTTGTTGGAAACGATCGTCAATGTGCGATTTTAATTCATTTAAAATATCTTCATTTCCTGAATTTTTATCAGTCTTGATTTGGTCAATGTTCATTTTTTGTTTCATAAGCTGATCCAATGTCAACGTATTAGAGTGATTTGCTTTTGTCATAAGTTCTAATAGTTGTTTACACTTTTCTGAAGTTGGACCTGGTTGCTTTGTTGAATTTTGTAACATATTTTGAACGTTCTGAATATTTATGCAAGCAGTATTCGGTAATAAGGTTGTTATGCCATTTGGATTGGGGGCGGTATGTAACATAATGCCAAATATGCAAACTTCACAGAAATCTGTTAAAAACTGTAAAATAAAAAAAAAAAAATAAATAATATGTACATATCGTCACTTGAAACGCAAACGGCCCTAACTAACCAAAAATTCAATTTATAGATTTTATTGTTGATTATAATGTATTGCATCAAAAAATTGGACTCCTCCGAAAAAAATTAGGGATTTCATTGACAAAAAAGAAAAGGCCCTATCTACAAAAACATTTAAATATTAAAGGTAAAAAGTCCAACTTATCAATTTTTATATACGCTATTATAATAACTGATAGGTTTCACTATTAAACAATGTTTATTTACTGCAAATAAATCACGATGATAGAAACAAACTTTTCAATTTCAATAGTTTTTTGCTTCTCCTGTAAAATTTTAAAAATGTTTGCATTTTAGGTGACGATATGCAGGTATTTATGTATACTAGACCGACTCACAAAAAAAGTCATACGATTTTGCCCAAAATATTTGTGTTACAAAAATTGACAATTTATGATAAATGTTTTTTAATGAAAAAACCTAACAATTTCATATTTTTTTAAGAATATGGCAATTAAAGTATGGTTATTTATGATTAATGCACCATTGGGTGCGGCTTCAGAAATCCAATATTGATTCAAAAAAATATTTTGGATAACATCATAAAACTAAGCAAGGTACATATGTATGTACATGTACATATACAGTGTCTCTCATAATTATTCGAATTTGGGTAAACTATAAAAAGAAACCAAATTTAATAATATATTTTGTGTGCAAAATAAATAAATTAATTTGTTATATTGTCTAGATAGTCCTTATGTTTGATATCACGCTTTTTAAAACTTGAAAAATTTGCATTGACTTAAATTAATTGTGCTTTTTTAAAAAAAGTCCATGAAATTGCCTCACAAAAGTATACGAATTTTTCCTGTATTTCATATTTGATCATATTAAACGCAACACAAATTTTAGAATCGAATGGTTTTTATGCGTAATATTGTTTTAAGGGGTTACTATCCACGGAAAGGGTATATTTTTGGACCATTTGGTCCACAATTTTGGGGAATTTGTACCCTCTTTTCATGTAATATCATTAAAATGGCGATTTTTGGCCATAATTGTAAATTTGTATCCTTTTTTCCAGAGATAAAACAAAAATTTGATATTGGGACTTAAAAGACCCCTTGGGGTATCTAAAAATAATATTTTTGTTACAAGAATCTGTATTTAAACGTTCCAAGATAAATTATTCGGATCATTCTTCTGTCGCTAATTCAATATATTGGAACTTAAGTCCATTTTTATAATACTAGGATCAACTATTTTCGGGGAAAGTTTTCTGGTATGTATTCTTTTAGATATCAGCTTTTATACATTTTAAGTTTTCAATGTGTTGTGGAAGTGTACAACTCCAAAACATACCTCGAAGAAGCACCATTCAAAATAGTAAAATCATTATTTTTATATACCAATGGCCTCCATGCTGCATGGCACGATATCATTATGATCACATCAAAAATGTTGATATGTGTTTAAATATTATTTACTATGATCAAATTAAAACCAAAATTTAGAACTTACAGTGTTATTGTAACGGGCAACATAAGCGTGAAAGTTACGAGTAGTAAAAACTGAAATCTACTATATAGGATGACGTTTTGTTAAGGCATGATTTGGGGTTGTATACCGCTATAATATATTGAAAATTTAAAATACATTAGTGCCAATATGTACATGAATATACACTAGACAACTTTGTCGGAAAATATGGTCCCTAGAGGTACGAAAAGGGACTTATGATCCAGATAATTCAATTAGAAACTGAAAAACGATACCAAAAATACATCTTGGAACGATTAAGTACGGACCCTTTAACAAAAAATATTATTTTTAGATATCCTATGGGTTCTATTACATTCCAATATTAAATTTTGGTTTTATCTCTGGAAAAAGGGTGAAAACATTACAAATATAGCCAAAAATCGCCATTTTAATGATATTACATGAAAAGAGGGTACAAATCCCCCAAAATTGTGGACCAAATGGGTCAAAAATATATCCATGCGGTTGATAGTAACCCCTTAAAACAATATTAAGCATAAAACCATGCGATTCTAAAATTTGTGTATCGTATAATATGATCAAATACGAAATACAGGAAAAATTCGCATACTTTTGTGAGGCAATTTCATGGACTTTTTTTAAAAAAGCACAATTAATTTAAGTCAAGGCAAATTTTTCAAGTTTTAAAAAGCGTGATATCAAACATAAGGACTATCTAGACAATATAACAAATTAATTTATTTATTTTCCACACAAAATATATTATTAAATTTGGTTTCTTTTCATAGTTTACCTAAATTCGAATACTTATGAGAGACACTGTACATTTTGAGGGGTGTAACAAAAACACAACTTTGCTTTCCGTACAGTGTGAGTCGGTGTAATACAATAGAGCCATAATTAAAAAATATATTTATTTCGTATAGTTATTATTTGGTTATTTAGTACTTGAAATTATTTATAATAGCCAATAAAACATAATATGTATTATAGATACTACTAAACAAAGCAATTCCCATCTAACCAACATCCATTTTTTAAATTTACTTAAATTAATATTACCTTCAGTGTTAAATAGGTCACCCCAGATTTTTCAACTTCAACATCATATCGATAACTTTTAAATTGATCATCTGAATCATCCACAACAACTCCATAAATTGTTTCCAAATATTCTTTTACGGGATCTAGGAAAACTTCAACCTTGGGTACATTACATACAAAAGAAGCAGCCTGAATCTTATATTGTGGAAATATTTCTACATCTAGTTCACAGTTTTCTGAAGAATCGCCTTTGCTTAAAAGTATAGACTTTTCTTCGTCTACCAAAACATCCAATGATGGTCTAAATGTTTATGATTAGATACATATACATAATCATATGATAAAAATATGATAAATATTTACCTTGCAAAAAAGTCCGGGTCTGCTGCCTGTATTTGGGCGGCCTGAGAAAATGGGCATCCTCCAATCTGGGACCAATTGCTTGAGATCTTAACTGTTGAATTGTCCATATTTTTTATGTTTTATACTGTTCTTTAACTTTTAACAAAGGATATGAATTCCTTTGGAAATTTCCTTTGGAAATATTCTTGAAAAATTTAATTTTTGATTAATAGAAATATTAAGGTACTTTTAAGTTACATTAAAATTTGACATAAAAAAATAAAACATTTAAAATCAGTTTGTTTATTGCATTATTTTGATTTGAAATATTCGTGAGGGTAGAAAGGGGATTTTTGACATTTCTTTTTGCATTAATTTCTAGCAAACTGTCAACATAAAACAACTTTTGAAAAGGAGCACTTATTGACGGTGCTGCCAAATTGAAACAAAACTATTGCAATTGATTAGAAAAGTTTTAAATGACCTTGTGAACATGATTAAGGTCAAAGCAGGCATTACTTTAGCTCAATTGTCGGTGGGGATTGTCGCGAGAGGTACTGCTGCTTTGTTAGCTACTGGTCCTTGTATTCAAATTTCTCGTAATTATTCAAAAAACTGCTCCAAAATAATGGCTGCTGGTAAATACAAGATTGTCATGGTACGCCATGGTGAATCCGAGTGGAATTTAAAAAATCAGTTCTGTGGCTGGTTTGATGCCGAACTAAGTGAAAACGGTAAGTGGAATAAGAAGAATTAGCTTTTGATTATAAAATATATAATTTTATTTGCAAATGTAGGAAAGAAAGAAGCTGAAGCCGCTGGCGAAGCTGTTAAAGCTGCTGGTTTGAAATTTGATGTCGCTCATACTTCTGTTTTAACTCGTGCCCAGTGCACATTAAATGCCATCCTTACTAAAATTGGTCAAACAGACATTCCTGTATGTAAAACCTGGCGCTTAAATGAACGTCACTATGGTGGTTTGACAGGCTTAAATAAAGCCGAAACTGCCGCCAAGTACGGCGAAGATCAAGTCAAAATCTGGCGCCGTAGCTTCGACACTCCCCCACCACCAATGGAACCAGGTCACCCCTATTACGACAATATCGTAAAGGATCCTCGCTATGCCACTGAACCCAAAAAGGAAGAATTCCCCATGTTTGAATCTTTGAAACTTACCATTGAACGTACCCTTCCCTATTGGAATGATGTCATTATTCCCCAAATGAAAGAAGGCAAACGCATTTTGATTGCTGCCCACGGTAACAGCTTGCGTGGTATCGTTAAGCACTTGGATAGTAAGTCATCTTAATATAAGTTGATAAACTTTGTGGATATTTAAAGTTTTATGTTAATTTTTATAGACTTGTCTGAAGATGCTATCATGGGATTGAACTTGCCCACAGGCATTCCCTTTGTTTATGAATTGGATGAGAATTTCAAACCAGTCGTTTCTATGAAATTCTTGGGAGACGAAGAAACCGTTAAAAAGGCAATTGAAGCAGTTGCTGCACAAGGCAAAGCCAAGTAAACTACGGGGCATTTAATTAAATTGGATAATCTTACATAGAAAAATTGTAATCAGCACATAATAGCAAATTTACTTTTCATGAAATCTATATTCTTCATATGCATAATTAGGTGTTACATATTTATTATTTTGCCATGAAATGTTGCTACTGTATTAGTCGGTTATATTGAAATTACATGAAAAAAATAAATGTTTTAAATGAAACTTACTAAAGCAATTTTTATGGAATATGCGTAGATATTTAATCTAAAATAATTGTGTACAATAAATGTTTTTATGGAATATGCGTAGATATTTAATCTAAAATAATTGTGTACATGTACATATATAAAAGGCGATATTTATAAATTGATTTTAGATCGATATGTTATATTCAACCTGAAGATATCTGATCATACCCCTGGCCATATCAAAATGTTTTTGAAATGTTCCTTTCCTTATGTTAAAATTAGAAACTTAATTTCACTTTATCATAGGTAAAATTTAATTTGACTATCTTCTTCTTCTGATTTATTCGATTTATTTATATTTTCAAGGTCTATTCGTTATTGTAATCGAATTATACCTAGAGTCAGCAACTCTACTAATTGGCCCTTTAGTTAGATTATCCCATTTACGGTCGCTGTGCCAATTTGGGAACACTTAATTTTTAAGGCTGTATTAAAAAAAGGTTAACTCTGGTTTATTTATTTTTGCATTATTGAGTAGAGGAAAGTGCTCAGAATAAATATTAAATCAAACAATTTAACTAAATTCATTGTTATTGTTGTAATAATCTATTAAACTTCAGTGGCCAAAAATATACTAAAAACATGTTATAAAATAAATTTGTTGTAATTTTTTAGACAAAGTATGCCAGTTATTAATTTGAAACAAACGGTCTAAAAATAATCTGATAACATAGCAAGGCCCGTGTCTGCCATTTCACTCTGTTTCTAGTTTCTGTGACGGCTCTAAGCCGTTAAAAAACGCGAGCTACATAAAAACGGAAATTCCCTCTAATGTCCTAATTATTAATATTTTTTAGCATTTTTTTTACGTTTCTGCTTTTTTGCATTGTTGAAAATAAATATACCTTGAAGTTTCAAAAATTTAACGTGTACTTTTTGATTGGCTGTAAATGGGTTATGTGGGCTTTACAATTATCTTCCCATTGGTTTGAGAACGTTTGATTTTTCTGTGGCAAATTTTTAAGTACAAGCTCTTTAGTTTTTTTAATTTATTGCTTTTTATACATAACGTACCTGAAACGTAAACAGCCCTAACTAACTAATTTCATCAAAACAAACGTTCACACAAAAAATTGGACTTCTCGAAACTAAATTAAGGATTTTATTGACAAAAAACAGAAGACCCTATATACAAAAACATTTAAATATATAAGGTAAAAGGTCCAATTTATCCATTTTTATATATATACGCCATTGTCAACTACCATAACAAATGTTAGTTTTCACTATTAAACAATTTGTTTGTTGAATAAAAATATATCGCGCTGATAGAAACAAACTTTTCAATGTAAATAGTGTTTTGCTTCTCCTGTAAAATTTTTAAAATGTTAGATAGGGCCGTTTGCGTTTTAGGTGACGATATGTTTATAATGAAAAAATAGTTGCTAACTTTTTTGTATGTAAATTCCCTTAAAGGAAAGTTAAGTTATTGAAGTAAATCGTGTAATAAACTTTAAAGAAAAACAATAATCCTGACAATTTACTATTCCATGTATTTGATTTATGCGTTTGTTTCGTTTGGCAAATTGATAAACGACGCTTGAAGTCGTATCCATGATTCAATATTGATTTATTTATCTTGAAACAAACCGAGTCTAATTGAAAGTGTACACAAATATTGAATTAAAGTATTCTTCCCACATGTTTGTATCCGTTATTTATACACAATTCATCTGTGCCGTCATTCCTTCAACAGTTTATCCTTTATCCGCTGTTTGACTGTGTGGTGTTACGGTTATATATTAGGTATTATTGGCAACACTGGTGTACTATGCAAAAAAGTCATATGGATATGTATGGGAAATTAAAAGAGTGCACTGAATAGAAGGTGGCATCATTAGCCCTAGCCCAGCTGATCATTGTTTACAATTTCTTAAGCGACATTGCCACACATCAAATTTGTTGACTCAAATGTAAGTTTTTTAATTGTGTCAGTGAAAAAACTCACATGTATATATTCGGTGTGAGTTTTTTTAATAACACAATCAAAAAACTTACCGTTTGAGTCAAACAAATTTGATGTGTGGCCGTGTCGCTTTATACATAGACTTGTATAAAGGCTTGAATCGAGCGGTTGTCAAACTACATAGAAAAAATTGACAATCGTGCGTTTGCTCTCAGGTGCTGTTACCTTATTAAGTATGCCATGTGAAATTAACTATGGTTGGCAACTTGTAAAACGTAAAATAAAGACAACGAAAATTTTTATTTTACTAGTTTTGGAGAAAATGTTTTTAAAACCATATAAAGTTAAAAGTAATGCCCCACTTAAGAGTTCCGACGTTAAGAAACTTAAACAACGGATTCAAAGAGAATTTCCCAACACAAATCCAGACCTTTTGATTGCTCCCAAATCAAGTGTTAATGTTCTCAAATTGGTGACACATGGGGATTTTCAGACAAATGTATATTGCGCGGATAAAATGCCAATGTTTTTTGAAAATGAAGAAAATAAATTGGTGCCCACGATATATAGTCTGTGGCAGGTACAAAATTGGTTGACTTTAAAAGCAAACGGAATTGTAATGACCTCTATATTGACAGGTTACAGATCTGCTGCCGTACTTCACAACTCATGCTGGAGTACTACCCAAATTGAATAATGGAGCTGACCTAATGCTACCCGGAGTAATACCGCAAGGTACAGGCATGAATATATATGGCCACTACAAAAAAGGACAATTGGGTTAAGTTTAATGAGGAATAATATTGATAATTTATTTTATTTACAATATTACATTTATTCCTTGTAGTTGGCGTTAATTTGACCTCTAATAAATCTGCGGTAGGTGTTGGGTATTTACCGAGATCGAGTGACGATTTGTACATGTGTGGCGGTCATGGTGTAGCTGTAAAGATGCTTCATTTGTTTGGAGATAAATTGTGGGCTCATGAGCCATCTTTGGCCCAACAGGTTCCGCAATTTAAAAGTGCAAAGTTAACAGATGATGACTTTCCAGCTTTAGGATCTAAACAGGCAAATAAAAAATCAAACGATTCAAGTGCTGCTCAAGAAAATATACGGGAAAAGATAGAAAATCCTAATATTCAAGCAGAAGCTGAAACACCTATTTCCGAATTGGAGATAAACGAAAATTTTGACAATATTATTGACGATAAGGAAATGGGCAATGCCGAAGGAGAAAACATTGAAAACACTCCGGAAATTGTACTGAAAAACGCATTCCTTTCAGCACTTAAAAATCATGGGAAAAACTTGCAATTGCCTCTATTGACAAGTAATTTCTTTCGCCTTTATGTTGTGCCTGAATCACAGGAAGCGTTGGATTTAAAAAGGACCAAATATAAGAAACTATCAAATTTCTTGAACGAAATGATCGATCAAGGATTTATAGTGGTAAGAGAAGAAACTAAGGGTGTTGATAAAATTACTTCCATTGACTTTGAGCACCCGGAGTTGGTAAATTTTATAACTGATTATAAGAAACCAACTTCGGCGGATGGCTCTTCTGAAAATCCTCTATTTCACTCGGAGCTGACTGAACTATATATAGTTACTGATATTACTGCTCCTTTCTTCACTAAACTGAATTACAAACGAGGTGGTGGAATACCAGCATCACAAATAAAAAAGGTCATAAGGGAGTATGTTAACAAGCAGAATTTACCCATCTCGAAAGATCCCAAAGACGAGGAAAAGTCTTATATTTTAGATGACTGTCTTGAGAAAATTTGCAATGCTAAAACAGCTCCACTAAGTAGAATTACTAATGCCGTGATATCTCAAATGGATCATTCATACCAGATGTGCACTGCGAAAGATGTAAAGGGTAACAAACCAATGATACAAATGTCATTAGCCACCAGATCAGGCAACAAAAAAGTTACTTTGGTCAGCAATATTGAATCATACGGAATAATTCTGTCAGAATTTATAAAGCTTTGTAAGCAAGGCGCAGCTGCAAGCACAACAATTGTAACATTGCCAAATCAGAATCGCGAAATGTTGCAAATACAAGGCAATCAAGTTCGTTTTGTGTACACTCTCCTAACCGAAACTTATAAGATTCCACCAAAATGTATTTTAGGATTAGAACTGGCTAAAGATGGCAAAAAGCACAAGAAAAAATAAATGTTAACTTGTTATAAACTTTTACATATTGTTTTTTTTTAGTAGAACGGCGTAACAAAGTTGATGTTTTATTGTAGGAATGATAATCAGAGATACAAGCCGAGACGGCTCAAATCGGCTGCGGCTGGCCGCCGGTAATATTTTGCAAGCCGCGCCGCCGCCGACTTCTTTCGGATCAAAAGCTAAGCCGGCTAAAACGTAGCCGCTGACAAAGATTAGAATCGCACATGTATTTCAGAACATAATTTCACCAATTTGAACGGAGTTGCCACTATTTTAAATTCTTATGGCAAATTGAAAAGAGTTGCCACACAATATTGTGCTAATATTAAAATAGTGAAAACTACTATAAATGTCCATTTTCTGCAGAAAAAAACTTATATAGAGACAGGTTTCTATGTAACAGACTATTATACGAAGATTTTTCAATATAATAAACCTTATAAGGTCAATTTCTAAAGAAAAAGTTAAATTAAGCCGACAATTTAGCCGCCGCTGATATTTTCTGTAATAAGCCGCCGCCGCCGACCCAAAATGGTTGCGCCGCCGCCGCCGATCATTTCGCATCGGCTTGTATCTCTGATGATAATAACCAATAATTATTTTATGAATACGAAGTAAGAAAGCGATAAAAATAACAGTTCGTTAATATAAAACTTTTTTACAAAACCTGATATATAAAGTAGGTAATAAATACCTACATATATGAAAGAAAGGGTCCGATTTTTTTAGGTGACTATTGAGGTGACCGCAAAAAGTCGATGTTGGTTTCTTGTTCGTCTTAACCCCATGAAATGATTCCTCTTTCCAGATATTGAGATAGGCGAAATTTGAGCTCGATTAAAAGACGTTAACACGTACCGATCGTCGCTAAAAGTTCCAAAAAGCTAACATATGAAGCTATAACTCAGAATCACTTTCTGAGTCGATTAATCCATGCCCGTCCGTCCGGCTGGCTGTCCATGTAAACCTTGTGCGCAAGGTACAGGTCGCAATTTTCGGCCCAACGACAACAACAAGTCAAAATTTTGATCAAATTTTGTTGTGCTTCTTTAAGCGATTTCGTGCGATTTATTTTAATAATAATTATTATTAAAACTTAAGATTGTGACATAACGTGACCAGACATCTTACATAAAGCGGGATTAATTATGTTCAAGATGTAACCAAAAATATTCCTTTAATTTTATATATATATATATATATATATATATATATATATATATATATATATATATATATATATATATATATATATATATATATATATAATGCATAGAATTTGAAACTGAGAAAATCTTGAAAATTGGCTTTCTCGTACTTTTAACATTTAATATATTTTTTAATGAGATCAGATTTAAAATTATTCTCAACCGTAAAGCTACTGGATATTATTTACTGTAAAGTACGCAAACACACCTTATAAATTGGTCTAGATTGAATAAAAATCGCCAAATTGGCACCAGTGGTATGAATGCATTTCGCGCTTTCTGTTTTCATGTTTATTTTGGTTATATTTTTTATTGACAGAGTTGAAATTCTGTTTTGTTTTTGTTGTGGCACATTAGAAATAGTGGCAAAAAAATTTTAGATTTGCGTTGTTTTTCGTGCTTTGCGATATGAAGCGTGATATTAAATTTGTAATATTTTATTTAGTTGCGATACAATTATGGTTCATCAATTGTGTAAATGCAGACGCTGAGGAAGATAGTTGGATGGATGCAGATGCCTGGGCAAGAGATCATCTAGGTACAAATGCATTTCATACAGCAATTGGTAAATGTTGTAAATGTTCAGACGATATAACTATTTCTGGCAATTCTGAAGTACCATTGAAGGAACAACAACAAACAATTGGAGAAGATGCAGCGTCAATAATATATTTTAAAAAGTTCATTACAATGTTGTTTAATCGGAAACATTTCAAGGTAAGATTAAAAACGGAATCAATCGAACATAATTTCATGATTACATGACGTCATAACCAAAACTTATTACTTATGGTGTAGGTATATTACAAGGTTTATTACACGTTTTTTGTAAATTTAAAAATTAAATATACATACCTAGGTGCCTACAAAATATGAACTTTTCTTAGTTCATTAGTGTCTAAAACTAACTAAGGAAATATATTTTAGATGGCACAAATTTTTAAGAAATCAAAAATTTTCAATATTTACAATTAAATAATAAATAAAACATTTGATTTTTTTCAAATAGTATTTATGATTCACTCATTTCTAATATATAAATACATTGTATATGGTAGAAATGGGGTTCCCATTTTTATATTCAAGTAAATGAAATTAATAAATGCGCGCTAAATTGGAAAAAAAATATTATGAAAATGGTTAAAGACTCATCATGTATGCAAATATAAATAAATAAAATTTAAAACAAAATTTCCATTCAAAGTTGAAAAAATCAATCTGTTGCCCGATGTTTATATTTTAGTTCTTTATTTTATTGTAATTTTGAACATACCACAACTTCATAAATCATCTAACAATAAACAGTTTTGTATGCATGTATTTATGTATAAATGCTTTTATTCCAAATAAAGAAAACCAATATATTTTTAAACAAACATAATTATTTAAAATTTTAGTATGATTCAACATTACAAGTATATGAACGTTCTGTTGTGTTTACTGTTGAGTCATCTCAACTGGATAAGCTAGAACAACTGCAAGACCCTCGTGATTTAGACAACATACTAGCGGATATTTTTAATAAGGTGCGTGCTCCAAATATGTTCAGCGATGGTCACAAGCAACTACATACAACAGAAGCATCATCCGGATTCATAAAAATAGTGTTTGAAATATTTTATGATATGTTGCATCTAACAAAAACATCTGAGGTATTTATTTTTGAAACAAAAAGATTCATTAGTTTCTACTAATATTCCAAGTTGTATGAAATAACTTTAAGTTAGTCGGATGATACATATGGATTTCGAAATTGAAATGTATTTATTTTTTTGTCAGGTACGATTTCTTTTAGTTGTTGTTATTGTCATACTAATTGCCTGGATTTTAAACAATCGCTTTAATATTGGTTGGTTGTCTTTGATTTTTGGCGGCATCTTTATATATGGATACCTACATACTTACCTGGAATGCAATAGGGTAATTGCAAAACAACTTTTATATTGTTTGTTTTTACTCAACGATTACTCAATTTTATAGGAACTGGAAGTAAATCAAATGTTGGAAATCTTAAATCGCGACAAGGGAAGCGATAAAGTCATTAAAGAATCAAGGATCGTAAAATTTTTGAAAGGCATATTTTCTAGTGATGACCCTCAGGATTTACAACAGCAAAAATTAAAGTAATTAAAAGTTAATTAAAAGTTAAATATTACTGTGCATATTTATTATTATTTTTTTGTAGACAATCAGCGAAATTGTCTTTAGGTTTTTGCAGGCCTGATCATGTGCTAATAATGTATTTTAATGACATTTTCCTCAAATATTTACAAGTGCTTTTAGAGCAATGCACCATAACGTTAACATCATTCAATGGTGCGCTAGGGTTTCCCTACAACATATTGTCGGGAATTCTTCTAGTTTGCATAATTGGGTATATTTTAAAGTTAACTTTTAAATATATATTAAGTCCCTCTGCATGGGCACATTTAATGCACCGGAATCAAACTTATCAGCCAGAGCAAGCAGCTATTAAAAGCAGAACAAACTCACAAAGTGATCGCATATCTGGTGATAATTTGAAATTATTATTGAATGCAATAAATGCTGCACCTCAACGAAATACAGCATCATTGGCAGCCGTGTCAGGAGTAGAAGACCTAAAAGAAGCTATAGAACCACCACCGTCCAAAAATATTTCACCAACTCTTGATAAATGTAAGGACAGTAGAAAACAAAATAATAATAATTCAAATGAAAAGCCGTTAAATGAAAACACCAATGTTACGGTTGAAGATTTGCCCGATGATTCATAGTACATATTTAATATTATTTCTGCTTTGCAGTTTAAAGTCATTATTATAAGTGTTCTAAATTATGTTGATATTAGTATTCGCTTAAAGTTTGTTTATGAAAGCAAACAAAAAAAAATATTTTTACGATTTGTATTTGATTTTTATTAAATTATTTATTTATATATTTTATCATATGCCATTTTCCAGTACACCTTTGATTTATAGTTATAGAGTCGTTAAAACAATTTTGGGTTTGAATCTTTTACAAGAGTAAAGCTATGTATGTACGATTATTTTATAAAAGCAATCATCATTACCAATGTTTTATATTTATGAAAACTAATAAAATAAATTTTAAATTTACAACAGGTTTAACTGTGAATATCATTGTCATGGGATTATTCGGTTAAACCAAATTTCATTGGATAATCCAAACATTTCTACTTTTATGACAGGCTTGGCGATTACATTTTCAATTACAATCATTTAGGAAGTTATTGTAATTGAAGCTTTACCAATTACAATTACTTGTAACTGAACATTGGAAAATTAAAATTATTTGTAATGTTTAATTGAGCAATATCACAAGTATGTAATTGTAATTGGAGAATATTTAATTAATTGTAATTGGGAAGAATATTTAATTATAATACTTTTTTATTTGCACCAAGGATAGTACTATTGGATAGTAGAACTGCCGGACTTAGAGGTGGTCAAAGTTGGACATTTTGGTCATACAGGATTTTATTAAAATGGGTGTAACTTTTCACCTATTGGTCCTAGCAAAAATTGTCCAAAGAAGTTTGTTGCCAAAAATTGTTTTTAATTTTTTTGCTCAAAAGGTCTTTATAGTCCCATAATGGGTTGCGGGTGGGATATCAATTAAAAAAAATATTTTTTAACTGAAGAATAAGATTTTTTCAATATTTGACACTAAATTTCCCCTATTTTTTCGAAATGGACGTTTTTGTTGTATTTTTGCTCAAAAGAAAGCTTAGACCATCTCCTTTAAGAGCTTTGTGGTCACTTAGTGGGATGCGAGTGGTATATCTATAAAAAATTATTAAAAAAAATAAATTTTTTTTTGGAAACAATGAATCTGAACACCTTTGGACAATTATTATTAGGACCAATAGGTATCACCAAAATGTCCAACTTTGAACTCCTCTAAGTCCGGCAGTTCTTGACCGATAGAGATGAAAAAATTCATTCAAATCGACTTGACACGAAATTGCCCATATATAATTTCTAAATTATTTTTATGTTTTCTCTTCTTTGTCATCTGTTTAATACATTTTTTAAAAATGTTCTCATCAATTTGCTGCAAAAGCACGGCTCTGACACTCAAAGGTAAATTTTTCTAATACTGAATAAACATCGAACTAGAGGGAAAAAGTGCAGTTTAAGAACTTTCTTCAATTTTTAAATGTATATATTCATTAAACTAATGAAACAAAATGATTATTTTTATTTTTAAATTACTTTATTTTTCAAATGTTTTTTATTAAATTAATATTGTTTATTATGTATGTATTTATGTTTTAGTTGTACATGTAATAATTAGTAATATTTAAATAGAAGTATGTATGTATTTTGTATATTGTTCAAACTATTTATATATTACCGATCATAAAGTATGTATTTTGTTATATTTTCACTTTATTATATTGTAATATTTATTTCATTAACGGTTTAAAAACTACATTGGGAGAAATTTTTAATTTATTAAATAAGTTCTTTAAGAAGCATTTCCTTTTTTTGTAATATGTTTGTTTTTCTATTAACTTTCAAAGCAATTTGAGAAAAGAATTAATTATAATTTAAATCTAAAGCTCAAGTTAAATAAAAAAGAATACAATTATATATGTATGTATATGCACTTGTGTGCACATCGGATACATTAGAACACCGCTTTATTTGCCGTTCCATATTGAAATATAAATTACATTCAGGCAAAATGCCACTATGTGTATATTGCTTTCTTAAAGCAGTAATAATTATTATATGTACGTGTATGTGTGTATTTATACTATAAGTATATGTATGTATGTATTTATAAATATTATGGCAAGAATCAACATCGAGGGGTGGTCTAATGTATTGTTTTGGTTTTTTGTCTACCGATGTAGACGTTTACTTAAATATTTAATAATAACGATTTAAAAAAATATTATAATGCAAAAGCCAAATTTATATTAAGTTAAAAAATGTTAAATATTTAATTATTCGTTGTATGTTATATGAAATCTTTTTTACAATTATGCTTTTTTCTTTTGTATATATGTATGTACATCATATATGTATGTATGTATTTATATCTGTTTAATTAAACTTTTGTTTCTTTTTTTAATATTACCGAAATAAGTATTTAATAAAAATGGAAAGATGGGGTGGTTCGTCAATAAAAATAATTTAGGTGTTCATTATATAAATCTTATTTAAAATATTGGTCCTCTATCGAAATGGATTTTTTAATAGACACGTGCAGAAATAATACAAATAATTAATAACGAAACTGAGCATTAAATAATAAATTCAAATGTTTTTTTAAACTGTGTATGTAGAAGTAGTTCGGTGTTGGTGATTGCATTGTGCTCGGGTATGATGATTTTAATTATTCATAAAATGGGCACTCATTATAAGCCGAAATAGAATGCGTTAAATGAAATGGAACTAATAATTTAATCCGGTTATCTTTTGATATTTTAGTTTGATTAAAATTCGAAAAGCTATGAGAAAATTTTTTATATGATCTCAAGCATAATTTTCTGTGTAATATCAATATTTTGGCTTTTATAGGCTATGTATTACAAATAAATGAAATAAAAAATAGGAAAAAGACTGAATTATAAAAAAAGCATTTGGTACTTCTTTTGTTAAGCAAATACAAAGTACGAATTTTGATTGCAAAAGTTAAAAACAAGAAAATCAGTTTAGATTTAAGCAAAATATGGCCCACTGAAATAACAACTTCGACTAGCACATTTTTATTATTTAAGAAATGTTTCTAAAATTGTATAATATTAAACAAATTAAGTACATACTAACATTATAAATCTATTTTTTTTTTAATTTAATATATTTATGTATTAAAACATAGTAATTAGGTTTTTTTTTTGTTGTAGTAATTAAAGCTTTTTATACTTATCAAATAAAGTTTCTAACAATTAATACTAACTAATTTCTACAAAAATAACTGCAATAAAAAGCAAACAAACAAAAATAAATAAAGATTTAACAATGTTATTTGAACTTATAAAGTGTTTTTTTATTTTATCGTGTTTTTATATGTATGTATAATGAATATATGATTATCGTGTTTTTATATGTATGTATAATGTATATATGTATGTATTTATCTTTTTTTTTCTTTTAATAAATATTTTATTTTGCTTTGTAAAACTGCCTAATTATTCTTAAAAAATATGTTTTCTTTAAATATGCTTATTTTGGTAAATTGTTCAGCAAACAATGGATTTCTTTTTAGTATAATTCTATTATAAATGTTATTTTTATTTTTGTGTGGCTTAAAACACATACATATTAGGCGTGGATTGTATAAATATAATAGGACAAACAAAACTAAGTAATTGGAAAAATATTTCATTGCAATTTTATACAAAAACCTTGAATGGATTACAAACATTTGTAATAAGTGTATCCAATGTAAGGCACGGTAACACAAACGATAAATCCAACTAACAATTTGACAGCTTTTATTTAAATTAATTTGGTTAATTAGAATACATCGCTCAAAATTTCATATCTTTTTAGAAAAATAGCATACGTAATTATTTTATGAAACTGTAATAAATTTTTAAATTGCAGATTCATAAAAACCTGAAATATTTATATACTGAATCCATTAAATCTAATATTACTTATACGTAGACATGGTTACAGGCAAAAGGTTTTTTGAAAATATTAATATGTTTTTAAAAGTTGAGATTTTAGTAAAATCATTTTTCATATGTATAATACAATTAGCTTGCTTTGTTATATTATATATATTTCTTAACAACAATTTGAGCTTATATCTCATAAAATTAATTTCATTGTGTTATCGTTTGTGATAGAAGTACGTTGGAATATTAAAATTCTGTAAATTATAGATATTTTGTCATAAATAAGTACATACATATGGTTAATCTGTGTCCCTTAAGAAAAGAAAAAGATAGTTTCACATTAAATAAATAGAATTCCAGCTAAATCATGCTATACCTACCTACATTGCTGTTAAAACTTGTTTTATATTTTTGGCAAACAATATTTTAAACGTTATAAAAGTGGTTTTTAGGCAGAAAGATGTACAAGTGGAGAGAATAACTATATTATGAAAAGAATGGCATTAAAATCGGTTCCCTAATCACAAATTTTCGAAGGAATTAATTATTTAATGCTTAGTTTTTTCTTAATTGAATTATTTTTCAAATATAATTCAATTCTTCAAACACATTCCCAGAAGTTTAATTCCGAGAAATAATTCTTTAAGGATTAGTTATACATAGTTGTATTAACTTTCCGATAAATTAATTCATATGAAGTGTTAAATTACTTATGAATGATTAAATTTTATTTACATTTAAACTGTTGCAAACTAAATAAACAAATTTTATTAAATTTTACATTTTCGAAATCGACCTTTGTTGGCAAATTTACGAGTTTTATAGTTGGAGTACTGACTTCCTCCATACATAACATAATCGGTAAAAATAAATTTTAAAGGAATATATATGTATATATATTTGACAACGTTTTCGGTAAATTATTATATATGTAAATTTAAGGACCTGAATTTCGTTTAAATTAAACTTAGGGTCGGTTTTATAGCATACAGTTAAGGGAAAAATATTACTTAAGTTTGAAAAATTTCATACAAATTTCAAAACTTAAGTGACTTTTCTTCCTTAGAGAGAACTGCAAAACCCAGCATTAGTTCTCAAAATATTTGTAAGTAAAATTCCTATAAACTTATGTTAATTTCCTCAATATGTATTGCCATTTTACATTGTAATCAATTTTAAATACGTAAGGAACATATTTAGCTCATACAAGAGCAAGTGATTTTAATAGCATGTTAAATATAAATACATACATATAATACTCATGGAACTTATTATTATTATTGTTTGGAAATTATGTAATACTACTATTACGATTTCAAACCTGTAGTGGTAAGGACAGAGAATTAATAGGTTAAATAATTTTCAACCGAATTAATAAAGTTAGTAATTGTAACAAGACTGAAATGTGTAAAAACCCAAATTTGTTTTAAGATTAAAATTAACATGGAAAACCAATAACTATACAAATATTAGATTTTTTGGACACGATATTACGAAATATTTTGAAAATGAATTTTAAAACATAATAATCTTTTTTTGTAATGACTTTTTCGATGTTTCATCTAGCTTTTACTGTAATTGAAATATTTATGTTTATGAATATTGAAACATTTATTATCTAGTGCTTAGTTTTATTGGGACTAAATTTAATTTACATAAGTATGTATGTATTTATATTTTGTTACAATATCTTTAAAATTTTAGGAATCTCATAGGATAGTCATAGATAGACATTCAATTAAACTATATTCATACTCTGCATACTATCGAAGAATGTACATAAACATTTATAATGTTTATATGTATATACGATTATGTAAGTAGGTATGTATGTATGTATGTATTTATTATATAAAGTAATAGTAGTAGGTAATATGTAGTATAAGAAGTATGTATGTATGTATTTCGTAATAATAGTTTGGTCATTGATTGTTTTGGCCAAGATGCAAACTGAATTTGATTGATATGTATTTTATTTTAATTGTTATAAATATTTCGAGTTTTGCAGAATTTTTATGTGTTGTTGTGTATCTGTTTAGTAAGTGATGAATTTTAAGTTTTATTTTTTAGTGTCTCAGTAGTTGTGCGATTCGAAAGCAATTAGAAAAATAGAATGAAACAAATTAAAAATATGATAGCGTTTAGTTAAAACTAAAATTAGGTGCATTATTAGATTAGATTTGGATTATTAAGTTTAGGTCGTAGGTATTATTAATATTCTTTTCAATGTTTCAAGAGCGCTTTTATTATCGTGCAAATTAAGAAAAACTTATTCTTGATTTTTATCCCTATGTGTATGTAGTATGTATAAAAAAGAAACTTTAATAATTTATACATTTTTAACGAGTATTTTTGTAGATGGGTTTTTGTTAAATCATATTAAAAATATTTTTTAACAATATTTATATTAAAAAAAACGAGTATATTTATTGGCGAAATAAAGCGCCATAATTGGCAAAACGCACTGTATTAATTAAAACTCACTCACTAGTGCATCATACATTTATGTACCATATGCAACACAAGTATTTCCTAACAATGATGACGATGATCACCTCGTATTGTGGTCTGTCTGTTTGTCTACTTACATAAGTTTACATTTTTCTTTGGCACCGCTTGTACTACCTTCGCCGTTTTCAGATATTGCGCCATTGCTTTCTTTAGCTTTCTTCTCCTTTTTCTGTTTCTTTTTGGTTTTGTTGTCCAACTGTAATGATACAGTGCGTGTTTTTTCCAAATTTAACAATTCCTGAAAAGAAAAACATTTTTATGTTTATTTTTTTTAATATCTCTTATTAAATTACCTGAAAAAGCTCGGTAACGTTGTGATTCGTTTTTGCTGATGTCTCCATAAAGGATATATTCCAGCTTGCAGCCTGCGCTTTCCCTTCCATTTCAGATACAGTTCGTAATTCATCACTTTCATCGCATTTGTTGCCTACCAGCATAACGGGAATATTCACAACATCTTGACCCTAAAAATTTATGCCGAAAAAGTTTTAATTTTAAATTGACTTATTTTTTTGATTTTGTTTCCTTTTTAGATTATGTAAGAATATTTATTTTACCTTTAGTTCCTTTATAAGGTTCCAGATCGGTTTTAATTCCTCCAAACTTTGCTTTGAGCAAACAGAATATACTAATATAAAAGCGTGACCTTTTGTTATCGACAACCGTTGCATTGCAGGAAATTGATGTGATCCCGTAGTATCCGTAATTTGAAGAGTGCAAATATTTTTATTGCAACTTATTACCTGTAAATAAAAATAAAAAACATAACACAATCTTCCACAATGTAAATTTTAATACATTTTTATCTAATTATAGAGAAGCTTAATGAAACTCTTATTAAATACTGTTATAAACGGTAATATTCTATTGTTATAAATTAAACAAATTTAATTTTCATTCCTCACCTGACGATATGTGTCCTCTATAGTTGGTATATATGATTCTCGGAAGGTACCTTTTATAAAACGTAATACTAATGAGCTTTTGCCCACACCACCAGCTCCAAAAACAACAACCCTGTAATCGTTGTTGCTCTGTTCGGAGCGGGTCACTTGATTCTTTTGTTCCGTAATTTTGAGGCTGTTTTAAAACACGATAAACTTGACAAAATTGGGAATTTCAACTGCTGTGAAATGCTGTTGCCCCGTTTGCGGTTACCAGATTTCAAAACAACAATTTATGGAAACTTTTTATCGTGTAACTTTCTTCATTCAAAATCCATGAGGAGTACTTTTGTCTGTATGTAGTATGTTTATAAAATCCACTCAAGTCTGAAAATAGAAAATAGTACTCTGTAAACTAAAAATAATTTAAAGTTCAACTGTTTAATGCATATTAAAAAAAGATTTTCCACAACATTAAAATCGAAAATGTCAAACTGTATGTGGGATGAACTTCAATTGTCACACCTTTGATGCGACATGCAAAAAAAACTAGGTAGGTATTTGCAGTTTATACATATCAATGTTTCATATTTCCTATGCCTGTCCCGACAATCCACAGTGATTTAAATGGACATTGGCCAACAATTGTAAAGAGTTGATCACACACGCACATACAAACTTGTGTGTATTTTCGTATTTATGTATATAAATCGAATGTATAGGTTTCAGATTGACACATGACATTATTTTCTTCATCAGGTTTATTTTTTTTATTTTACAGTGGGTGGAACGGTTTTTGCTTCACACTTTAATCAAATAGCCACTTGCACGAATGATGTATTTGAATCTCTTGATATTGGAAACAAACCAAGAAAATCATACAGAAACATTATTAAGTTTTGCACTTGAGATATACTTTTAATTTTTTAATTACTTTTCTTTTATTTAGATTTTTCCTTCCTATGTTACCAAATGTGTTGGCATTCTTCTTTTCCTACGTAATTTAAGTATTCGTTGAAATATATACATATATGTACACACACGTATACTTGTTAATAATTTGGTTTTGGTTCTTTAATACCTACAATTAAAATGAATTTTTATTTCGTTGTAGTCCTATGAATTCAAAATATTCGTTGTTGTTTACAAAATTGATATTTAAAATCTGATAAAGTATAAATTTTTCTATATATTTTTTTCTATATTAAGAAGAAAGTTAACACAAAAACACACACGCACACATAAAAACTCATAGAACGAGAAGGAAGAAAGAATAACTGTTATTTAGTTATTTGGTTGCATTTAGTACAAAAGTTTGACAAGATAAAATTTGTAGTAAGTTTTTCGGCGCACACGCATAAAAAACAACAACTCTGTCGGTGTTAAGTAATCAAAGTTACACTCGAAAACGTTTGTGAGTTAAGTATAATAAATCACTAGCTGAGACAGTAATTATTATTTTTATTAAAAAATCAAATTTAACTAATTTATGGAAACATCTAGTGACAATTTTCCAAATATTAGATTCGAAATTTCGAAGTTATTTTTTTATTTAATGCTCTTAAACACTAACTATTGTCATAAAAAACAAATAAAATAAAAAAAAAACTTAAAAAATTAATTTTTTTTTCACCTTCGTGAGAGTTTGTTATAATTTCAATTTGTATTAATTTCCACAATATAATTTTACGACCCCAGATACCTTTGTTAATATGAAATAAATTATAAAATAAACTTATTTTAAACACACTATGGTGAAGGGTATATGAGATTCGGCAAAGGCGAATATTGTTACTAGTTTTACTTTCAAGTTCTTCTCTAAATTTGGCGTATACTTAATATTTGTAATATCAATAAATCATGTACGCGTATACGTACAGGTGTCGTTAATAATATGATCTATAGTCTAAAGGCCTAACTATAATATGCTTAAACAAACTGAAGTCAGCTTAAGCAACTGTGCGAACACATATAAAATGTATGTGACAAACTATAATGTACTTAAGAGAGTTTCGTCAAGTTTCGTCAAATTTTATTTGCTTAAGCAAAGAGCGATACTGACAGCACATTACGTACGGAATCAATTGTTTGTTTATTATACACAAAGAAAATAAAGAAAAAAATGGAAAGCTAAAAGAAAATTAATTTATTTCAATAAAATATTTTGAAATATGTATTTTTTTTATTACGTGTGTCACATAAATGTGTAAATGGAGCTAAATTGTTTTGAATACACGTAAGTACATTATAGCCACCTAAAAGTTTCCTCGGATTTTCTTAAACATTTGAGAGACTTTTCGTTCGATTGTTACATTACCTTAAGCAAGCTTATGCACATTATAGTTGGGCCTTAAGTCTATATTTTTAGTCTATAGTCTAGTAATATAATAATATGTATCTTGAATGCACTTGATGACAATATAATATTATTTGGATCAACAGAAATATAATTAAAGTTCTATTTGTGGCCAATTTCTAACATTTTCCAATTTCGAACTTACAAATTAAAAAAAATATATTTTTAAATTACAAAAATTAAAAATGCATTTGGATGTTTTATGATATTTTACCATTTCTTAAATAACTTTTTAACAAATCATACGTCTATATGTTTATTTTTATTTGATCTTATTTAAACCAAATTTTTGCTTATGAAACGTACCTGAAAGTATGGTATATTTTGTAGTACTCATTTCAAAAAACATGAAATTTTATTTATGTAGTTATTTAATTTTGAGTTTTATTAAAATCGATTCGAATATCGCAGAAATGAGTAATCAAAGATATATGTAAGTTAAAGTTGAGCGATATTTTCACGACTGTGATTTAATCACTGTGATTGATAATTCACTGGTAGCTGCTGTGACTGAAATGATCAAATAACAGTTACTTGCAATGTCGTTCGTTTGAATTTTTACCTTCTAAAATTCATTTAATTTTTGTTGAATCAAATACGTATTACAAGATAGTATGCATGCAATTCGACATTTTTTCATATAGTAAACTCCTCTCGCTCTGATGACAAAAATATTATTTTGTTTAGTAATATTTATGTATATACTTAATATAAGATCCAATAAAATACGAAAATCGAAAAAAATATTAATATTGCTTTGCTTTATAAGTGAAAACCGTGATCACAGTCACTGTTTTAAAGAACAGTGATTTACAAATCATGTTCACTAAGAACGACGTTCTTTAGAAATCACTGTATCGCTCATCTTCACCCGATTTTCGTTTTTTTTATATAAAAATTTTTTTGATGCACTGAAAATAATCCATGCTAATATACACGAAAAATGTTGTACATTGTACGAAATGATTCGTGGTTTCGCACCACGAAATTCCTTCGTAATATATACGAAATTGTACGAAATATTTTAGTAAAATGCAAAATAATTTTATATAATTATAGAAAAAAAAATTTCATTTTACGATTTTTTTAAAGACATAAATATGTTAGTTCTTTTAAAATAATTATTGTAAATTTAGAAAAAGATTGCGAATTAAAAAAACAAATTATTATGTTAAAAAAAAAAAACATAAAAAACTACAGAAAATTAGGCAGCTAATTAATTTCCTGTAAATTTAAAATTACGTTTAATTTAACTCGCTTAAAATTACGAAAAAAACAAAAAAATTCGTAACAAAATATTTTTTTTTTTGTGAAATCAAAAATAATTCTTGTATATTACTAATTAATTTTGTTACGAAAAAAATTCGTTACTTTCGTTAAATCCCAGCAGTTCGACGGGACAGTCCCGAACTGACCACTTAACCTACCACTTGTGGTGGCCCCTAGCCACCTGACTACCCAGGTGACCAACCATTTTAACATGGGCTTGTCCTACGAGGAAGTCAATCGTCACTCTACACCCCACAAAGATACAGTAAAGAGACGATTGCCTCCGCTCTCGCTTACAAAGAGGACACTAAAGTGACGACTGTCTTCATTCTCGATTACAAAGGGTACATTCGTGACGAATGACCCAAAACATACGAATTACGATCATCCAGGTGGTTAACTATTAGTGGAAATTACTGTCTTTTTCGTATGCATTGACTCTTTGTCGAACTGCTGGGATATTACATGTCTTAACAAAATTATTTTTGTAAAAGAAAACAAAGTTTCTTAATATATACGAAAAAAGATATTACGACAGGTTTTCGTACTTTCGTAAAATTAGAAAAGGGGTTGATTAAACAATATTTCGTATTATACACGAAATTTTCGTATATATTACGAAAAAAGTAGTTTCGCAATGTTTTTTCGTAAAGTTATGCATGGATTATTTTCAGTGTGGAAATATGTATGTTTAACACAGATTTTTTCTATTTTCTCAATTGAAGTGTTATTTATGGATCTACACCCCATTTTAGGCTTTTCATGTCAAAATCGATTTTAAAAAATATCGATGTGAACACTGAGATTTATTAGTTTCCTCATTGAATAAACCTTTCCCGATTAAGACGGTATTTAAGGACCTATTGCCGATCTCATGTCTTGTCAAACGCTAGACCTATTGTAATGCAGCATAATATGTTATGTTAACATAATTTTCATACTAAATTAATTGTCAATTAAAATTGTTTTTGTTATTTTATTATAATTTACATCATTACAAAATCTTAATAATTTTGTAGCTTTAGTTTTGGAACAACATTCATACTTGTCAGTTCTTGAAAGAGTAATTTACATGCATAGGGCATAGATATTTTGGAAACATTGGCCGACGATTGACAATAATGACACCATGAACAATATGCCAAACGGCCACAAGTTTTACATACATCAACATCAAAGGCATCAGATGAAATCATTAGGCGTTCCATGATCAACATGCTGGCTCCATATGATATCAGACAATCACGTTCCATTTCACCTAAACGTAAACCACCCTCGCGACTTCTTCCCTGTGTGGGCTGTCGCGTCAGCACGGCTTTAGGTCCTCGAGCTCGAGCATGCATTTTATCTTGCACCATGTGCTTAAGTTTCTGATAGTAAACAGGACCAGAGTATATGTAAGCTTCAAGACTTTCACCTGTTATACCGGAGTAAAAATAGTCTTTACCCATATAATTAAAGCCATGCTTAAAAAGTTCGTCCTGAATATCTTTACACTTTGAGCCACCGAATGCCGTACCATAGTGAAATTTTCCCTCCAACAGACCGGCTTTTCCTCCTAATAGCTCCAACGATTTGCCAACTGTCATGCGAGAGGGGAAGCCATGAGGATTCATAATCATGTCAGGACATATACCGAAATCATTAAATGGCAAATCTTCCTGATCAACTATAAGACCGGTAACACCTTTTTGACCATGACGAGAACTGAATTTGTCGCCAATTTCTGGTCTTCTTGTTTGTCGCAGTAGAATTTTGATGAGAAAGTCTTCCTCGCCATTAGCAGAAACCATAACTTTCTCAATATAACTGGGTTCAGGACCTTTATATGATATTGGAACGGCAGTGTATGATATCTAAGAATATAAATTAGAAACGATTATTTTGCGTAATAACAACTAAGGAATATCTCGCCTTACCTGAGATGCTTGACCTGTTTGTTCAATTGGATTTATGGAAGTGACAGCCGGCATTTCCTTGTTTATCAGAATTTGCTTATTTACTACCATTTCCCCAGGTGCCACAATACCATCTGTGTCTAAAGCATCGTGTTTAAATATCACTTTATTGGTTAGAGCATCTTTCATAGGTCCCATAATGCGATCGTATGTTTGGTTAGCATACCGTTTGACGGTACATTTTGAATTCTTGTATATAAGACAACGTCCATATCCACGATCTATAGATGCCTTGTTTAAAATCAATGCATCTTCGATATCATAACCGGAATAGCTCATTACAGCTACAGTCGCGTTCTGTCCTGCTGGCAATTTGTCGAATCCTGTTAGCTCTATGGTTTTCGATTTAACCATCGGCGCTTGCGGATATACCAAATTGTACATCAATGTATCAATTCTATTCTTCTGATTGTATCCAATAACTCCCATAGCCTGCTTTCCCATAGCACATTGATAGGTATTACGGGGACTTTGGTTATGATGTGGATAAGGAACTAAACCGGCACATACGCCTAGAAGCGTAAATGGTTCAATTTCTAAGTGTGTTGTGGTGTCTGGGTCTATACCGTTTTCATTCCATGCAATAAAGGAATCGTTTTCTTCGTTCACATCAAGATATTCGACTAAGCCGTCGTGCAGAAAGTCTTCAAATTTTCGTATGCCCCTCTTAAGCTCCTCAATGTGGTGTTGCTTAACAGCTGGTAGACCCCTTCGTACAATAATATAAGGTCGACATAGACGACCACCGTCGGTATGGATATAGACACAACGTTGAGTGTGAGATGTGTGAATTGATACGAATGGACCAAGTCGACCTTTGCGACGCATCATACGAAAAACTTCGACCAGACGTTTGTAACTTATGGTTAATCCCAAAATGTTACCATTAATAAAGACAAGAAATACCTTAGAATTGTTAATTGCATCTCCTCCTACAAGACGAATGTCTTCTACACCAGCGTTAAAAGCCAGCCGTACTACGGGTTCTTCTTCGACTTCCGTAGTGATGTGAGTCATTAATGCCAAATTTTTCACTAAACCACAAGCCTCACCCTCAGGAGTATCTGAGGGACAAAGCATACCCCATTGACTGGGCTGCAGTGAACGAGGACCAGATACCTTTCTTGTTTTTTCAAATTGTGAATTTACTCTAGTCATCATTCCGAGGGCAGAAATATAGCTAAGTCTTGATAAGACCTGTGTTACTCCAGCTCTTTCCATTTTGAAACGTTTGATTGTCCAGTTGCCGGAGGAAATAGCAGACTCAAGGCCCACTGTGATTTGAGCTGCCCTGATGTGTTTTACAACATCAAATTGAGCCGCTTTAACTTTTGGTATATTTTTGTCCGCAATCATTTTCAACTCCCAGTTCATGCGCTTGAAAAGATCTTCAAACATCAAAGAAATTAGAGATCCGGCCAGTTCTAGTCGCTTGTTGCCGTAATAATCTCTGTCATCGACGGCTGAGCTATCAAGTTCGGCAGCCATTACACGTCTTATCATGAGCGAAACATAAATCGATTTAATTTGAAAGTTGAAATTGTCAACTGGGACATGGGCTAATATCGTAGTAGTCAATAATTCTCTGGCCTCATCCGCTGGCGTTTTGGAGGCAGCCGTTTGAAATCGTTTCACCATCAACTTTGAGCCCATATACTCTAAAGCTCTTTGTTGGGTGAATATCTTTAAATTAAAAGCTTCTAAAAGTGAGGGTGCAAAACGGTTTTGAGTTTCGGTACTTGTGCCGATTAACGACATTATTTCCAAGTCAGATACCACTCCCATAGCTTTAAATATTACGACGATCGGTATGTCATCAACCATGGAGTTGTGTTTTAAGTAGTATTTACCATGTTTACTTAAAACCAAAGTTCGCGATTTCTTTTCATGTGTGGACGAAGTTACCTGACACTGTACCGTACCGTTAAATTCCTCTGTAATCATTTTATTCCACGATAATTGTTCCTGAATTAAAATGACTTTTTCTTGACCTCGAACAACAAAATAACCACCGGGATCTAAGGGACATTCGTTCAACTTGGCCAACTCAAACTCTGACTTTCCCGACAAAACACAGTTCGACGATCGCAGCATGACCGGCATTCTTCCAATCAATAAATTATTTCTAACAATTCGTTGTGCTCCACGAGTATATTCAATGTCTACAGTTATGGGAGCCGAGTAGGTTGTGTCTCGAAGTCGACACTCATGTGGCGTTGTTGGTTTCGTTATATTGAACCCATCTTCTATATCAGGTGTACCTACACGTACGTCCAAATATTTCAAGTAGAACATTGGATCGGCATCACTAACAACCGTCTCATTTGCCTGCACAATTTTCTTAATATCCACATTAACAAAATGATTGAACGAATCAATGTGTTGTTTCACTAAACCTTTAACCTGCAGAAAAGCTGGAACCAGCTTCCATTTTTCATCCAACGGTTTAATTGCCTTGGCCCAGTCTTTGGGATCACCTTTCCATGATTTGTCTGACTTTGTATTGTTCTCCATTCCACTGGCTTATTATTTATAATACCTTATTAAATTTCCACACTACTAAATTTGTTGAAGCAACATTTTCAAATGTGCGAGCGACTCGGAACACGCAGGGATGGATATTGTAGTACTATTATTAATAGTTTCGGCATTTTTAAAGAATAGTACCGGCATTGTAAATTGGAAATATATGAGTAGATACATAAACTAATATAATTTATCGTTTTTAACACATAATTAATAATTACTACTGTAAACAATTAAGCTCATAAATTTATATTGATCATTTTCAAAAAGTACAATATTTTTGGCTTTCAAATTAATTTGCATATTCCCATTCCTGTTGTAACATGTGAAAACCAAGTAGTTGCCACACAAAATACTGATATGTAATATGAATTTAGACAAAAATATATTGCAAAACTAAATTTTGTTTGATTAAAACATAAATAAGTTTTATAATTTATATATGTATTTAGTTTATTTTTTTTAAATAATATATTTTCGTTTGTTGTTTATAATATACATTAGAGTTCTTACAATACGACAGTATCGTGCATTCATGCAAATTGGTGTCTGTTGTGCGTTGTTTTATTTGGTATAGAACTGTCAAATGAACTTGTATTCATTCCTCTTAAAGTGCTAAAAATCACAGATATAACAAAAACAACAAGCAAACTTTGACAGAAATGTGCACTGAATGAAATATTACTATCCACTTAACTTGTCTCTATATAATTGTGTATCCAACTATGTTGCTTGAAACGCAGTGAAATGAAGAGTTAATTAATAATTATTTACGATTAATTTGTTATAATTGCAAATATAAGTACATATAAAATTATTATTATTATTTAAAATGCTGAAACAACATATACTAGTTGAACTCAAACAATTCATACAATATGTGAGTGCTTATCGTGGCGGGAATCCTAAAACATTGACATCAAATGCGCTGGTGCGCACATCGTTGCACTTGTTGGAGGATCTTCCGGCTGCACGAGAAATAGTTTTTGAATACTTTGCCCTAGTAGCTGAAGTTGGCGTCCAGAGTTATGTGAATACGGCAAATGTAGATCTTCAGACAGGAGTTGGTATACAGCAGCAAAAGTTGGGCACAAGTCAACAACAGCAGCAACAGCTGACAGTGTCAATGGAAGATCCATGTTTCGAATTTATTCAGCTAGCTTTGGAGAACATGGTAAGTAAAGGACCAGGAGCCTGGGGAGCGGTCATAGCGTCATGGTGTTTGGATCTAGTTGGAAGTCTATCGGACAAATATAGTAAACGAATGTCTATTGGTGCTGCCTGTAACTACTGGCTTAATTGCAGTACTATGCGCGGTCTACTGACTTTAATCAGCATATGTTTTCGCAAACTTACAAATTCAGAAGCTGAAACTTGTGTCGAAACGCTTTTAGGTGAGTAATTTGTTTCATTGCCTAGAGAATAAAAATTGTGAAATAGAATTTTATTGCAGCTGCATATCAACGGTATTCTATGACTTTCGATTGGGTCGTAGCACGTTTAGGAGGGTGCTTTCCTTCGAAAATTATATCGCAAATTTTGCAGTGCAGCTTGAAAAGGTTTGCTGATGATTATCGCTGCCAGTTTGACTCCGAAATAGGAATTCTAGAGTATCTTTGTTTCGCCCATGAACAAGTGCTTCGAAATTCGGTTCGAGATCTTTTGCAAGAGGGCCTTCAGCCCAAGAAAAATTTAGATGCTTTGATAGTTCCGTTTCTCTTAGAGTTTGGCAACTATTCCGACATTATATTGCAAAATATGGTCAGTGTCTTCTTAGATTTATGTAAGTTTTTGACTACTCTTTTAAATTAATAGTGTTCTGCAATTAACGTTCGACTTTTTGTCGCCTATAAACCACGAATTTTAGATAATGATGATATGAGAGCAGTTATTACACAAAAGGCACCACTTTGGATGTCGAACAGACTATTTGCAGATATGCAGCCTTCACTAAATAATATTGTTTTGCGTTTAAAATCTCATGGGGCTAAATTATTGATTACCGCCTCAAAAATGGGGGATCATAATGCTTGGTGTCAGGACTTTTTGGAATACTCTTTGCAGGAGTTGGAACAAATAGTGTTGAATGCGAGACTTTGTCCGCTTATGGATGATTTGGCTACCGAGGAAACAAAATATATGCTCTGGAAAAGTTGTCTCAGTACGAACATTTATGAACAGCAAACAGCTGTTCGACTGATTTTAATAGTTTGTATGTCTATTAGTTGAGATTGAATTCATTTAAATTTGGAGAAATAAAAGGGTATATTTATCTCACTTTCAGCTACACAACATTCCCATATATACTACCAAACTATTTCGGAATTATTACGTAAATGTTATTCTCATAATCCATCTGGACTCGGAGCCGTTATACGTCTAATTGGAGGTCAATCTGGTGTTGTTGAGTTTCCAGACATTAAGCCGGGTATAAAAATGGTTTTGGAAGATGTTTTACTCCAAGAACAATTCAAAAAGTCCCGTTTATCTGCAACAGACTATTCGGAAGCATTTAACACTTTTAAGAACCTCAACACCTTAACTATGTAAGTTTTAATATCTACAATTCTTACTTTCTTTTTTTTAACTTGTTGTCTTATAATTAAATTTTAATTTGAAAGTATGCAAAAGAAAAGCAATGCGTCATGTATGAGACAGCAACAATTGGTTTGTACTTTAAATGAATGTTTGGCAAAAATTTTACAAATACTAGAGGTTACTCTTACGAAACTTATTTTACATATGGATGCAGTAGCATCTAAACGAAGTGATGAAAAATATAGAGAAATGCAAAACCAGACGAATAACAACACGATCCATGTTAATGGCTCATTGAAAAAGCAAAAAATTGAGTTAAATACCGAGGAAAATATGGAAGAAGCGGGAAATTCTGCAGGATGTTTAACGGATCGTCAAGTATTAGCTCATGCTATAATAGACCTGCTGAATACTATTGAGGCAGGATCTAAAACAACGGTTTTGCGTTCCACTGAGGTACGACTCTTTACGTTTGATGCATTGTGAGATTATTTAAGCTGGTATCTTTTTTTATATTTTGTCAGGTTTTGAAATTGGCCGTTTTGAGTGTTAAATATTTCTTTATCAGTTTAACAGAAAAAAGCAAGTATTTATTTGGAAGTCAGTTTAATATTATATTAAAGGTTTACTTTTTTATTTTATTTAGCTCCTGCAAAACGCGCGGAAGCTGTAAATCGTTCGTACGAGTTGTTTCAACGACAATGTCGAGCTCGAAAGTCCTCTCGTTCTGCTTGTTTGAGGGAGTTGATTGAGGGATCATTGTTTTATTATGGGTATTTATTTGGGCAGTACGAAGAACCTGCATTTGATGAATTACAAATACCAGACCATGAAATGGTATTATTGCAAAATCAAAAACAAAGTCTGGGTCCCAATGCGAATCGTTCAATTTTACATGCTGGTGTTATTGGCCGAGGTCTTAGACCCGAAAATATTTTTATTGGTGAGGCGTGTCCTCCTGAAATACAAACTCTATTTCTTAAGGCTTTGGATGTGTGCTGCAGTGATTATGTACGTAAAGATATATTTTTTAAATGCGATAACATTGTATTTCCTTTTTTCATTCTTCAGGACCGTCAAATAGTTGTAGAAGCTTATTCAACTATATCGCTTTTACTAGTAGAATTGGTTTCCACAGATGTGATGTATAATGGTTTACCCTTTCCAGACGAAGAATTTACAAAAGTCACAATGGAAAGGGATTTATTAATACGACGTGCGCTCTTGACATCTCCTATACTTTGGGCATTATTAGGATTCATTGCAACTCATAGACCAGCCCTTTGTTTTTCATCCGTTCTATTGAGAGCTCTTTGTGCCACTTCCCTACATCAGTGGAGAGCCAAAAATGGTATGTTTTTGTGTTCATGGATTTGCCTAAATAACATTTTTATATTTTTTACAGTTAACAAATTCGAAACAATTAATCAGGCAGGTGAACTATTGCAATGTACTAAAAATCTTTTGAAAATCTTGGCTATGGGACAATTGTTACCGCCACCCCTATCGAATTTACACGTTATTATAGAACATTTCGAACCACCAGAGGTAGAACAGTGGATTAGAGTGAATTTTAAAAGATTACTTTAAAAATGATTTTGGTGTATTCTAGATTGCCCTGCTATTGAAAGAGTGTGTATGGAACTATTTGAAAGATCATGTACCATCACCGGCGTTATTTCACGTTGATAATAACGGTTTACAGTGGCGTAATGGACAATTGTGTAAAATACCTCCACAATATGTGGATACTTTGCGAAATCTCATGCAAAAGAAATTAACAAAGCTTGGTCAACATTATTATCAAATGTTTATCATGCCTGAAGTTAATTTACAACAATTTCCTTCCACTTCAACAGCATTATCGATAAGTACAGCCACACCTATAGAATCATTAAAAAATATTGAAAATTTATCCTGATCTTACACATCCGCTATTTTCAACAATATCACATAAATAAGATGTCATTTGCAAACACAAACGACTTAAAATATTCCGATATCTATAAAAACAAGAATAATTTAATTGCAATCAATTCAAGTCAAAAACCAAATGGTAAGTTTAATATGTATTTTGCAAGACTTGTTAAGAAATGATAAATAAATTACACATCTGAAAAAACTCAAACAGAATAATAGTGCATAAAATGTTCGACTTAACGCCGGAAACATTGTTTTAGCAATTGCGTAGTTTCCGTTTGATTTTTAATAGTTTCGGGCTAAAAATGGAAAATATTTTGAACCGTATATAAACCTATTTTTTTCTAAATTAAACAAATATCCAATTTACCCAATATATGTATTTTTACATGGTAATATGCAAACATTCAGGATATATTTATTTCAGAGTTGTGTAGTAATTTAAATACGTGTAACTAATAAATTTTAAAATTTATGATTTTCACTATAAACTAAGCAACAAAAAATTTTAAATTTTCAACAACTAAAAATATATAATACATATACTAAAAAAGCTTGCCCAATTTTGTAGACAACTAAATAAATTACTAGTAAAAATAATATGTATAATAATGATAGGAAGAAAATCAATCACTTTTAGAGATTAGATGAAATTATTTTTTATATTCAGAAAAAGGAAGGACAACAAACCAAATGTTATTTCTCCTCGTGAAATGTAAAAAAGAATCTTAATATTAATTTGTAAATATTTTTATATGATTCCTTGTTTTATACATAGATAATTTGTTTAATTTGTGGGAGGTTGAATGTTTCTACTTAGAAAAAAAAAACAAACGAAAACATAGTAACTATTTATTGGTTGTTACTAAAAAGCCTTTGTGTGTTTGGATAATTGTGTGTATGTTGATTGAAAGCCTTCTAGGATGGTCGACAATTTGATAATTTACGCACAGAAATGCACGACGTGAGTTTTTTGGCCCGCCTTTTCAGGGATGATGACTTCTTCTCTTTGGTATGATGGGAAGCTGAATTAGAACACGAAGTATGAAAACCACTAGAAGAGGCTCCCATCCCCGTAAACGTATTATGCTGTTGTTGAGCTTTTATTTCAGCAGCAGCTGCTGCGGCTTTTCGAGCTAGTTCCTCTGGAAATATACAACATCATATGGAATTTGTTCTTAAAAGGAAGCTGTAAATAAAAACATACGATTTAAATCATGTTCGGTGAAGTAAACTTCTTCTAAATCTCTTTCCGTTTCATAATGATAAGCATCTAGATAAGGCAGTACTGTAGAACGACGGTATTTGTCATTTTTCAATGGTGGAATGGGTATCGGTGGTCCCTTTTCTTCAGGAGCGGATATAAACCAACTAAGAATTAAAAAATTATTTTTTATAAGTGTTATCATTATCTACATATATGTATGTATACATTAGAGCAGCAGAATACAAGAGTGCGTGTTAATATATTATCTTAAGTTTTCAGTGGTAATAACGTAAAATTTGTACACGTCTGGAAACATTAATTAGGATCATGAAAATATACATACATATACAGCAAGAACTTTATCCAAAATTGACTTGAGTTAGTCAATGAAGTTTCAGATCTAGTTTCTAGTAATATCGCAATTTTTTTTAAATAAAAAAAATAAATCAAAAATGTCACTCCATACTTACGGATCTTTTCTAATTTGCTGTATATTATAACGCTTATCAGGGTCTGCTTGCAACATGCCTAGAATTAAAACAGCAAGTTTGCTATCTAACTTATACAACCAATCAGGAGCTTCCCATTGTCCTCTACCAATATTTTCCAACAATCGATAAATGTTATCTCCTTCAAAGGGATAGAGGCCCGTGCAAAGATTGTATCTATAACGGACAATAAAAGTAGTAAATAACACAAACCAATGTAGTGCTATTTATGTATATACATACAAGGTAACACCACTGCTCCAAATATCAACTTTTGAGCCAGAAAAAGAATCAAGCCCATTTGCTATTTCCGGTGGTTGAAATGCAGGAGAACCTTGACCAGTGGTGCATGTGTCGTCTGGAGCAAATAGTTCTAATTGTTCGGCTACCCCGAAGTCGGAAATTTTTAACGTTTCATCTAGTGTTAGCAAAAGATTTCCGGGCTTAATGTCTTTGTGTATTACACGCATGCCATGAAGATACTCCAGGCCATTCACCAGTTGACGAAAATAGCGGTGTGCTTGGAATAAGGGGATTTTCTTTTCGGGAGCACTATCAAGCATTTCCTGAAATAATGAATGTTAATAATGAATTTAACAATATTTATTTCTTACCTGTAGTCCTCCTACGCAGTATTCCATAATCAAGTACATTTTCTGCTTTTCGTCGTTGTACAAAACATCCAATAGCGCTACAACATTCTTGTGCTTTAACTGTTTAAGGAGTTGAATTTCGCGTTGTACATTCTGTTCGCCGTTTGGTATACGTCTTAATTTACGTTTTGTAAGAATTTTCACGGCTCTTCGACATAGATTTTCGGAATCTAAAACTTCCTTTACTTTGCCATATGAGCCCTCTCCAAGAACATCACCCATCACATATTTTCCCACCATCTTGATGTTTTTCTTTTTCTGTTGGTATATAATCTCGGCACTGTCCACTCGATTAAACATGTTCCCAATGTCGAGTGTAGCCAAATCCAAAGTATCAATGTTGTCGTCGTCCAACCATGTTACCTGATGGTGGTATTGCTGCTGCTCACTTAGCAGGTGATTGCCAGCTTCTTCCCCACCTACAAATGCTCCACCATAGCCAGCGTCCGCAATGTCCGGGTATGTATCCAAATGGAATTTTGTGTTTGCCAAAAGTACGGTTGAGTTTTCGCCGCCTGCGGCTTCAATTTTTCGTTCATCATCATGAAACTTGTGTTGTTCATTCGAGTTCTTGCTCTCTGCTGCCTTGGAATACGATGGCGAAGGACTTGCTGTAATTTGGGTGCTACTTGGGCCCTGGTGATTGGCGGGCTGGTGAGCCTTTACTTGTACTTCCATGGTTACATGGGCGCTGGTCACAGTCATTTGGATGTGTTCCTCGTTGTATGATTTATCAACTACTCTATACGAATCTTAATTTTTCAACAATCTTTATTTTGTAAAAATTAAGCAAATAATTTCTTTTTTCAATCGCGACAATAAATTACATGTATAACCAGCGTGGCCAGATTTCTTTCAATCAGAATGGCCACTTTACAAAAAATCTCACTGCGAAAGAAACAAACGTAAAACTAGTAAAAACAACTAAAATAAAAATATTTTTAATTTCTCTTTGCACAAATTTCTCTAACAAAAACTGTAAATTTTGGTATATATTTATGTTAAAAATGGGTATTTTTAATTTAATTTTTATTTTGAACAGTGATTGGAAATTATAGCAATTTTAACCTTATGGCAGTGCTATGCATTTGAATAAAAAAAGTTGGCAATTTGTAAAGCAGTAGTATGTGAAAACATTCATCCAAAAAGTATACTTTTTTGATTTAGTGCAGCCACAAACCATTGAATGAATTTGTTAGCACTTGTAGGGAAAGCCGATTATTAATTTTAAGGGCCAAATTTTAGGTGAAAGATTGGCGATTAAAATTAATACTCGAATGTTGTTTTTGAGTTAGTTAATTTTGGTTGCTAGTTTAATCGCCCAATGAGGTGGTTTAAATTTGAGCAAGAAATGCATGTTTACACTATGCATTGGTTTGGTAGCAAACAGTGACGTTTTCTGTTGGAATATTGTATAAAGAGCTTCAAACATACACAAATGCGTTGTTTATGAAGCAAATACCACAAAATTTCGCATAGGACAGTTTTTTGATCTCTGAAATAAAATTCTGAATTATGGCGGACATAGGACCATAATTGGTCCTACCCCCCATATAAGGTCCCCTTTAGAAAATGACTAAAAAGCTGATTACTAGCTTAAAAATACGAATATAGCAATGAAATTCGACATACATTAGTTTCATGCGAGCCAATATCTCTCCACCAAATTTTATGTGGATCGGTCCATAATTGACCCTACCCCCCATATAAGGTCCCCTTCAGAAAATGACTTTAACGCTCATTATTGGCGTAAAAATACGTGTTTAGGGAGAAATTTCGCGTAAGCTAGTATCTTAGGAGTCAAAACCTTTCTACCAATTTTTATGTGGATCGGTCCATAACTGACCCTACCCCCCATATAAGTTCCCCTCCATAAAATTACTTTAACGCTCATTACCAGCTTAAAAATAGTATTGCAATGAAATTTCATATAATTAAGTTTTATACGAGCCAAAATCTCTCTACCAAATTTTATCTGGATCGGTCCATAATTGACCCTACCCCCCATATAAGCCCCCCTTCCGAAAATGACTTTAACGCTCATTATTGGAAATTTTACCTAAGTATGTATCTTAGGAGCCAAAACATTTCCACCTTATTTTATGTGGATCGGTCCATAATTGACCCTACCCCCCCATATAAGGTCCCCTCCATTAAATTACTATAACGCTCATTACTGGCTTAAAAATACGACTATAGCGGTGAAACTTAACAGAAGTATGTTTTATACGAGCCAAAATCTCTACCAAATTTTATGTGGATCGGTCTATAATTGATCCTACCCCCCATATAAGGTTCCCTTCAGAAAATTACTTTAAGGCCAATTACTGACTTAAAAATACGAGTATAGCAATGAAATTCGACTCAAGTAAGTTCCTTGCGATCCAAAATCTCTTAACCATATTTTGTGTGGATCGAGCCTTAATTGACCCCCCACATACAAGGTCCCCATCAGAAAAATAATTTAACGCTCATTACTGGCCTAAAAAACGAGTAAAGTGATGAAATTCGATATAAACATGACCTGTATGAACCAAGATGGTTCTAAAAAATTTTACGAGGATCGGTCTATAATAGACCATCCCATAATGACTTTAAAATTAAGTACTGGCTTAAAAATACTAGTAGATCAATGAAATTCGACATAAACTAGTTTTGTATGAGCTAACATCTCTCTACAAAACGTTGTGGGGGTCGGCCCATAATTGACCCTACCCCCATTTAAGGTCTCCATCAGAAAAATACTTTAACGCTCAATACTGGCTTAAAAATGCGAGTACAGAGATGAAATTTGACACTTATAAGTTCTATAGGAACCGAAATCTCTCTACCAATTTTTATAAGGATCAGTCCATAATTACCCCACCGAACATGTTTACAACGCCCATTACTGGTTGGAAATTATACATAAATATGATTTGTATAAATAATAATCGTTCTACGACATTTAAGGATGATCGGTTCATAATTAGTCTTACCCCACATATAAGGTCCCCTTAAGAAAATTACTTTAACCGGCTGAAATGCAATGCAATTCGACATAAACTAATTTTAAGCTAAAATCTCTCAACCATATTTTATGAGGATCGGTCCGTAATTAACCCTAACCCTGTATAAGGTCCCTTTAAGAAAATGACTTTAATGTTCATTACTGGCTTAAAAATATAAGTACAACTATAAAATTTGAAATAAATAAGGAACTGAAATCTTCCTACCGCCAAATCCGAAATCTTCACTGTCAATAGTTGAACCCCCATTAAGAGAACTATTTCAAATATTACCCTGATGTTCACATTAGTATCGATATATAATAATAAAATAGTCAAAATATCAAAGTTTATTTATATGGCAGTGATTTGATGGTGGGTATATAAGATTCGGCATAGCCGAATATAACAAACACTCTTACTTGTTAATTTTTAAGTAGGTATGTACATTAGACCGACTCACAAAAAATGGTGTTGGAGTTACCCCCTCAAAATATTCGTTGTTATGTAATATAATGTTACCCAAAATATTTTTGATTTAGTGTTGTCCGTTCGTGAGCTGGGCAGTTTTCAAGAAAATATCCTATGGGGGACACTATTTTTCATGTTCAATTCAAAATTTTACCCTGCTTCAAAAAATCTTTGTTTAGTTTTATGATATTTCCCAAAATATTTTTAGTTTCTCGATGGCCGTTCGTGAGTTGGACCGGTTACAAAAAAGTCCCTTTTTAGTAATTTTTTTTAATTTTTACAGTTTTTTTCTTGAACAAAATATACAATATGTGGTATCATTTTAAAGGTTTTTTGATATTCAGTTTGGATATTCATGCAAAACCTAACAATTCTAATTTTTTTTTTTGGAATACGACAATTATGAGAAGACGGTTATTTATGATTAATGCAGCATTGGGCGCGGCTTTAAACCCCTTTCAAACGATACCCTATATTGAATATCCCCATATCAAAATAAAATCGTGTTAAGGCCATTATAATGGCATTTTAGTATGTATTGAAATATCTTAAGGCGGTATCTTAAAATTAACTAAGTTTTCATTTTCGGTGGGAACATCAGCAACTTCCATTTTGGGGCTACCGTTATGTTCTAGTCTATATTTTCCAATGGGCCACATGAAACCTTAAGAAAACACTCTTTTTTTAAATTTCGATTTTATTAAAAAATATTTCATTAAAAAATATTAAACTAAAAAATAGTATAATTTTACACCAAAGTATATACTTTTCTTATATTATCCTTAATATAATTTTGTATAACTAACCACTATTTTAAAATTAATTAATAAAAAATTAACATTAATACACACATACATATTTCCAAATATGTATGTATGTATGTTTGTAGTGCTTTGTATTTGTAATTAAGACTAGTTTATGTTTAAGAGAACAATTAATTTACACTTAGAAATAAAAAAATTCCTTACTCAGTTATACACTTCTAGTTTTCATTTCAACAGACAAATTGAACGAACGCACAATTGTCATCTCATATGGATGATCCTTTAATTTAAAGGTCAACTATATGCATAGTCATCAATTGACAGTTGTGTCTGTCAAAATGACATTAGATTAATGTTAACATTAGTGTGTTTGGTAATTTTCTTGTTTTTATGTGTAAGTGAAAATCTTATAGACAGATTAGTCCAGTCCATTCATTCTTTCATTATTTAATACATTTAAAATACAAACTCCTAAATGTAAATTGTATAATAGAACTTACATTACAACTAATTATTTACACTTATAGGCATTAAAGGCATACTCAAATACTCTCAATACAATGTTACTTATAGTATTTAATGTAGACTCACACACATAGATACATGCAACATACATACATATTTACATACATGCAACGCAATAATTTTTTTCTTTTTGTTTTAATTATAACCATTATTAAAGTGAGAAAATCATGGCTATTTTTATTAAAAACTATAGTTATTATATAAATATGTATTATGTACATTGTACACCATTATAATAATGTGGTTGGTTTTTGTATGTGTGTTTAATATACATAAGTATGTACATATGTATAAAGTATGTCTGTCTATATAAATAAAGGACGATACAATTATGTACACACATACATGTATCGATTCCTATATTATATATTTAGCATAATTCCGTTAACAGGTCTGGCTAAAGGATGATTTGATTTTTGTTTAACGTCATTAGTTGACCTTCTTTTCACTTAAAAGTGGTAACACATCTTGACTGTTGTTGTTGTTCATTTCGAACGCCTTCTGTCTCTGTTTCTGTTGCAATTCAGCAGCACATGTGTTTGGAGTAGTTGCTACTGTTGGCTTTTGATCCTTGCCCTTTTTGTAGGCCTGCACGTAGAAGTTCATAAACAAACAGAAGAATATCGAAGAGTTGAGTAACAACAAAGCTGAAATGAATTTCGAAAACTGGCACTGTTGACTTAATAAGGCGCGCACAGTGTGGACGATGCAAAGAACAAATTGTGCCTGTAAATATAAAAAGCATGGGAGATTTTAAAGTTTAAATTGAAACAGTTGTTTATTATTATTATTATTTTTTTTTTTTTGACATTAACAATAATACTTTAGATTAGTGTAGAATTGCTTATGTTATTATCACACTACCGAAGTCCATAGTTGAAATGCATTTTCAAAAGTAAAATACATTACGATATAAAATAACCAGACATTAAGGTTATATCATTACAAGGATAACCATTATTTGCAAATCCATATGCCTTGTGTCATATGGACAAGATATTTACACGTTTAAGAAAAATTTCAGAATTTTGGTATCGACTTGTTAGGGCATATTTTTTTATATTTTAGCCATTAAAGCATAGTTTGAGTTGATTTGATTTCAATCGAATATTTTTTTTTGGTAGCAAATATTGGAATTATGAATGTTATTAATTGGTTATCTGAACGTAAACTGGAATCTTATTAAGCTTTAACAAATTAATTTCTGAAAAAGACTCTAAGTTCTTTAAATAATGAGACATGTACTATTGTAAATTTTTCGTTTTCAATTGCATATTTAATGAACACTTTTTGGATCACTTTTTTGGTTTCCCTGAACATTACATTACATATTTTCGGAAACTTTTTTGTACATATTAAACAAGGTTTGATTCGGAGAAAATCTTTATTATTTTCCTTATTTATCCTTAAATACATAACACTCATCTAAAGCAGATCTATTTTTTAAGGGCACGACTATTGTGCATTTCGTCTGCATGATATTGCGAAGCATGAAGGTAAATTAATAATAGACATAAATTTCAGTTGTCTACGACACAGCACATGTTAATATAACGTCATTGTTGCATGGAACTGTTTTTTTTTTTTAATCTGCGAATGTCAACTGCTTGAAACACGCCAGCAGAGCAAGTGCATGTCGCTAGATATACATAAGTACTTAGAATTTCTGAGTTATCATTTTTATTTGCTAAACTAAAAAAACCCACACAAATTCTAAAGACAGTTTTTAAAAGAATGTGTTTGCAAATAATAAATAAAACAATATGTACTTAGCTAAAAACCCCCCGAATTTTGAGTCTTGTAGTAAATAAGCTAATATAACCAGTAGTTATATTAGTTTGATATCCGTAAATAATTTTTTTTTTCAAATATGTTTTTATAAAAATTATAGCCATAGTATGGTTACAGGTTCAAAATATGGTCATATCCCCTACATTTAATATTTAATTCGGACTTTCTTTTGCATAGCCGATTATAGCGGAATTATTTAATGCATTGCCATCTCTGTCATAAAGTTGAGTAATAATACTGCTATGAGCGGGCAAATCCATATACAATCGTATAAACATTGTTATAACTAATATTTTCAAATAAAATTATATTAAATGACCTACAAAGCAAATCATTGGTCAACCAACCAATGCAACAAGTTTCCATTAACACTGCCACTGATGCAGTTGTTGTTGCCACAACAAAAATCAAGTATTGGATTGTTGATATTGCAAAAAAATAAACTGACTAACAATATATTCCAACATGTACATTAGGGCGGCTTAAAAATATTTAAATTCTCTGATTCCCATTAGTCTACATACATATAAGTAAGTGTGCTTTACATCCTCTGTGATTATTTTTATAATTGTGAAACAAATGATCTGCTTAACTCCAAACTATTTTATAGAGTGATTTTGCATATTATTAGTAATATTTATAAGTATTTGTATGTATGTATGTATGTATGTATGTATGTATGTAAGTTGGTAAATCTGTTCAGAAAGTGCTTCTCAGTCTATTGCTATATTTCAAAGTAATTTTTTGGTCCATTATTTTTGGTTTTTTGATTTTGTTCGTCAATGTCTAATAATTATATTTAATTGAAAATTTATGTCCAGCTTTAAGTGAAGCAATCCTAATACATAAATAATTACAAACTTGTTTATTTCGGCTTACGAACGAACGGTAAGGAGTAACTACTTAGATTAATGAAACTATACAACTTCTGTAAACATTCAAGTCAATCGATTCAAACGAAATATTTGTGTTTGTATGAAGTACAACATATTGTTATTTTAAAAGTGTAAGACCAGTGTACAAGTACATATCCACATACATACATATGTATGCATCTGCTAGAGTACTTCTTACATTTACTCACTATTGATGATCATGACGACGATTTACTGTATTTTCAATTTCATTTTACTTGTATTTTACGAATTAATGTTTGTTTTCATTTTCTTCTAAGTACATATTACAAAAACAAAATAAACAGCAAAAACACAAAGTGTTTGTAGTCTTGAAATTACGACCATTTTGAACACGTGCTTGTTTAAATATTTATTTTTAATGAAAAAGTTAAGCTTTTTGTTTCAGATTATAGAGTCCTTTAAGGATTTTAAAATATATAACTATAGTGCAAACTTTATCTTCAGATGTTTGAGTTCTTAATTTCCAATGAAATCTATTGTTTAAAAATTCAATTTTTAACAATAAAAGTGTAAATGAGAAATGTTCTTCTTCTTAAGGACATACTTGACAAACATACTTTTTTCACTCCCACACACCGATTTTTTCACGTTTTTGTGGACTTGCAAAGATATAGATGTCAATTTTTCTTAGAAATGTACATTTTGTACAAAATTTGTTATTTATGAAAATAAACCTTAAAGGTTTGACAAAAATTCAATATGTTTGTGTAAAAGAATTTTTAAATTTTTCTACAAACATTTGTACAAACACGAAAGACCCTCATACATACATTACACAAGTGGCTTGCACAAACGTAAAATATTGGTACCCTCTATATTTAGTTTCATATTATTCTTAAAATCGTTTGATTATATGTACATCATTTTCAATTTACTTCTAGACTTAAATGTTTGTTGGGTAGTTACTTTATACACTTGTTATTTGTTATTATGTTTTGTTTTCTTAATTTTAACCAACAACAGTCATGAACATTATTGGTTGTACATTATTTTTGCTGTTTTCGCTGTTATGTTATAATATGTAATTTACCCCCATTTCACAGTGTCTAGTTATTTTTTAACTTTAAAATATACTGCCAGTTCTCATACAAAAAGTGTCTTAACTGGAAGAATAACTACCATTTTTACCACTTAAAGTGGTGAAAATGGGGGTTATAATTTATTTATAATAAATAAAACATGTATGTTAAATTTTTCCTTGGTTCCGATATATGTACATAAGTACATATGTATTTAAGCATTTTTTTTGTGTACTTTAAAGAGGATATAGGACCAATATTTCTTTGCGTTACAAACACCAGCATAAACCCAATATATTCTCACTACTATAGTAGTGTAGTGTATAGAAACTATAACTCAAGATATACATTTTTGATGATAAAAGTACATCGCTCATTTACTACAAGACAGGCATTACTCCAAATTCCGTTTCTTTAAACTGAGTATTAAATATTATGTGCCGTTCTAAAGTTTTTGGTTTTATTTTTTATATTTTTAATAATGTGTATTATTTTCGATGTAAGTGCCATTTCTTGTTGAAAACGTCAAAACTAAAATTCTTGTTTTAACAATGTGAAACATTCTATCATTAATTCCTCTACTTAATTTAACTTTATTTTTATTATTTTTAAAAGTTATTAAAAACGTAGTAAAATGTTATAAAGCCGTTTTTCTTAAAACGATTTATTTTGAGTTATGCCATTCTTATAGTAAATGAGTCAATGATATGTTTGTAAACAAACAAAAATACATACATACATACATACATACATACATACATACATATTATTCATACATATCACACCACGTTTGGTAGTAGTATAAAAACGAAAGGAAGTGTATTGAAGTTTATGTAGGTCAACAACAAAGAATAACAATACGAGTACATAAAAATAATTTATTAAAATTACAGAATTTATAATTGATCAATAAATTATTAACAATTTATTGTTTGGTATTATAATGTTTTGTTAAGTGTGAAGAAAATAGAACTATTCTGAGGAAAATGCTAAAATACATAAGTATGCATTACAAAATACAGAATTTGCAAATATTAAATAATTCTTAAAACATATACGTTAACGACTAGAGGTATAAGTTTTTAGAATGGCTTTAAATTAATTAAAACGTTTTTTTTTATTCTATACAAACGGAACCAGCCTAATGTGTATTGAACCACAAACTAGTAATAATAGATATTAGATATTACAAATAAATTAATATTATGAGATTATGATTTGGAACATTCATATCGTCTGTAGGGATTTTACTTTCCGAGATTTCTAAAGATCTAAAAACTTAGAATAGTCTAAACTAAAACATTATGTTATTGAAAAATCGGGACATAAAGAACTATCGATCTAAATCATTTTAAACGTAATTTTAAACGTCAGTTCATCCCAAACTTGAAGTACAAAGTTTTTCAATAAATCGCTATTTTTAATATACTTTGCAATTACACGTTCAATGTGTGTGTATTGAAACTTGAAAGGTAAACTTTGAATGTATAACTGACGGATTAATCCAAATTTGTGATTGCATAGAAACCTATGCCCGATGATGGGAATCACTGGTGTTGGTAATGTTTGTTTTAGTCTTGTATTTTATCAGTTATTACAATAAATGTCGTGCGACAAGAAGTCGTGAGATTGTATTTGTTTTCTTTACACACATACTATACACGGGAAGTCTTTGAAAATAAACATTTTTCAATAATTTAAAGTGGAAGAATTTCTTGCAGATTCGATGATTTTTTTCTATTTACTGAAAAATATCGACAACTGAGTGTGTGTTAGTTAAAGTTAAATCAGTTTCTAGTTAAAACAAGTCTTAAAGTGCGCTAATAAATGTGGCATTTATTTTGTTTTGCTTTTTTTCTATTTCGGTTTTTTTTTTGGCAAAATACGAATAAATTGTATCTGTTGTATTATACGCTGCTATGGTACGGTTGTGGCACAAGTTGGCAAATATTCTGTTGCAGAGTAGTTTATTATTATTGCTGTTATTGTTTTTGTTGTTGCTGTTTTTCTTATTTTTGTTATTTTTTTAAGCTTTAAATAATTTCTTGGGCAACTGTTGCAAGAAAAAGCTAACAGCTAACAAAACTTAATACAAGAAAAAAAAAGACTTCCACTACTTTTAAAGAATTACTCAATGTTGTATGTTTTATATGCATATGTATGTGTGTATGTATTGTGGTCGGTCGTATCGTAACCAAACATTTACTAAATTTAATCATGGATATTAAAGCAACAAGCAAAATGCATTCATTCACAGTGGCGGAGTGCAAAATGAATGTTTTCAATTTAATAAAATTCTTTCCAAATATTTCTGTCTATCCGTCTGTCCATTCATCCATCCATCCGTACGTTTGTCTACATAACAGGTTTTTCAACCTTATAACTGCGCTGGTTTTTCTCCTTTTGATACCAACATGTGAACATATGAACAACATACACACATATTTGTATCTGTATGTACTAGTTAAGTATCTACTTATGTTCGTATGCATTTAGTAGATATTGACAATTTTGGTTGCCTGTTCTGCATGTGTATGCGCGATTATTTTTAAGAAGGTCATTCAACATTTCGTTTGAGGTTTGTACATCCATTGTATAAGAAGACGCATATAAAAGTAAAAAAAAAAAATACTTACAATTTGCAATTCAGTCATATATTTCTTCCACCATAAGAATTTGGCGTATTCTGGTCCCATAGCGGACATCATATAATAGAAGTACATACAAACGTGTACGAAATTATTCAATAAATTGGGGAATGTTGCATTACCACCTAGAAAAAAGTAATCAAAAATATATGTAATTTAGTTATTAAAATAATTCTAAATTACAATTATGTAATTCGATTTTTTTATAAACCGGAGATTAATTAAAAATTTATTAAAGATGGTAATTTTACTGGTTAAAATTTTATTACTTACCGGCAATAAATTTAACTAAAACCCATGTTTCCAAAGGAGTCACTGAATGATGGTAGACATGTAGCCAGGTAATTTGATTCGATTTTTTACGCAACACGAAGAATATTGTATCAGCAAATTCAGTCAATTTTGATAAATAATAAACGTAACAGAGATTCAACATCTGTAAACGAGAAAAAGAAAAACAAATAAGAATATTTATTTACATACATATTATAACTATTATGCACATGGATAATAATGTCTTTGGAAAAGCTTTTAAATAGTTTAGTCATTCAATATTTTAAATCCAATTGTTTTTTTATATTTTTGAATATCGTTATAAGTTTGCAATGAAATGCCTATCGTGTACACAGCAAAAAATGTAACAACTAATTAGTGTTTTAAATTTTAGGTAATTGTGTGTTATTTGCTTTTTTAATGCTTTTAATTTGTTTATTTTTCTAATTCTTTAAATCTAAAATTGTAAAAGACTTTAACTAAAAAAAAAAAATAAACACGACGACGAATACACATGGGCTAAGTTTTATTTGATTTAGTTATAATTAATATTTAAACGCTTTTATATGAGAATTCTCTTTAAACATGTTTCATAATTTATTTAGACAAATAAGCCGTTAAAAGAGAAAAGTAAATAAAATAAAAAACAAATTTATAATTACTAAAAGCCAAACCTTAATAAACATACATATTTAATATATTTATATATTTTCATAAAAAACCACACAATGACTTTTAGAATAAATATGATTTGTTAGATTTTGTGTTTTGGTTAACCTTTTTTCGTTTTGTTAAAAAGTTAAAAGTATTTACAACGTTTGAACATTAGTAAATATTCAATGTTGCTTATTCAATAACAAAATCTTGCAATATTTTGTAATTGTGTCCTTGAAAATGTATTAATAATAATATTTAAACAGAAAATGTTTAAAAAAATATATCAACAATATTAAAGCTATTCATATTTAACGCTATATGTCTCAACTCTAAATTTTACGTTTTGTTTCCAACAGAGGCAAAAACTAACACTTTTACCTATTATTTATTTCAATTTGTACAATTCACAATCAGGGTTGTACAGCCCTATGAGTTGTATGTCAATTGTATTAACAACCCAGCAATAACTCGGTAATAACTTCTTGACTTGACTTTTACATACCGTATTCTGTGTGTGATATTTTTTTTGCGTAAAACAAATTAAATTCTTAACTCGCTATTTGTAAGTACTTATTAAAGTAGTTATTTGTAAGCGAGCTTTCTACGTACTTGCCTAGAATGTTATTATTGTGTTAAAATAATGAGTTAAATTGCTAATGAAGATGTAGTGGAAAGCGTTTTTTTTAGCTTTATAGCTCATTATTTTTCAATGTAAGTTTTTGCTGGGAATAGTCGTTATTGGTAAATTACTAGGGATGCCAATCCCGATCCCGAAAATCCCGGGATTTTTCGGGATTAGAAAATCCCGAATCCCGGGATTTGCAAAATAAATCCCGGGATTTTTTCGGGATTAGGATATCCCGAATCCCGGGATTTTTCAAAATATATCCCGGGATTTATTACTAAAAAATTTTTTATTCAGCACAACTATTCTTGTACATTTTGAACCTTTTATTTTTTAAAGTGGTATGATACCAAATATAGTACATACAAATTTATTTTTTCATTTCGTCGTAGACCCAAAAAGTATACACATTCTTTGTCTATAGTAGACACAAATTTGGACCAAAATTAACACAAGAAATCCTAAAAGCACCTCCTCTGAAAACCAATTTGATGCCAATATTAATATCAATACATTACAATCAGCTATTTGATGAGATTCATTTTTAAAATAGAATCGATTTGAATCTACAAAAATAATACAAAAATTGTGTAATATTAAATTTCTGCGGCTTTTCATACAAATTATCATATTTTTTTAAATTGGTTCTCTTAAATGGAAAGTATTTTGTTGTCTGCGTAGTATTTTGCAATAATAAACTATTCCTCGATTGAAATTAATCATACCTTATCAAATCTATTGATTTCAAATTGTTCGAATTCCATCACATACCGGAATATTTATTTATTTTATTTCGGCACAGTCAAATATAAAATAAATTTTTAAATGATATCTAGAAGGTTTTGCATTACAACCCAGCAAAAAAAGAACTTCCAAAGAAGCGAAAAAGAAGTAGAATTTATCCATGGAAGTACTGAAAAAGAGCTGAAGAAGTGATGATTTTAACACAGGAGGGATGTCCTTTTTATTTGATTCTAAATTCACTACTTCTGAAGTCATTCGCAAGAAGTAATTTTTATCATCTTTTTTGGAAGTTATTCGGAAGTTAAATTGTATTATTATAGAATACAACTAATTTGCCTTAAATAATTTTAACATTAATGAGGGTAATAGATACATATAATAAAACAGAAGCCCAAAAGTAAAATTTTTTATCTCCCAAGAATGTAAGAACAAAAAAATATCTTCAGCATTGAAAAAATATAATTATTTTCCAATCTTCGGAAGTCTTTAAACATCACTTCCTCAGAAGGTTATAAAATTCACTTAGTGCTACTTTCAAAGTGGTGATAAATGGTATTCTTTTGGAAGTACTTCGTTTTATTTTTGCTGGGATGCTTTCTACAAATCTGAGTGATAACAGTAAAGGTAAATTAAATTGTTCTGAATGTAGATAACATGTTCCAAAGAAAAGGTTCATTTATGATCTAAACTGATATTCGAGGGATTGAACGTTATATTTATTATAACCTACACTACTACAGTGGTGGGTGTGGTATTATACGTTTGTGCTGATGTTTGTAACGCATAAAAATATTGGTCCTACACCCACCTTAAAGTATACCGATCGAATCAGAATCGCCTTCTGAGTTGTCGTTTGACACTGGCCCCCATTAAAAATTATCTTAAACGTCCAAAAATTTACTTATAACCATTAGTATCGCTATGACATTCAGCATAACTAACCTTTATATAAAATTACATGCCTCTTCCCAATTGTTTGAGGATCGGCCCATATTTGACCCTAGCTCCCATATAAAGCCTCTTTTAGAAATTTAGTTTTTCATCAATAAATTGCTTAAATACATCGGAATTAAGGTAAAATTCAACAAATTTTTATGAAAAATAAATAATTTATCTTCTGTCGATTAATTTTCACAAGATTAAACAATTTTCTTCACAAACATGAAGATTTCAGATTTTCATGTATAAAATAATTAAATTTATGTAATCCCGAAATCCCGGGATCCCGAAAAATCCCGGAATCCCGAAATATCCCGAGATCCCGGGATTGCAATTTTCAAAATCCCGAATCCCGGGATTTGTAAAAGCCAGTCCCAGTTTTGTGTAATGCCTACATCGCTTTTAACTATTTTTTGGAATTTTTCGAAATTGTCTTCGTTTCAAAGAGAAGAAAAGTTTTCTTTGGTATTTTTTTTAAGTTGAGAGTTATTAAAATTGTTATAACATATGTAAAACATACAGCAAGAATATGAAGAAAAGGTACTGAATTAAGTTTTTCCGACAGAACCGCCAAAATATAGGAACACAACTCTTTACATTATAACGCGATAAATAAAAATACATAACCGATAGACCAATTTATCTAAAACCTTTACCTTGACGTAAAATTTTAAATATTAAATGTGTATTTCTTGCGAGGTCTTTTATCATTAAATATTTAAAAAGATATTCCGAAAAAGTAAACAGCTAATAAAACAAATATTTGAATAGTACCAACCCAATATAATTGTTTACCTAAGATCTTATCTTATGTCTTTTTTACATAAACCAATATTTTGTGTGCATTTTCAATTTTGCAAATAGATTAGACACATTTCAAGGGCTACAAAAAATTTGTTAAAAAAAAAATTACTATTTTGGTCGAATCTAATTGTGACGTAAAACGCGTTTTAATATTTTCTACGCAACGACTTCATTGATAGGGAGTTATGAAATTAGTTTTTGTTCTTAATTTTTTTTTTAATTTTCATTAAATCTCATTCATGCATTAAATTGTAAAGTTTTTAATCTATTAAAAATAATTTCAAAATGTTTTTATAAATAATTGGGTGATTAGTAAAGTAATGGTGAGTGGTAGAGTGAGTTGTATAAAAGCGAAAAAAACACACTAAACAATATTTATCATAAAATGCTCATAACGTACATATTTGTACATAAATTTAATAATTGTTATTATATTTTTTTGGTTTTACTACTTTTAAATGTGCAAAGATAAGTTGTTTGTCTGTTTGTTTTGAACTGAATAGGAAGTCTGAATTTCCATAATAATAATTATGTTTATTGAAATAAATTAAATTTGAAATGGCCGAACTTGAACCTTTAGTACTCACGTGTGAAATTTATACACAAACTGGTATTAATCGATAGAAAAGAAAAAAAAAACAACAACAACAATAACAAACAACTACGATAAACAAACAATAAATTACTACAACACATATTTTTATATAAAAAATCAAATTTTTATGAATATATTTAAATAAGTGTAAAATTATTTGATTATACTAAATATTAGGGCTTTATTATAGTTTTTGTTTGTTGTGATATTTAAATGTTGTAAAAAAAAATTTACACGGAAAATACTTAAATATTAAAAATATGTAAAAAGATTGATTTATATTTAATAGGTAGATAGATAATGGTTTAATATTTATGCACAAACATATTTATTAATGTACGAATGTACTTTTAATTGCCTTCAAAATGGCGTATTTTAAATAAAATTTTAAGAATTTCCATTACTTTCAGAAAAATATTAAAGAATTATTCACCCGTGTATTTTTTTTTATAATTTGTGTATTTTTTTTTTTATAATTTTTTTTAGTTAATTTGAAATTCATAGATTTGAGAATTTATGAGTTATCAACTTTTTTTTGAATAAAAGCTATAGCATTTCTTTTCATTATCATTTAATTCACTTGAAATACTTGAATATAATTATTATTAGCATATTTTGTTGAATTTTGAATTAATTTGGTATCAATGTTAAAGTATTCTTATTTCTATTTTGTGTTTAATTAAAGAACTAGAAAACAGAAATGAAAAAAAGACTGGATAGATGAATGAGTTAAATTAGTAGAAGTGCTGTTGTCAAACGTTTGAATTTGTAGATACAAATAAATTAATTGTATTTGTAGCAAAAGTGCAAGAGCGGGTTTTTCAGATATCGGGTTTGTGTCTTAAGTCTTTTGTGTCATTATTAATTTTATCATGTGAACCCCAGCACCAGCACACGCGTACAACTACACTTGCACTTATACTTATACTACAGCCTTTCCTCTACTTTAACATTATAATGTTAGAGAGATAAACAAACAAACTGTTGCAAGAGGTTTTTTTTTAAACATTTATGCCAATTTTGAGGTTATTCATCGATTTTTTTGTCATAATTTATTATGAATCATTTGCACACACACAAAATATTGGAAGTATTTTATTGCCGACTAGCTCTTTGAAATTTTTGCTAGTAGGTCTTTCTTTGAATAGTTGATAAATGAGATGTAAATAAACCCATTTTTTCGTTTTTTTTTTTTTTTTTGCCAAACTGCTGCTATCTATCTTAAAAATAAACACTCGCTACAGATACAACAGGTATAGTAGGTCCAACAAGTATGTATGTAGTAGATGAAAGTCAACAAAAAACATTTAAAATAAAATAAATAAAACCTCTTTGGAATTACCGCAGCTTCATTTAACCTTGAATTTAAATGATGAACGAGAAGAAAGAAAAACATTATAATAATGATAACAAAACGAGAAAAGAGGATTTAAACTGAAAGTTTAAATTATTTAAATTCTTATTGGTTTTAAATTGGCACGTTCCTATTTTTTTTTTTTTGTTTTATTCTGGTTTTAATGACAAATGAATTATTGTTTTGCACTTATTCTTAACTACTAAATTAACTTACTCTTTTCGACATTGGACCGTCACTGTAATCCACGGGCTGACACTTGAGATTGTAACTTAGCCAACCTGCCACTAAATGCTGCAAAATATAATAAAAAAGAGGTAATTAATTACTGCTAATTGCACTGAACTTTGAAATTATGAATTTTGGATATTTAAAGTTAGTTTTATTATACAAAGTGAAAAATCAGCGTTACAAAGTTTAGAATAATTATTTATTTTTCGGACTTACTTCATAGAACATGTACGCACTGATGGCCACTTGGAATGCATTGTAAATGACAAGTGTACGTCTTAGTTGGAATGGTTTACGATCACGCATAAATAGAGGTCCTATCACCAGAACCCACGACAAATATACACCGACTAAGCCCAATGTGTATAGCGGGTTATCCATGAGAGGGAAACGTTTGGCTCGGGGATCTAGTAGAAAAAACAGTATTTTTTATAATTTATTTCTTTTTGAAAGAGTATGAGTTTCATATGAAATGACAAATGACATTTTAATATGTGTGTATGTATTTATCATTGTGAGTTGTTTTTAATCTGTCTAAATAATTAGCTTTACAGTTAATGAAACAGTAATTTATTATTATTTTTTTTATTAAATTTTACAATTTAATATTTTATTTATTCAAAATTAGTCATATTGATTTTATACTACAAGACTCAAAATTCGGGATTTTTGTACTGATTGCTAAAAAATATGCGCTATTTTATCAAGTTTCCAAAATTGTATCTTGTTTCCAAATTAGTTTTTTGTTTAAGTATTAAAACTTATGTTTTGACGAATATTTGTAAAGAAATATAACATTAGGCGACCCTCCTAGTATGGAGGGTATACTGTGTTTATGCTGATGTTTGTAACGCACAATAATATTGTTCCTATATTCTATAGTATACCAATCGGCTTAAAATCATTTTCTGAGCCGATTTAGCTATGTCCGTCCGTAAATCTTGTAATCAAACTATAAGTCGCAATTTTGATGCTAATTCAATGAAACTTGGTACATGACCTTCTATTGAAAATGGTTAACATCGGTCCATTAATGTACTTGTAACTCGATAAAAAGCGGCACAACTAAGTTTTACACTAGCCTTGATGACCCTCATTTTGTATATGAAAATTAATGTAGTTTTTATTGACAATATTTTTTAAGTCTGAATATAGCAATATCCATCTGCCTGTATGTTTGTTGAAAACAATTCTCTGATGGTCCCAGATATCTTTGGGATTCAAATCATGTTCAATTCTACCAGCATTCTACCAGATGTGCTTTAGAATACATTGCTATAGGAAATATGATCAAAATTCAGAAATAGGAAATACATATCAATTGTATTAAAAATAAGAAATGTTTGGATTTATTTTAAATTTTATAATTCGTTTAAAAAGCAAGCACTCCGTAGCTTATTAGCAATTACTAAAAATAATTTTCATTGTAAACAAAAGATCTATTGCTTAGTTTTTCAAATAAACAAAAAATTAAACTAAAAACTTTTATCAGAATTTGTCATTCACGGATGCGTACGCGTTTTTTGTCATTACTATTATTATTATGATTATATTTTTTAATGTTTCAAATGAGTGACCATAATAATTTTTAATAGTGTGGAATCCATAAAAAACAATAGTTACCTACAAATACAAACATATAATAAAAAATCTTAGACATTAAACTCGTTCTAAGAAAATAAATGGACAAATAAATCATGTAATAATTTTGAACCTACAACAAACATAATTAACTTATTTTAGACTTATTTTAAGAATTTTCAAAAAACTAAACAATAAAGTTCAGTGAATACAGACATTAATTCTATTACTCTAAGTTTGTAGTACGAAAAAAAACAAACAATTATTATAAAATGTTTTTAAATATTGTCTAAAACACAACGAACACAAAAGAATGTTGAACTCAGTCGGAGTGTTGTCTGTCGCAGTCATAGTGGAAGTAGTAGAGCGCGTATAATAATAAAATAATTAAAACACTTTTATTAACTTAAATACGTTTTAATGATGTTCATAATTGTTCACAAGCAAAATTAAAAACGTACAATAAACAATTCAATAAACAACAAAACAAAAACCAAACCAAACAAGAACATCTTATAACCATTGACATTTACAAGGTTGTTATAAACATTAAAAATTATTTATAAAATATTTTGCTTTTGCATTTTTTTAATTTCATACTTTTTCATTTAGAAGTTTCCATTTAATTGCCCTCATATTCATTGTTGAGTTTGTTTTTTTAAACCTTTAAAAATACTACAACATTTATGTGTTTTATTTCCTTAAATGTGTATAAAAATAATACAAATCTAAACAAAATTTGAACCTACAAAGCGAGTAATTAAAAAAAATTCCCTTTTAAATCATTTATTAGTTTTTAATCTGTTCTAGTTTAGTATTTGTTAGTTGCTACTTCTATTGATTGAATTGCATTAAAATAAATTAGAATATTGATTTACCCTAACTACACTGTTTACAATTTTCTTTTATAAATTCCATATAGAAAGTTTAGTTTATTCATTGTAAAATAATTATAAAATTCTTGAATTACTTTAAGAAATTTCAGAATTACAATTGGATATGGTGTAGGAATTTGTTCAATTGTGTTATTAAATTTATTGAATAATAAATGTAAAGGAGTAAATTCAAGACTATTTATCTCAAAATTCTATTAACAAAATATTATTACTCAGAAATGAAAACAATTCACCGTTATTTAAAATATTTCGATTTAACGCGGAATACAAAACTGAGTGTTATTTCACTATAATAAAAACTATGGCCAAAGGGTCTTTTAAATTGAATTATGACATTTTTCAAGTATGTACTGCCTTTTTTAAGCTGCAGTTTTTAGCGGGAATCGAACTTGCAACTGCCCGTCTGATAGACTTGTACACTTCGAATTAGTCAACGTTTTCACACAAACTAAAGAATTCATTATTTTACATATTTAATAGTTCTATCGTGTAAACACAAATATCTTGTATCTTAAAGCATGACAATTTCTAATTACGACACACCAACTGGAAAACTGTTATTTGTTAGTTTGTGTGAAAAAAGTGTTAACAGCATACTGTTGAATTGTTGAAATACTTTAATATATTTTTCTAATAACTAAAACTGATTTACACAATAATTACAGAACAAAATTTATGCAATAATGTTTATAATTGTTTATCGGTAAACAATACTTATATGTTTTATATAAATATATGTAGATTAAAACAAATAAGAAATTATAGACGGGCGAGGCCCTACACCACTTATAAAAATAAAATGTGATTTAGTTTTCATAATACAGCATCTAAGTGGAATTGTACCTTGCTTCAGATATACCATTTACTGTTGAATAAAATTGTGGATATTTAAGTAATATTTTGAAGGGGGCTTTGTATAGGGGCTAGGATCAAATAAGGCGCTACAATTATACAATTCGTGAGGTTCATCAAGGCTAGTATAGTACTTGGTTTTGCAGCTTTTTGTCGAGATACGAGTATATTAAACATAATGATGAACTTAAAAGACCGGTTCAGTTGTATGGTGAAATAATGGACCGATGTTAACCATTTTTAATAGCATTTGTCTCTAGTACAATAGAAGATAATGTGCCAAATTTCATTGAATTATCATTAAAATTGCGACCTGTAGTTTGGTTACATGATTTACAAGCCCTATTCAGTTGTATAAGGGCTAGGCGAAATAATGGACCGATCTTAACCATTTTCAATAGTCTTCGTTCCTAGGATAATAGAAGATCATGTACCAAATCATTGAATTATCTTTAAAATTGTGACCTGTAGTTTGATTACAAGGTTTACATGGACGGATGTAGGGTATAAAAATAAAGAATATTTAAGCAAAATATTAAAAGGGAAATAAAATAAATGCCTGGAATATTTCTATACAACAAAAATATGAAGTAAAATAGTGAAATTTTTGTGAATAAATTAAAATTGAAAATTTTCCAGAAGATTTTAGTCATGTTCAATTGATAACAATTATTGAAATTAATTAATTAATTAACCAGATAATATTTTTTGCAATTATATTTTATTAAGCATCGCTATTAATATTAATTTAAATTAAAACTTTATCAATTAATTTTTGTAATTATAGTAAATAACTTATAATTATATAATGAAGTAGAAAATTCATGAAAATGCTATTAAAAAATACCTAATAAATACAAACTTATTCCAAATGAAGTTGCTTATTAGCACATTAAAATATTTTATTGTACATATTTACAAATTCCTTTCAAATACTTTTCTCAACAACTAAAATTTTGAATCTTTTATTATGTACTTATAAGCCGTTCAACAAGAAGTCTTCTCATATTAAATATTTAAAAATTCATTTATAACAAATTATAAATTATAGGAAACGGAACAGTTTTGGAAGGTCGTTGAAATTTAATTCTGTATCTCTTATATAATTTCACAAAAACAAAGTCTAAAAAAATAACGTGTTTCTGATCATTGTTAAGTAATATTACATTTAAAATAATTTTATATTATTCCGAACCTGTTTATTATTGATCCTGACTTATAAACGATTAGTTTAGGTATTCGGTTTTGAATATAAAGATGTGTCACAAAGAATTTATAACAATAATTATTTAAAAATTATTTGTTAGAATTTTAAAATATAATACATACTTAAATTTGTTTGTAACATCATTTGAGACTATGACGCGATTTTGTTTATTTATTTTGTTTGTTTGTTTGTTTGTTTGTATATTCACTCTTTTGAATAAAATAAAGAAGATTAGTATGAAATAATCATATAAATATGTAAATTGATTAAAAGTTAAGAATTTAATCAAGTTTACACAGAACTTAAGACATTAAATTAATTTCCTTTTTTTACTTCCTCATAAAAGAAAACATTTGTGTGGAGTGAACTAAGTAAGTTAGTTGATTTGAAAGGATTAAAGCTACTATTGGGCCTATTGTGGGCTCCTTTACTACCTAGACTTAAACACTAGCCTACCGGAGGCCACATTGGAATGAACTTATTTTAAGTTTTCTAAGTGGAATTAGTATATACATATACATAGGTGTAGTTTAGTTTTGTTACTTATTTGGATTTTGGAGCATTTCTAAGACGATTTTAAGTTTAATATTAGAATGTATAAAAAAAATTATTTTTTCCACAACTAGAACTCGGACGACTGTTCAAAATTGGTGGAATTTATAACAATATTAAGTACAGTGAAGTCGGAATAGAATGAACTAGGGATCAGCAAAAACAATTAATAAATAGTCTTAATTCTATCCCAGCAAAAATTTACATTGGTAAGTAATGAATTAAGAAGCTAAAAAAGCCGCTTTTCACTACTTCTTCATTATATTTTAACTCATTATTTTAACACGGTGATGACAGACATATGTAGGATGCAAGTTCTTACCACACTCGCTTACAAGTAACTACTTAAATAAGTACTTGCAAAATACGAACCTGAACCTCTTATTCGTTAGTTCGCTGTCTCACGACACCACTGCTTAGTTATTTTATTGTAATAGTTTTCACATTGAAAAAACATGTTCTTTCTGTGCGTGTAAAAATAACGCCCGATCAAATAAAAAATGCAAATAAAACGGGAAAATTCTAAACAAAGTACTTACGTATCTGATGATATATATATAAGTAACGCAGACGGTATGAATTAGTCACTGAAAAGTTATTGGTTATGTAAGTAATACAAGTCATTATCCAGTTTTTGATGGGATCTCATTAGTTAAAATTATTATTATTTTTTATTTTAATCATTTCGTTATTTCGTTTAGATACTTCTGCTGTTTTGTAACGATAAATCATAATGATGATGACCAAAATCATCAATAAAAATGTCGGAGCCATTATCCGTAACAGTATTTAAAAATTCCATCTGCTCACATTCTGTAAGATTCAATGATCGTGACTATCTAAGTTTAAGAGCCTCCTAAGGCATTGTACCTTGTGAAACTTGACAGATGTGACTTTGATCATCATGATTTATCAGTGGCGCTAGTGAATATCAAGAAAACCGTTGATCATTCTTTAGAGTAACTAATATATGAAATAGGTGTTTCTACTACCCAGTAGTTCATATTATTGAGTGTTCACTCTATTCCGGACTCCACTGTATTATAAAGTTAAAAGAAAGAAAACTCAAACATTTCCATGGGAAATAATATTGAATTTTTTTGAAAAATAGTAAAGAAATTCATTTTTTTTTTAATTTTGAACGAAATTTTTTTGAAAAATAGTAAAGAAATTTTTTTTTTTTAATTTTGAACGAAATTTTTGGCAAATAGACAGATTTACCCAAAACTTTATTGAGATTATGTGAAAATTTATTAAAATTCTATAAAAGTTTTATTTTAAAAATCATTTCAACATAAAAAGCATCGCAGCTGCTTGAGAATGTTTGTAAAGTTAAAAAAAATCAATTTTGTAATTAATCTGTTATCGCTTTATCAAAATAATTGACAAATCGTGATACTGCATGTATGTATGTATGTATATCTGCTAACAATTGAATAACTTTATATTTTTATTCAAATTACACTGGGTAACAAATTGTTTAAGAGAACTAGAATTTGTTGTTGCTTTTACTTTTATAGAACAATTTTAAAATTCTAAATTTTAAGTAAACTTAGAACATTAGAAAAAAGGTTTTTAATTCCATTTATGGTAATGTGGTAAATTAAAAGTAATTTCTTTGCAATTTCCGTATTTTCTTAATTGACCTGAAGTCAATGGAAAAATTTAATTATAGTGATTTACTTTTGTAGTAAGTACTTTTCTGTTTCTGGAATTTTTTGTTGTTTTGATTTCCGTTTTTGTTTTAATTATTTGTTGTTGTTGTTGTTGTTGCACTTAAGTTAATTAATAATTTTCATTAAACGTCATGGCAGATCTTAATGCGCTAAATCAAGTATTAATTCATTCATTTACAATAATAATTTAAATGGAAATATGTATTTGAATAAAATCTAAATTGCATCATATAGTAAATCCGTTTAGCTATTGCGAATAGTATTTAGTAAGTATTACATTTAATAATAATCATTTGTTAATAACTAGTTTTATATTTTATTTTTGTTTACAACAACCCGATTATTTGCATGTATGACAAAACAAAAGGTGGGCAGTCAGCTATAGATAATGTTAATTGGAGTTCATGTGTTGGGAATTCCCGGCATTTAACAATGAAAATATACAAAACAAAATGTGTGTGTGTATATGTATGTAAGTATTAGTATGAGTGTGTATGGGGATGTGTAAACCTACCGCCAAAGTCCTCTTCGACCAAATGATAATATCTTTGAATTAATCCAGTGAAATTTTTGGTCACATAGTGTGATTTGAATTCATCTATAGCAATGCTTGCTATTTCGGCAGCAATATCAAACCCTGATGTAACGTTGCTATTCATTTTGATTATAGATTTTGACGTTTAATACGATTTAAAATAAACACTTTTTTATGTTGCACTTATTTTTTTAGGCGTTTGTAAAAGGATTTTTTTTTTCTATTTATTAAAACAAAAACAAAATAGTTGTATTGTGCTATAAACGCATTATCACTTCCTTTGGTATTTTTGATATAATTTCAAAAATTCTTTCGTTTCTTTGTCTTGTGTTTTTTTCTTGTTGTTTATTTGATATTTTGTAATACACTTGCAAATGTTGTAATAATACTAATATATTATTTGCCGAAGTATGTTTTTATTTTTTTGAAATCGATAATTTCCGTTACGATTAAGTTTCGTCGTTAGTTTTTTGTGTTTATTCGTTAAATATATTTTTATACATTTACAATATTTCAGTTTAGTAGTTTTGAAGTTATTTTGGCCAGACCGAACCGTATGAATTTTTATGCTCAACTGACTTCTAAACTTCTCAACCTGCACAAGATAAAATAAGTTTTTGAACAACGCTCAAGACGCTGTCTATCAGCAGCACTAATACCACCAAACCGAACACACACACACAACAATGACATAAACAATTAAGCGATCTTTCCAAGACATGATATAATATCGATAAAGCACACCGATACATACCTGTTCAGCACATTATACACCTTAGTATGCATGTGTGTAGGTATTTTTAAATAAACAAGTAACTAAGTAGAAGTTTGTACTAGTTGTGTTTAGTTAGATATTCAGCAGCAAGTAGTTTTACTCGCAGTTGTATTCATTGACTTCGAAAACCGAGGTGACGTATCAAGTCAAGTCAAGCTTAACTTAACTTAACTCAGCTAGCTCCCCATTTAAGCTTTAGTTAAACTCAAGGTATAAAAAGTTCTTTTGCTAAAAACAACAATATTTCTACAATTTTGCACTTGTGTGAATGAAGAAAAGCTTGTTTAACACCAAGAAAAAATACGAATCAAATGTTTATTTCAATAGAACTCACTCACACACACACACAAACAAATTATTTATTTGGTTTGGTATTTCAAATACTATTTAAATGTTCAAGTATTTGTGGTTAGATTATGTTAGATTTCCCTAATGAAATTTCATTTAGAATTCCAACACAAACATAAAACAAAAATAAATAAGTTTATTATTTGTATTTGAATTAAAGTTTAGTTTAGTTCATTCAGTGTCTGTGTGTGTATGTGTGTTGGTGTGTCTGGGGATTTTATTTGTTTTCCTTCAAAGTTGAAAGACTTTTTGGATAGTTCCCTAAATGGTGTTAATTATTTAAACCCTGAATTTATCAATAAACTCTTGTATTGTATGTACATAAGTAAACAATAATTGTATATCAAATTTAATTTATTTAAATTGCATATTTAAATGTTCATAATTAGTTAAATAATAACAAAACTATGTTAAATACAAGAGAAAATAACATACATATGTATGTATGTATATGTACCTTCCTACTAGCTTGTACATAGATACATATGTCTATGTAGTACTTTAGGGTACTATTATTTGTATTTGAAATGGAAAATATACATTTTTTGATATTTGAAAAATTTTTAATTATTAAATATTATTTAAAGTGATTTATTGTAAGAGAGCCCAGCAAAAACTCGGTAATGGGTTGTACTTCCATAGCCACTTACTTTTCAATGACTACTACTTATAGTCTGCATTACTTAGAAGTACTCTAGTAATGACTTTCTTATAATCTGATATAGAAGTACTTCATTTTCGGCTTTGTCATTTTGTTTGCACATTTTATTTCATTGCGTGTTAAGAATTGTGTTTTACAAAAATGAAAACAAAATAAAATTTGTATGTAAAAACCATTATTTGACGCGCAATAAAATAGCTAAGCAGTGGTGTAGTGAGTAGAACAGTTGACTAACAAACTGAAGTAATTGGTTCGTATTCTAGCTGGCTCTTTTTATTATTAAACAAGCAAGAGTTATATATTCGGCTGTGCCGAATCTTATATACCCTTCACCATGATGTGTTAAAAAACAGTCAGTACGAATTTTATTACAAAAAAATACCAATTGCAAAACGGTAAGGTACCAAAAAGTCCCCTTTTATAGGTTCACACTTAATCCGGACTCTACATGCATAATTTAATATTTGTAGGTTCAATATTATAGAAATTTCAAAGAGTACCTTTTGAAGAACGAAAAATTACCAAAAAGTCCCCTTTTATGGGTTCTCACTTAATCCGGACTCTACATACTTAATTTCATATTTCTAGGTTCAATATAGAAATTTCAAAAAGTACCTTTTGAAGAACGAGTACCAAAAAAAAAAGTACCAAAAAGCCCCCTTTTATGGGTTATCACTTAATCCAGACTCTACATACTTAATTTCATGTTTCTAGGTTCAATATTATAAAACTTTCAAAAAGTACCTTTATAGAACGAAAAAGTACCAAAAAGTCCCCTTTTATGTGTTCTCGCCTAATCCGGACTCCACATACTTAATTTCATGTTTCTAGGTTCAATATTATAGAAAATTCAAAAAGTACCTTTTGTAGAACGAAAAAGTCCCCTTTTATGTGTTCTGACCTAATCCGGGTTCTACATACTTAATTTCATGTTTCTAGGTTCAATATTATAGAAAATTCAAAAAATACCTTTTGTAGAACGAAAAAGTACCGAAAAGTCCCTTTTTAAAGGTTCTTACCTAGTCAAGGCCCTACATGCTAAATTTCACATTTCTAGGTTCAATATTATAGAAAATTCAAAAAGTACTTTTTGTAGAACGAAAAAGTACAAAAAAATCCCCTTTAATGTGTTCTCGCCTAATCCAGGCTCTACATACTTAATTTCATGTTTCCAGCCAATAACAACGTAACGTAACGTGATGTTCATTCTTTGCTTTGTTTTTATAAACAAAAAATTATAATAACGAAAAAATTTACCGTTTGATACTGTGTTTTCTTTCTGTTTGTTTATTGTTTTGTATAAGCATGCACGAAAAATGTAAATTTTTCATGAAATTTTCAGAGGTGGTCTCGAATTTTTACTCATATCTTCGATATTTATGGGCGTTCTATTCGATCGTATTTCCGATAGAATTATTGAAAATTCGGAGATATCTGGGGTCTTTGAAAACTGATTTCAACATACACACAGACAGGCGGACAGACGGACATGGCTAAATCGACTCCGCTATCTATAAGGATCCATAATATATATACTTTATAGGGTCGGAAAATTATATTATAGAAATTACAAATGGAATGACAAACTTATATGATATACCCTTCTCACGAAGGCGAAGGGTATAAAAATAAAACAACTTACTAAACAACTTCTTTGTAAAAGAAATTTCAAGTACTTCTTTAACTCCAGGGGAACTATCGTGTTTTCAATAGGTAGACTGACAGCCAATAGGTTCCCAGATATAAAGAGTTTTGTCTTTAATTCATATGGGATGTGCCACGCCCCTATTTCTAGTCGGGCAATTATCCCCCAAATTATTTATATGGATTTTAATGTTGAAATATGAGATATTTTCCCAGATATACGAATTTTTGTATTTAATTCATGAGCGAGGTGTCACGCTCCCATATTTTTAGGCAGACCATATTGTCTTAAACAATCATAATGATACTAAAGTGGCTCCGTTAGGATTATAACAGTTATATTTTCTCAGATGTACTGCTTTAATATTTTCTTTATATGGGAGGTATCACGCCCCCTACAGCCAGTCCGTCCATTTTGTCCATATAAAATTTGAGGACTATAGCTATTTTGTATGTGGGCGTGGTATTTCGCCTTCCTGAAATTTCGAAATAAAAAGTAGCCTATAATTCCTTCCAGATTCTGTGAAAATTTCAATAAAATCGGTCCATCCGTTTAGAAGTCTATAGACTTCAAAAACACAAAAACACCCACACGAACTCAAAAAATCGATTTTGATGAAATTTGCACCAACGTTGTTACTATTGGATAGTAGGCCAGACACAAATTTTCAGCCCTATCGGTCAAGCACTGTCGGAGTTGAGGGGGTCAAATTTGGACATTTTGGTCATATAGGGTTTTATTCAAATGAGTGCAACTTTTGGTCCTAGCAAAAATTGTCCAAAGGAGTTCAGATAATTCCTTCATTGTTTACAAAAAAAAAAAAAAAAAATATTTTTTTTCTAAATTTAATTTTTTTTTGCTCAAAAGAAAACTCTTACTATTTCCAAATCGGATAGTTGGGTGACTTGACACGAAGTTATCCATATATTGTAATAAACTACTTAATGGAATCGATACTGATAACCGTGCACAAGAATATATTTTGATTCCTCATAGGATACTAAGACGATTCGTCCAATATTCTTCCGTCTGAATGTCTAGCTGAAGGAGTTAAAGGGCAACATTTTTTTTAAATTACTTCTAATGTAATGTAATTAAAAATATAATTGGCATTCCCCAAGCCTGCTTTTGTGGATCTACCACGAATATTTCAATGTGTTACAAACGGAATGTCAAAATCAAAATTTCGTACAAAAGCATAAAAGCAACACCCTAATGTATCTCGTCTTATCATGTCATTTTCATATTTAACTTAAAATAAATTCCACTATTTTAATCAGCAACACAAATAAAAAACAACCAAATACAAAAATACTTAACAATAAACTTATTTAATTTAATTTTTATTTTTTTAATAATAATGATTCATGTAGCAGCAACACCAAAATGTTAAAAATATTCAGTTCAAAGTCTAACTTAATTTCAAAATTCCAAATAATAAAACAAATATAAGAATATTTTTATAAAAAAAATGTTTATTCTTCATAAATTCAATCCGTTAAAATCCTGAAACGTAAATATTTTATTGTATAATTAGTTGTATAATTTATTTTAAACAAAATAAACGATAATAATTGCTTGATTATAGTTAATTAAATTATAAAGAAAGTAAATACTTTAATTGTTATTCGCAATTACGATGTTCTAAAATATTTAGCGCTAATTTTAATTAATATACAAAAAATATTTAATATTTTTACGAAAGTAATTTTGAATTTACTTGAAGCAAATCGTGTAATGTATGTACATAAATCTGTGTGTATTGGCTCTGAAGTTTGAACATTTATTTATAAAGATTCTCTTCAGTTTTAGCTAAAAAAAAAAAATTGCTGTTAAAACTTAATTACAATAGAATAGCAATTTTCTCTAGGAATAATTAAACGAAATATAATTGAAATTTTATAAAGTAATTCTGGCCAATTTCAGTGGAAAAACTATAAAAATAAAAGCTTTTAGGCCTATAGATCAAACTTAAATTCTATAATTTGTTGAAAATATTCCATAAATACTTATAACCAGACGCTCTGATTGATAATCTTAATAGTTGTAATTGAATTATGTTGCAACAAAAGTGTGTGCGGTCCATTAAGAAATCATGTACGAGCAATGATCATCATAAATATCAATGTCGTATGCGGATATTTGTACTTTTCAATTTCAGCAGATACGAGTACATTTTTAAACGTACCACTTACTTACTTACCAATTTGGACCTTGTCATTATTTATATAGTATTTTTGTTTGTTTGACTTTTTTCATTTCTGTATTTTTGAGTAACAATTAAAAAAATCTTGATTACAAAAATAAAATACATGTAATATAAATAAAAAAAAAACGGTAGCAAGAACATTTAACCAAATATTGTATGAACTACACAAAGTACATGTAAATGTACTGTGTATAAAATAATAATATCTTTCTAGAAGTGTGTATGTTTGTATATGCAAACATATTCACATAAAATGCTGTGGTATGTACCAGTATAATTAAACCTTAAATAGTTTAAAATTACACATATTGTCTGTCCATTGAGCCGAAATATTACAAAGATACAAGCCATTGACCAACAAACAGAACGTCATTCGTTAATATTCTCTCATAACTTTTATTTAGTATCAACTGGTGGCTTTGAAGAATTTGGATTTATTTTTTTTTTGTTTTTAATTTTATTATTTTTATTTTGCAGAATTATTATAACGAAGGTTTATTATGACTTTGACATTGATTCTTAAAAGCAAATTAAATAAACAAAAAAAAAAAGAAACGAAACGAAACAGTGGATAGTTTGCAGTAGAATAATGTCTAGGGTAGCACAAAAATACACATAGATAAATATATATGTATATATGTATGTATGTATGTATGAATGTGCAAAGTAGTGTGTCTAATTAAAATATAGAACTAAATAAAAAGCATTAAATTGTTACAAAAATAATAAATTTTAAAACAAGTTTCATTTAACCCGTTTAAGTAGCAAATAGTACAAACATTTTATTGAAATTTAACACAAAAGCACATAAATTCCAACATACAAACACACACACACCGATACAACCAAATATTTATACATACTACATCAATATTTTTCTATACAAATGTATGTTTCTTAAGTCATTTGATTTGAAACCGGCATTTTCTAAGTATAAATTTGTATGATTATTTATTTTCATTTTATTATTATTTCAACTTATTTAGTTATTCTTTAATCATTATAAATAGTATTTGAAGTCAAAATTTATTTTTTCTTCCAAATTTATTTATACATTTCCTTTATTTTGTTTAGATTCGATTTAGTTCACATACGTTTAGAGTTGTGAATATATAGTACAGGCATTCATTTAAATAGATCAAAGATCAATATTAAAATTAAGTTTTTTTTTAAGTATTTTTTTTAAACTTGTATTATGTTCTGCAAAGGGTCGTTTGTATTCTCATTAACTTAGTCGTTTTAATAATAAAATAATTCAATGAAAACGAAATTATTTCTTTGAATACATTACAATAAATTATATTCTATACTGAAGTCGAAAACTAACTTTTTTATGTAAATTTTTAAGTGTTTTACTTTCTACCAAATAAGAAGTTTTGCCATATATTTTGAATTACTTAATACATACATACATATGTATGTATGTATGTATGTATGTATGTATGTATGTATGTATGTATGTATGTATGTATGTATGTATGTATGTATGTATGTATGTATGTATGTATGTATGTATGTATGTATGTATGTATGTATGTATGTATGTATGTATGTATGTATGTATGTATGTATGTATGTATGTATGTATGTATGTATGTATGTATGTATGTATGTATGTATGTATGTATGTATGTATGTATGTATGTATGTATGTATGTATGTATGTATGTATGTATGTATGTATGTATGTATGTATGTATGTATGTATGTATGTATGTATGTATGTATGTATGTATGTATGTATGTATGTATGTATGTATGTATGTATGTATGTATGTATGTATGTATGTATGTATGTATGTATGTATGTATGTATGATGTATGGTATGTTATGTATGTATGTATGTAGTATGTATGTAGTATGTATGTATGTATGTGTGTGTATGATGTATGTATGTAGTGTATGTATGTATGTATGTATGTATGGTATGTATGTATGTTGTATGTATGTATGTAGTGTATTGTATGTATGTATGTATGTATTTATGTCCAATGACTGTATTAGATTTTTTATGTCTGTATTATCTGTATTATGTGTTTTGTGTTCTTATAAACAAAATAAAAATCTCGCATTATTGTACAAAAAGTGATTCTTTAAAAAATGAACTTCACATAAACAATATACATATGGGCTAAGTAACCACAAAGCTCTTAAAGAAAATGCTTTAAGCTTTCTTTTTAGCAAAAAAAAAAAAAAAAAAAAAAAATAAATTTTTAAAAAAATAGGGAAAAATTAAATTAAAAAATATGGAAAAAATCTCATTCTTGAGTTAAAATTTTTTTTTTTTTTTTTTTTTAATAGATATCCCTCTCGCATCCCATTATGGGACTATAAAGCGCTTAAAGGAAATTGCATAAGCTTTCTTCTGAGCAATAAAAAAGGATTTTTTATTTTTTTTAATGTTTAAAAAAAAAAAATTTAAAACAATGAAGAAATAGCCCCTTCTAAGTCCGGCAATTTTTCACCGATACAGGTGAAAATTTGTGTCTGGCCTACTAGTACAATAGTACTAAATTTCATCAAAATCGATTTTTTGAGTTGGGTCACTTGGCACGAAATTAGATCGAGATCTGATATGAGGTGGCGCTTACAGCCGAAAGGTTTACTTTAGGCGAACTGGCCAAAAGCGGTTATAGGACACATCATCAATGTATACTGGATATATTGAAAGGTTATATACAAGCATCGGACGTGCCTGGCCGCATACGAGACACAGAATATGTCGGAAACTTTGAAACGCTGATCCCAGATAGAATGCCTTGTTCAAGCGGAACATTAGAGCAAATACCAGTAGGAATCCGTTGCTACATGGATGGCTCTAAATTAGGGGGCAAAGTGGGCCTAGGGTACTATATTGAAGACCCAGAAACAGAAATATAACCTAATCATAACACAAGCATCCAGGCAGAAGTCCGAGCAATAAGGAAATGTGTAAATTGTATTAGAATAAATATGGCGCCCACAGGGTTTAATATATTTACCGGCAGCCAGAAGGCAACTAGGGCGATATCAGGTGTTAGAATTAAATCTAAAACCGTATTGGATTGTAAAAAATCGTTAACTGAGTATTCTCCCAGAGGTAAAGTTTGCATCATATGAGAGCGAATGTAATAGCTTTAAAGGGAATTGAACTCGAGAATTGCGGGAATTGAACCCGCAGAGACTGGGAGACCTTTCATTTGACACACATGGAAAAAACCTATATGTTCGAGATTAGATCAAATATAGTGCCAAATTGGGGTTTTACAAATTTCAACCATTTGGATTCTTTCTTAGAAAATTTTAAAAAATATATATGTGAAATTTAATTAAAACTTTACGCTATAGCTGAAAAAAAAAAATATTTTTTAATTTTTACCGCACCAGTTTTTGGGAAATATTTTTGTCAAGATGCTTTTAAATATTTCGCTATGAAATGTCAAATATTTCAAGATTTGATAATTTATCCCAAATAAAACTTTAATTTTTAATATTCTGAAAAGGTTTAATTTGAAATACAACTGTAAACTTACATACATACATATGTGCGAAATATTATGAACATATTGTCTTCCTGAATATCAAAGAATTTCTTTAATTAAAATTAAAATAAAATTTTTGTTGAAATAATGCAGTTTTGTCCCCTCTAAATCTCAATTACGTCCTCTTATCATGAATATCGAATAAATAAAATGTTTATGTTTTAATAACGTGTTATGCACCGCTCGTAGGCAATATAAAAGAACTACTATTTTACTTATTTTTTTTTTAATTCCATTAACTCGAAAATGTTGCCAAAATTCAAACGCTCTCAATCCACTTTCTAAAAATAACAAAAATAAAATATAATTAAAATAACTTTAACTTTAGAAGAGCTGACAATATTAGTCTTAATTAATAAATAGTGCTGTTTTTTTTAATTTAATTTAAAAAACAAGTATTTTAATAATTTTTGTTCGAACAAAAAAATTAACATATTTGCAATTCGAAGGTAAACAAACAGCTTCACATCTATTTTTGATTTCGTTGTCATACGATTTCTTTTTTTTATGTGGTTAGCAACATAAAAATTAAGAATCAAAGAAATGTTTTATATATTTCTTTCTTATAAATACAATGCAATTGCAAATTATATTCTAAAATAAATTAATGAGCAGAGACCGGATTTTTATGGATGCGAATTAAAACACAGCAACATACAATAAGTATGTGTTAAATTAAACATAACTTTAAAATATCTATTATATAACAATTTCACTCTTCCTGTTTGTTCTTCAGCTGTTAAAAAGAGGAATGTCAAAAAATAAGATAAACTGTCACTTATAAACATATACATACATATAAACATAATTTAACAAATACTGGTTGTGAACTTTTCAATTCTTTGTTGAACATAGATGAATTAATTAATTTATTTATTTTTAAAATTTATTTTTAAAATCGTTTCAAATATAGTATAAGTTGGCACGGCAGGGCTTAATAGGTTTTACATAAATGAACGATGAATTTTGGGTATTTTTATCGTGAGAATTTGAAAAACAGGTGCATTTGTATTTATAGATAACGGTGAAAATTCAATTTGTTTTTGTAATTTATTGTGTTCGTTTCCTAAGTCTTTCGTTTATTTGATTTAAAATAGATTTTTTGTTTGCTTTACTCTTCTTTATTAACTACTAATTAAGTTTGAATTTAAAACTTTATTAATTTTCACATTAAAAACATAATTTAGTTGTATTTAAATTTTCAACGGTGTTTTTTTTTTTTGTATTTGCAATACAAAAAAATATAATAATAAAAAATTTGCAAACTACTAAAAAAGTTGTGAGTTTAGGTCTAGGTCTAGGTCATAGTTGATTCATGTCTGTCTTTAAATTTAATGTTGTTTGCTATGCGGAAGTAACTGTAGAAACGTAAAATGCCAAAAAGTACCGATATTTCCGTTTGATTTGCTGTCGTTTGTTTCATTTGCGTGATTTAGTTTTTGTATGTCTAACAAAATGATGTTATTGATTTTTTTTTATAAAAATTTAAGATTAAAACCATCAGAGGATGAACATACATACATATGTACGTTTAGATATCATAAGTATATTGATTAATGAACATATTGAATATAAACTGTTTTAGCCACATGGTAACTACAGTTATTAATATTAACTTTGTTAATTAGAATTAATTAAATTTCTCTTTAAGTATAAACAAATGTCGTCAAAGAGCCAGCTTCAGAATGATTAGGCATATTTATAAAAAGCTTCGACTTCTTGTTGCCTCAACTAAGATATAACTACCACAACAATAATAATTAAATAATTCAATCTTAAGTAATAAAGAATTTTTGACAACTTATTCTCTAGAAAGTACTACTAGTACCAGTAAATTGTTGATTGTTTGTTTTCTTTTTTCTCTCATAAATATTCCACTTATTTTGTTGGCATTTCTCACCTTTTTGTTGTTTGCTTCGAACTCTAGACAATTATTATCGTTGTCATTATCATTATCGTTAAATATTATTTATTTTTTTCATTCTTAATTTGGTTCTATGTGCGCAAATACATCGAAACAGATTCGAAGAAAAACTATTTACTTACGTCGCAAGCTTTGTTACATTTAATTTTTTTATTTTTTATTATTTAATTATACTATAAAATGGACTTCGTTTATACATATATTTATTTGTAATTATTTTTGTTAATTGTAAACAAATACATACATATGTACATATAAAAATATATAGACATAGAGCAAAATTATGAATCCAAAAGGAGCAAGCTCTCAGTGAACATCAAAAGGACTTTCCTTCAAATTAAACTATTAAACAATATTTTCGGATTTTATTATTTAACAATTAACTCATATAAAAAAATTAAAACTAAATCAGAATTTGTTGTTGATTTTTTCATTTACTTAAAAATTATGAAAAAATGTAGGAAAATCCGCATTCCTAATATCTAATTGCAATTTCTTTTTATTTTTGAGTCGCAATAGAAACAAAAACTTTAACAATTACAAGTAATTTTTTTATTGTTTTTCTCTTATTGTTACAGTTAGTTCATAGTTTTATTTTCGATATTTTTTTGGGTTCAAAAGATCAGTGAATAGTTAGTTAGATACATGTATTACACGTGTTATTAAAGTTGTGTTTAAAAAATAAGAAAAGTAAACAAATTGTTTTGTTTATTGTAACCAATTAACTGATTTTAATTGCTAGTTAACAGTTTTGCAGTTTAAATTACATTATTTATGTAATCTGAAATTGTTATTATTTGCATAATAACTTCCATACTCAATTACTGAAAGAACATTGTAAATAAGTTTTTAATTTCCGCCAGAACAAGGTAAGAAAAAAATTAGAAATTGTTTGAATTGTTGTTTATTTTGTAAAAATTTCAAATCAATAAATAGAAAATAGAAAATATAATAGTAAAACTTGTATAAAGTTCAAGTAATAATAGTTAGTGACGTACGTAGTGTACTCTTATACATTGAATTTCTATAGTGCTTTCTTTCGAATTGAAATACTCAATAACCCCAGGTTTCCCTGGCGATAAATGTAAATACTTTGTTCATACTCCACCCATAGGAGGCTGATGCTCGCTCATAAATCTCATATTAATATCGATACTTTTATAAAATTAAATATAATAAATAAAAAGCTTTGTAAGAATACTAATTACAAATTTTATGAAATGTGATCCGTTGTAGGACCGGTTTAATCTAGGTACTAAATTCCGAGAGAGTACTTTTTGAAAATTAATACGTAAGGGCTCCCACTTCAAAATTGAAATTTTTTGTTTTTTACTTAAACATAGTGTGTTAAAAATAAAAAACAGTTAGTATGATTTTTTTTACAAAAAGAGAAGAAAAACAAGTTGTAAAACTAAAAAGTACCAGAAAGTCCGTTTTGATAGATTTTAATTCTATTGTTTTAGATTTAATATTCAAAAAGTACCAAAAGTACCAAAAAGCTTACTCTTTTATATTTTCATATCATCAGGGTCATGTTTGTATGATTCTAGGTTCAATAATTCATACATATGTACATGCTTAATTTCATGTTTCTAGGTTCAATCTTATAGAAAACTCAAAAAAATTAACATTTTGGGTAAGTAAATGGGAATTTTGTTTGTTTGTTTTAATTTAAAGTTGCCCCTTAACAGTATGATACCACTAAGGAGGGATTATTTGGCATCGAAATATTCGTAACGCCATCACCAATTACGGCTTTCGCCTAAAAGAGCCTCGTCCAAGAACTGCTAATCCGACCTATACCTTCGTATAGGAAGCTGGAACTCCCGAACTTCGCTCCTGGTACTGGCCACGCATTAAACCAATGCGAGAGTGAAACTCAAAACTCTCGAAGGCAGCGAAAGAAGGACACATATGAAAACACAAGGAAAGGTTTGTAGCGAAAAGCTTCGCATTGCTTGTAGCAGGCACTCTGACATCAGCCTAATTCATACTTAATATCCACTATTCAATAATTTATGAGCACTATTTTTCAATCGCGCTCAATATTTTTAAATACATACATACATAATATGCATGTACATATCTTTGTGTAATCAAAGATGTTACAGAAAACCTGTTGTATTACTTATAAATTTTGCGAGTAAAAAAATAAAGAATGGCAAAATCACAGAAAAAGAGTAAATAAAGTGTCTGAAACCGGCTTAAATGTTTTTGCTTTTACTTACAATGATGAGCTGACCTTGAAATAAAAATAGTTTCACTTTTTTATCTTTTTGCATAAATATTTACAGATTCAAACATATTAAATTTGTATCGTTGTCGGGATACATTCCACATAAACAACATATTTCCATATAAAGGTCAACAAACGCTGTTTGAATGCTGAAAAAAGGCAACAAAATGAACTTTGGTCATTGTGGTCATTATTTAATTTAAAAAAAAAAATGTTTTCTTTTTAATTTTTTTGTTTTCTTTTAAATTTTTGTTATAAACATTTTTTTATGTGTTTGTTTTTTGTCACGGTTATTGACAATAGTAATTTTATTTTTAAATTTTAATTAAAAAATGCCAATTAAAAAGAAAGCAACAACAAAATAAAGGAACAATATGAATGAATGTTAGGAGGAGGGGTTGGTCGTCATAATAAATTGCTTGCTGTGGGTGGATTATGAAAATATTTTGTACAAAATGACGTATTTATGTTGTTTTTTTTTAATATAAAAAAATATTTATAATTGAAATTGCGATTTAGAACTGATTAAAGCTTCTAATGATGTACTATAAATACATATACATACATACATGCTATATACATACATATGTACATATTTATTTGCAGTATTCATTTCAAATGTATAAATTACCTTTAATTTTTGCCTCTTCCTTAGTGGTGTTAATAATTTTAATGATAACACAGACATACTATTTTTTCCTAAAATTATTTTTCCAACTACAACTCAATATTATTTGCTAGACTTTTCACATAATTAACTAAAAAAAAGTATTTTACTGCTATTTCGACCGTGAATTTAAAGTTGAACTTGAATATTTTTTGTTTTATGATTTTTCTTTGAATCATATTTATTTCTTTTTAGTTACTTATCTTTATTTACTTGTGTGAACTTTATACATTTTTGTTTTAAATATTTAAATGTACCTAACAAGAATAAGAATACAATATACAACATATCATCGTCACAAATTTATCGACCTGAAAAAAATTAAGATTTATCGATTGAAAAAAAAAAAAAAACAAACAAAAAAATGCCAAATGTACCTTGACTTAGTTTCTGAGTCTTAAATACTAAAATTATTGTTTTAAGAATTCTTCAACTAATTTGTTATACAAACAAAATTTTCAAGGATTATTAATATGTGATTCCATTTTTCTATTTATATATTTATAGCGAAATATGTATAAAAATGTCGCACCACTAAATTTGAATTTTCAAACATAATTTTAAACCTATTTTTTTAAATTATTTTGTAAAAATTCTAAATGACATTATTAAATGTTTTAAAATTATTTATTTCAGACTATGCATTCTTTCAAAGGGTGTGTCTATACATATTTTTAAATTTCGAAAATTTTCAACATTAATTTGATTGCAATTCTAATTTGTTTTTTAAATAATAAATAATAATTTTTTTTGTAATACATAACTTGTTTAATTTAAATAAACATTTTCTTTGCTTTATACATATGAATATTTTTTTTTGTTATTCTAATTATGTTTGTCTGTCTACACGCCTCATTGTGTTTGTCTTTCATCGCCATCATCAAGATGATCATCATCATTTTAAACATCGTCATTATCTTTTTTATCATTAAATAATATAATTTACATACATTTTGCATGTTTGTATTTTAAAAATTTAGTTGATCCGCATTGTAGTGTTAACGGTTTATTATTACGAATATTATTAATATTATTTTGCTTTAGTAAAATCTTGTTTCTTTTTAATTGTACGAGTTTTATGTTTGATACAATTTTAGTTAAGTTAGAAAACGGAAGTCTTTAAGAGTTTCAATGATTTTTGTGTGCCATTCTTTCAAGGACATGCTCTTCAAGTTCTTTTCAAGTTAGAATTGAATATATTTTGCTTCGATTAGAAATTAGTTTAAATATTTTTTTAATATCATTTGAATATACTACATAAACATATGGGGAATTTCGTGTCAAGTGACCCAACTTTAAAAATCGATGTCTTCCGATTTCGATGAAATTTACAACAAGGTTAGTACTATGGGATAGTAGGCCGGACACAAATGTTCAGCTCTATCGGTCATGAACTGCCGGAGTCAGAGCGCGTCAAAGTTGGACATTTTAGTCATACAGGGTTTTTTTCAAAAAAGTGTAACTTTTCACCTCGTGGTCCTAGCAAAAATTGTCCAAAGGAGTTCAGATAGCTATTTCTTCATTCTTTCCAAAAAAAATTTTAATTTTTTAATTTTTTTTTTTCAAAATGGGCCCTTTTTATCTTTTTTTTGTTTTTTTGCTTAAAAGAAAGCTTATACAATTTAATTTTAAGGGCTTTATAGTCCCATAATGGGATGCGAGTGGGATATCCATCAAAAAAATTATTTTTAAATCAAGACTAATTTTTTTTTTTTAATATTTGCCACTTAATTTTCCAGTAATTTTTCAAAATGGACGTTTTTGTTGAAGAAAGCTTAGACCATTTCCTTTAAGAGCTTTGTGGTCACTTAGTGGGATGCAAGGGGCATATTTGAAAAATATAATATTTTAACTCAAAAACTTTGCTTTTGCAGTTAAAATATTTTTTATATATGTATATATCCCACTCGCATCCCACTAAGTAATCACAAAGCTCTTAAAGGTAGTGGTCTAAGCTTTCTTTTGAGAAAAAAAATACAACAAAAACGTTCATTTTGAAAAAATAGTCGAAAATTAAGTGACAAATATTAAAAAAAAATTTATTCTTGAGTTTTTGATGGACATCTCACTCGCATCCCATTATGGTACTATAAAGCCCTTTAAGGAATTGTATAAGCTTTATTTTAAGCAAAAAAAAAAAAAAACAAAAAAAAAAACTGAAAAAAATTAAAAAAATTGAATTGTGAAAAGTTACACTCATTTGAATAAAACTCTGTATGACCAAAATGTCAAACTTTGACCCCCTCTAAGTTCGGCAGTTCATGACCGATAGAGCTGAAAATTTGTGTATGACCTACTATCCTAACTAACTTTAGTGCAAATTTCGTCGAAATCGTTTTTTGAGTTGGGTCACTTGACATGGAATTCCCCAAAATTTTAGGTTATCAAATAATTGCATGTGGTTCGAAGAACCGTAATGCGGTACAGTAATTCCACATTTCGCCAATGCGAGAGTGAAACGCAAAACTCTCGAAGACAGCGAAAGAAGTATGACCTAATATTTGTATTGAATAACTCTATATAACTATTTCGTCAAATATTTTTTATATAATACCAAATTTTCGTATATTTTATTTGCGATATCATTAGGAGCAATTACTTACCACGATCGCTTATAAATTGATATTTAAGTATGTTGTTTTATTTTACGTTGTTAGTCCGCTGTCGTAGTCACAACACCACTGCTTACCCACTAAACAGTTTTTGCCGAACGACAGTATAGGAAGCAGAAAGAAAAAGAAGAAAAATCGCATAGGAAGAGCTTTCTGTATGAAATTTGGGGAAATTCTGAACGAATTTTCGGCATGTCTGATTGATGTCCCGGGACGGGAAATCCCGGGAATTCCGTAGATTTGTAAGGGAATTCTCCGGAATTATTTTCGTTACTTTTAAGTGATATTTTTGCCAAGAAATGATATTTACAATAGATATACTTTGATGCTTTTTTAAGTTATTTATTGCTGAAAAATTGATTTTCTAGAATTTGCCGTTATTATTAGATACTAATATATTTGATATAATTATGAGATAAAAATCGGCTACCCAAATCGGTAGATTCGGTTAATTGGGTGTAGGTGAAATAATGGTTCCATATCAATAGATTTAGTCTTTGTACATGCAAAATTTCATCAAATTATCATTAAAACTGGCTCATGTTGTTTGATTGCAAGGTTTATATAGGCGGACAAACAGACATAGGCGATTGGTATTCTTTACGGTTGCAGGTGAGAATATTTCAATTAATTACAAATATCAGCAAAAAATAATTATACAATCCTCATTATAGTGTAAGGCAAGGCTTATATATTATAAGGTGAAGTCATTTCATTTTGGGGCGAATTCATGAAATTTTGTATATAATATACATAGTACATTCTGAAGTTTGACAGCTTCGGTTTTGAGAGGTAATTTTTTAGATGGAGTTTGACAGCTTCGAGCTAAATTTCCGTGAACAAAAAAAATTATTGAATAAAAACTATTCCGTTGGAAATAGTACTGACATAACATATATTAGAAATCGTGTCTCTAAACTTCTTTTTATTTAATTGTTATTTGTATCTAACTATAAACGACTTACAAATAATGCGAAATGTATTTAAATAGCGGCTATAGTTTTAAAATTTCAAAATAAATCCCATTTCCCTGGAAATGAAATAGTCCGGACAAAGAAAAACTACTAATCAGATATACAGACATATGTTATATTGTTATTTCATTTATCTAATTTTCCGTAAAAACATAAGTTTTAGATTTTACGAGGGGACAGCGGAAACAAAAAATTCGATCTCACGCCCAAAATATAGACATATGTACATACATACATACAAACATATAATACATACATACATCATACAACATACATACATACATACATACATACATACGATACAACTACATACAACATCATACATACATACATACATACATCAACTACATACATACATCATACATACTCATACAACATAAGACATACATACATACAGACAGACAGACAGAAGACAGACAGACAGACAGACAGACAGACAGACAGACAGACAGACAGACAGACAGACAGACAGACAGACAGACAGACAGACAGACAGACAGACAGACAGACAGACAGACAGACAGACAGACAGAAAGACAGACAGACAGACAGACAGACAGACAGACAGACAGACAGACAGACAGACAGACAGACAGACAGACAGACAGACAGACAGACAGAACAGACAGACAGACAGACAAAGCAGACAGACAGACAGACAGACAGACAGACAGACAGACAGACAGACAGACAGACAGACAGACAGACAGACAGACAGACAGACAGACAGACAGACAGACAGACAGACAGACAGAAGACAGACAGACAGACAGACAGACAGACAGACAGACAGACAGACAGACAGACAGACAGACAGACAGACAGACAGACAGACAGACAGACAGACAGACAGACAGACAGACAGACAGACAGACAGACAAGACAGACAGACAGACTACATACATCATCTAATAAATACATAAATCATACATACATACATACATACAATACATACATACATACACATACATACATACATACATACAATACAACATACATACATACTCATACATACATACATACATACATACATACATAACATACAGACATACATACATACTACATACATACATAAATACATACATACATACATACATACATACATACATACATACATACATACATACACAGACATACATACATACGACATACATACAACATACATACATACATACATACACTACAATACATACATACATACAGACATACATACATCATACAATCATACAACATACATACATACAGACTAATAACATACATACATACATACATACATACATACATACATACATACATACATACATACTCATATACATACATACATACATACATACATACTACATACATACATACATACATACATACATACATACTACATACATACATACATACATACATACATACATATGTATGTTGTTTATAGTATGTATGTATGTATGTATGTATGTTGTGTATGGGTTTCAGTAAAATAATTGTTTGGAAATTTACGAATTTAAGTACTTGATTTCGAATTTCGTGATAGGTCCTATTTTAGTAAAAAAAATACTTGGCTTTATGAATTTTTTCTTTGATTTTGAATTTAATTTTTTTCTGTGTAACTTCAAACATTGCATTGTCATCAAGTGCCTTTATGTCTGTAAAATTTCAATCTATTCGGGCTACGGGAACTGGTTGCATAATCATCTAATAAATTAACAAAGCAAAAAGCTTGAAAATATTTGTTGTTATTGTTGAATCGTATTTTATTAAAATAGCCTAAACCTAAACCAAAGGTGATCTGTTTACATTCCGTAAAGCTCGTTTTTGTTTGGTTAAAGATAAACTCACTTTTTTAGTACAAAATAAGTACAGATGCAATTTGTACTAAAATTTTGTTTAGTATTTATATATATTGACGCCTAAAGTTATGTTAAAACTAAATACGTACATAACTGCTCTAAACATTGTAGCTTTTGGTTAATAAGTAAGCGTTTGAAAAAGTTGAATAAGAAAACACCATTCGCAATTTAATAATTTACTACAGTGGCGAGAACGCAAACACGAATGGGATAAAAAACAGGTGGACAAACAAATAAGAAGACATACAAGATAACATGTATTTGTTGTACATCAAACAACACGAATTATCTTTCAATTGTAATCAATCAGTTAATATTTACGAGTAGAAATTAACAAACAAATAAATCCCATTCATTGTAATTGGTAAACATATTTTTATGTGGGGTTTCTCTAATCAAGTACGAAAAATCTGCACAGTGTATTTATAACTATTAGGGTGTATTTATAACTATTAGGGTGATTCCCAAACGTACAAAGAATTCCATACAAAATTGTAAATCATAATAGCATGATTACTTAAAACAAAAATTTTATTTTGGCCAAAGCATGGTAAAACGATAATGTTCTGCCAAAATACTAATTGACATACATATATAATTTGAACCTTCCTAATGTCAACATAAAATTGTTTGATGATATCTCGTGCGAACAATTTAAACAAAATAAACATATGTTTTGCAGTTCAATCTTGAAACCAAATTAGTAAATAGCTTATATAGAATCTGATAGGTCATACTTAAAATATGTGGTTCGTCATAATGTCCATGAACGTTATGACACACTAAATTGAGTCATAGTGTCCATGGACGTCACAATATAGAATTTTTTGTTTTATTTCTGTTATTCCTCTACATTATTCAAATAGATAGTGTTTTTTCGAATTTTTGAACTTTGGTGTTAAATTATTCCCAAGTGCCTTAAAGGGTTAATCTATCTTTTTTCATTCTATTTTAAATATCGGACTATATACGATAAATTCCAGTCATTTTTGGTAAATATGGCCGACAAATAAATATAATTTTGATATGGTACACTAAAAATTTCCAAATATTGCAAAATTTGACTTTTGAACTCCACAGTTTATGGGTTAAGAATGTCCGATTTATGTAAAATGTGCAACAGTAAAGAAATAATACGTATTCTCTAAAATATTCTAAAAAAATTTCCCGAAATCCACCGAGTTCAAATAGCAGGTACAGCTAAACTGTAAGAAATATTGACCAAATTTTTTTTACCGTTTAATAACCTTATCTATTGACCATAAGTACCCATGAGATCTCCTAAAAATTTTCAGATTTGTTTAACAAAGTTTCAAAAAAACTGAAATTGGAGATTTGAAACGGCCGTTGAAAAAAATCAAACTTTTTTGACCATAGTTGAGAAGAAGTGTGCGTTATCTTATAAGGGAAAAAACTAATATTCGAGTAATTATATATATATATATACATATATATATTAAGTAACAAAATGGTTTTTTAGAATATATCCCAAAACAAGTAAATTTTTTTTGTCACATTTCGAATTTATGTGCTGTAAGACACGTTAATGGCCTGGGGAATTTGCAGAAACTTTTAAAGTAATTTTTGTATTTTATATCTTTCCGAAATGCGAAATGACCAAATTTGAGCAAAAACTGAAAAAATCGATATTTTCCCCTTCTAAATGCACTTGGAAACTTCAGAGCCGTTGCGGCACCTGTTAACGTTATCCAATCAGCCTAATTTTTTGTATGACATAGTTTTACAACCCATAGAACAATTCTAGAGGGGGGACGGTCTGTCAGACATAATTTGTTTTCCTTCATACAAGCTTGAATCACTCTAATGTACATACATTCATATATATGAAAGAATGAAGGTATATTTTTTTTAATTTACTTCACTAATTTATAAATTCCAATTAGAAAATAATCTCACATAATTATTCATGTAGTATTTAAATATAAATCCATATTAAGAAGCAAAAATAGTAAACAGAGCGTAAGACGCTGCAGGGGGTTATTAGCAAAAGTCGTATTGTTACCTCTTCAAAATCAGAATTAAAATCACAACAAAAACAAAAACATACTCACGTAAACACAGAAAAAAGGATTCTTTTTCAGTAAGTACACCAGTCATGTAAAAATGTATGTATGTATATCATATGTAAGTATGAATGTATACAAAAGTATTAAGTAGAATTTACCTTGATATTTGTTATATACATTTTTTTATTCTTTGGATAAAAAGTTTCTATGAAATTTGTTTAGTGGTTGCCGCTGCTATTGCTGTCTGCAACATTTACTGTTGTTGTTGTGTATTGTCGTTTTTAATTTTGTAATAAAATCAAGTACCATCGGTAAAAGATACCAAGTGCCAAAACATATCACATCGTTATTAACTGAAGCAAAAAACCCCATATTAAAAATCAGTGATACTCTTTAAAACACTCTCGTACAAACATACATTTCTAAATGTATACGCCTGAAAAATCATTTCCCGAGTGTGCATTTAACACTATTGTCATATTCTTATTGAGCCCAACCGAAAGGCTCTATTTATAAGTACGTGTATTTTTTCCTGTATACAAACACAAGGGGTGTTATGGTGGTATAGTTAGTAGAACAAATAAATAAACAAACAATATCTAGATATCAGCAACAAGCACCAATAGATACATTCGCTCATCAACTAATTCAAACATTTATGCGAACAAAACATACAGTAGTTGTCCAAAACATTAAGACCATAGTCGTTATTATAGCATGTAGTTAAATATGTAGTTGAAATTTTCAAATTTGTAAATTCAGCATTAAAACCGTTCCTTATAAAACTTTAAACTCAATTAATTCGTGAATGTGTAAAAAATGTATGGTTTTTTAACAAAAGTAAATCTACTATGTGGAAAACATGTCTTTAAAGACAAATCATCAATAATGTCAAACATTTGTAATTGGTTATTGCTCAATTATACATTACAAGTAATTGTAATTGACCATGTAATGGATTACTTTATATAATCATTACCCCCTAAGTCTGTTTCATACATACATACATTCCCGGAAACTGAGTTTCTAAACATTATATTCACAGATCGCTATATAAAGTTTTTCTATAATGAAAAGGTGTGCACAACAAGCCCGTTAGCGCCTAAGTGTATTTTTTCGAATCTTATGAAACATATGTATTAAACAAATAAATTAACTTATTATATTAAATTATGTATTGACAAAATATGATAATTCAGATAATTATTCATTAATTCTATGTATAGTAGTATAGATCATAAGGTTCATATAATATTAAGCCGGTCATATTTATGAGATAGCGTACTGTAAAAACATGTAAAGTACACTTACCGAAGGGAAGCCGCTTCGTTTAATCACAAATTAACAACTCAGTGGAAAAAAGGTGAAATCTACCTTAGGAAGATGATTTTGTTAAAAGGGAAACTTTATAAATATTCATTCGCCCATCTCTCAATGTACAATAATTATTTGGTAATGATAAAATCCACAAAAGGTAACAAACAACAAACAAACCCTCGCGTGCATTGTATTAAATAGATACATTTAATTATAGAAGAACGCACACGCCTGCAGAAAAGTGGGCTGCTGGACGGGTACATTTAACACTGAGTATCAGAATAACAATAGACAGATATTCATATGTATGTACATATATGTATATGTCGGTGTGTTACTGTCGATTCGTATTTATGCGAGTATGAATGTCATTGCACATCTCAATTAAGAATTGATATTTCATTTTTTGACACGTGCACTGTAAACATACTTTCTGATGTTACCGTTTACAGATCATAACCGGTGTTTGTTGTCTCTTATATATATGTCCTTCACCGTCCCACCCTTTTTCTTTAGACAACGATAGCAATAACAAGATGTGGTAGTGTTACTACAAATAAATAACAACAATAATAATAATAGAAAAAACACGAAATAATTCTTTTTAATTGTTGTTTGTAACAATACCATATAATAATCACTAAAATTACAAGGACTTTACTGACATAAATACATACATCGACACAACACAAATACATACATATGTACATATAAACTAATAAGTATGTACGAAGGAACCGTGTTTTACCTTTCATTTCTACATAAAGAGATAATCTCTTCGCCGCTTGTTTGATGTTTTTAATATAATTTTTATTGTAATAATCAGAATCACAACATTGTACATAAAATACTCAGATATGAATGTATGTATGTCTGTACGTATTTAATTGTGCAAGTGTAAAATCCTTATTTATACAGGTATTAAGAAAAACTGTAACGGGTATGTTTGGATTCACTTGCCAGAGATGCAAAGCCTCCTAAATTCAAGGTAGTTTAATTTGTGAATTTACAATCTATTTTTGCTGATTTACATTAATGACATACATACATGCATGTACTATGTACTGCTTACGTATATTCGTTATTTTTTCGATGGGACACCTATTTTTGGAAAACTAAAGTTAATTTTTTGTTCGTTTTTAATGGAAAATTAAGTAATTACTGGAAAATTAAATAATTACAGATTTTAATTATTTTCACTTGCGTTCAATCAGTGATTGTCACTATTTCCTCGATTTAACCCCTATTTAACATTTTTCTTAAAAAAATGTATTTGAAGGCTTTACTGGAGTAACATGATAAACCAACCACTCGATATTGAGTGCCAAGATATTTGACTAATTGTATGACCATATATCTTAGAGATTTGGTGGAAATCGAACTTACGACACCCAAACTAATGTACTAGTGTGGTCGCAACCACAACCGATGTAACCAATAAAAAAATTATTTTTGCTAAAAAATTAAAGTGATTATGTAAAATGTAATGATGGGGATGATAAATTTTACGTAAATTTACACTTTTCAGTAGCACCTATCGATAAACCAAATTTGATGTCAATACACGTTAAACGAACAACATCTTTGACTTAGGTTAGCACGATGCCACGCATCTGTTTGGAAATTTTTCTACAAATTTCTAGATTTTATTACAAATTAATATAATTAGAATTAAAAAGAAAATTGAGTACGAAAATATGACTATATTGGAACATGGCAATGGTGCTTTTGATTTCTTCACCTGTATTATTTTATGAATATTTTCTTTTTCCCCAAAAAAGGGCGTTGCTAGGAGATAAAATCTTTCAGGAATCCTCCCTTACTCACTAAAAATGTATGGCATGTGTAACTAAGGTTATTTGAACATTTATATACACATACATACATATGTACATATATAATAGTATGTACTATAGTACATTTATTTATACATACATACATATATACATAAATAAAGTAGAAAGTAGAGTGCTCCAAAAGAAGTTATTAATTTTGCCCGTCCTCCCTCTAGAATGGTTCTTTCGGTTGTAAAACTATGTCATATAAAAAATTAGGCTGATTGGATAACGTTAATAGGTGCTTTAAAGGATTATTGTTACTTTTTTCGCTGTTGTTTAAAAGATAGGACTTTTTACTAAGAATCCCAGTAAATTTCATTAATTTGAATATGTTACAGTTATACAACCGAATGAACAATTCAAAAGGGGAGACGGGCAAAATTCGCATTTTCTTTTATATAGAGCACTCTAATATATGTACAATATAAAAAACATTTATGAATATTAGACTTGACCTTAAAACAGTTTCTTTGTATGGGTTTTATTTTGTTCGTTAGTATCTAAAACTAACAAATCGGAGACTATCGAATAACGGGAAATAAGAAATAAAAGAAAATTTGTCTCTGTTAAAATGGTCATTTATTATGAAAAGTTTAAATAGTACTTTTTTTATGGAGCAATGATTTGCTTAATTTTACAACTTTTAATCGATTTCCAGTAAGGCTCGCGTTTTACGTTTGACTAACATTTCTAATGAGCACTTCTAATATACATAGTCCTTATGTATATAGGCACATATGTACATACATCAATATTTTATTATATTATTTGAGACGATGTAAAACGAATAATTTTATTTGTTTTATTAAAGATTTCAACTCTGACAAAATTATTAAATATAAACAAATAATAATTATGACAGTAGTTGCTGATGCAGAATTGTTTGTATATTTTTAAGGAAGCCAAACTAGTCTCTGGCGATTGAGTTATTTTGACATCTTCTGTCAAGACGTAGAAATCTTTATGTGAACACCTGCTTTATTTCAGGATAATACTCTTTCAACAACAGGGTGAGCTAGAGACAACCTTGTTATTACTAAGAAATACGTAGGTGGCAAATGTTTCTAATCTCTGTCCTAATCCCTGCTTCCGAGAAACTTCAAAAACATCTCGTGCTCGGTTGAATCGGCTGTACGAATCAAGTTCTTACTCTCATAGAACACTCTGTATTAAGTCTGGTATGAACTAAGTAAACCCTTAACATACCCTGACAAAGAAGGGAAATTTATGGATCATCAATCACCAATCAACCCAGCGCACTTCGCCTACATCCGACACATTCATAGGAAAAAAATCCAATGCACTGAATATAAGGCTGAGGGGGTCCGTTTATCCGTTTGATCCATTCCGTATTTAATTCAATTGGCATCAACTCTTTCCAAATATTTAGCGCCATAGGCACAATGTTGTCCTATTCGCCAACAGTATTGAACTTATCCCGAAATATTGACTTCACCGTGCATCTGTCTTCAAATCAACATTATCTTCCTCTAATTTGGGTTCAACTACAACCACTACGTGCACCCCGAAGGGTGGTGGATGTGACAACCGGTTCGACCACGAGTTAAATGATTCCAAGGAATGGCCGAGAAGTCAAATGACACCGCCAGTTTATAGTCCCGGCAGACTACTAGTACTTCTATTACCCCGGGATTGCTACATCGCTAAATATCAACAACAAAAGAACTGCTTTTCGTTGATCTATAATGAAAAGGGGTTTTATCATTAAGAAGAGGTATTATAAATCAATGATAACATATGTATTTCTTATAGATGTTATCGACTTACTCCCCATACCATTTTATGTTATTTTTGCAATTCTGCTTGTGTCGTTTTTGTATCGTTGTACATTTTTTCCCAATTCAAATTTTGATCAACTTTATACGAATTAGTTTGTTAATTAACAAAAATGCTAATTAAAACTAGAATCGAGTCTTTATTGAAGGTTGTTATAAATCGTTAAAAAATATTAATTACAAATTTCAATTGCATTTTAAAATCTCAAAGTGATTTCATTCCGAAAGAAATATTCGTTTTCTTTTTCTGAAGAAGCAAAATTTGGAAATAATTCCACATTTAATCGGAATGAAAAGTTCAAAATTTGTATAAAAAAAATTAAAAAATAAAATTGTAAAAATACGAAAAACTATATTGGTCTTTAACAAAAAATAATAATCAGGAGCTGCAGTTCAAATGATTTAAAATGTAAATTGCGTAAATAATAAAACAGTGAAAAATATTTGAAAAACACATCTCAGTGCATGGGGACAAAATTATTTTTAATAGGAAGAAAGTTCTAAACATTTTGAAATAAATATAAAAAATTAGTATTATTATTTTGACTATTTTACTATGATAATCGAAAGTATAATACCAAATTGTGTTTTGTACATATACATACATATACATATGTACCTCCATATGAAAAATATTTTGTAGACGTCAATTTGCGCATGTACCATTCGACGTGGTTAAGATATCAATTACACGAGAGGGGCTGGTGTGATTACGATATATTATTTTTTTATAAATAATACTTATGCATACATACATATTTGTGTATACAGATACATAAATATATTTACAAATAAACATAAACATTGATCGATAATTTTATTTTTAAAAAATTTTTAAGTATAAAAAGTTAAATGTTTCGTTCCTAAAACAGACAGACGGAGCATTTTAAGTTCCCGAAATACAATCTTACGTTTTGGGCTCTATGTATGAAGAAGGGAAATGTCATATGTGTAAAACAAAGAAAACTATTTTTGAAAACAATTATCACTAGATCCAAATTAATTTCTGAACATTTAAACAAATTTGTAATTTTTTAAAATCAATTAAGTAAAAAAATTAGTAGAATATTTCAAACCTCAGAAAATCTCATCTACAGCTGAAATCCGAATTGAATCCAATGTAATTTTGATGCAAAACTGTAATAAAAATACAAGAATTTTTAATTACTCATCGATACTACATTTTTACAGTTCTTGTTCTAGACCTAAGATAAGTAGATCGGAATAGTGTTTAAATGATCTAAAAAACATTAAATTCAATTGTCATGCTTGTAACAACTTTTTGATATTAAAAAAAATATTAAAATTTTAGAAATAGAATTGATTACTCTGAAATATGTAAGTAATTAGTTCATGCTAATGTTATATTCAAAAACAGTATATTTTGAGTTATGGCAAGTGCCAATAGCAAGCACATTTGCACAGTTTTAAATGCGGATTTAGTAACTAAATACTACAGAACACTTAAACGTATACATAATGCCGATTTTCCCCCACAACAGGGATGAATCACTGAAACACTTGTCAACGAAATAGAGTGAAAAAGAAAATTATAATGGTTGCTTATAAGGCAACAACTGCAAATCCTTGCCACCCGCAGTTTTATCCATCTCACTTTTCGTGGGGGAGGTGCTTGTGTGCTCAGCTTCCTTGGTGATTGGTTGCTTAACTCCCGACTATTGTTAAAATGGTGCGTTCAACGGAGTTTGAATTGAAATAAAAGTTGTCTGGTTGTGTTGCGATGGCCATAAACAGCAGTGAGTGGTGGAGGGTTTTGGTGGGTGGTGATACAAATATTCACCCATGCATACATACACATACTTATGCACATGTATCGATGTGTAAGAAAACGGAAATGTTCCATGTATGAATATACATACATATATAAAATGTAAGTACAAGCAACTGTTGGAAAAACAAAATAAAAATAATTATTATAAATAAAAATTCGAATTATTCATTGTGAAACAAGTAATGAATGGATCAATTATTATTTGTTGTTTTATAAATAGGGACGTAACCTTGGTGGGGTGATGTAGTTGAAAGCTTTTCGGATAACGTGTAAATATTGACGGAGGATAATGGTGGTTGTGGCAACGGTTCTTGTATGTATGCGTGTAAGTATGTTGCTATACTCACACACTTACATGCTGTGTAAAAATAAAGTATTCACACGTATGTAAGTATCATAACAACCATCCCCTTTTTGATTCATAAACATCATTATCATCGTCGTCGTCGTCGTCGTCATCACCAATATCATCCTTGTCAAAGTTTTATTTCATTGTCTATTAGTTGAGGCATTTTACCGGGATAAAGTTAAATTTTATTTTCAGTTGTAATTCGACCATTCGCTGCAGACGTGCGTCAAATATTTTACGCGCTGCAGTTGCTTAGCTACAAATATTTAGCAAGTGCTTTTGGTATCTATCCTTGCCTCTTCTTCTACGGATTTACTTTATTGCCAATACATACACACAAGTCCAGGCACCCACGTAACCAATACTATTCATCCATTCGCAATACATATACATATGTATGTACATATTTAATATCCTTCCGGTCTCGTTCACTTTCACTTTTATTATACTGTGTTGCTTAGAGCAGCTTCACTTTTGCTCCCGTACGCTACAAAAAACAGCAACACTTTACACCGAGTTGCTATAAGAGACAGTCAATCAGTGAGATTGTTGAAAGACAGACAACGCAATTGTGTGTCCTTGATAGACGGACACATAGAAACATTCTCTATTTGAATCCGTTGCTCGGTTAGTCATCGTTCGGACGGGGTTTCGGTCGGTCTCTTTTTTCGGTTACTTGTCGTCTACTTACACAGTTGTGAATTTGTATGTGATTTGTGTTTTGTTTTGATTACCTTAACGTTTTCCTATGGTAAACGTGGTAATGTGTGGAATAGCATTTTTCGGAAGTAAATGACGTACATTCTTCTCCTTCAGCTAAATGTTATAAAATTTAAAAGTTTTTATTAAAATCAAACGAATGCATTCACGACTGACTTTGGATCAACAGCAGCATTTACATCACCACTTGCAGCATTTAAATCCGTCAACAAATTTTAATCATATTTTGGAAAAGTGTTGTTGTAGTGCTCGTGCTATAAGTGGTCATCAAAACCAAAGGCCTCAGCAGCATCAACAGTTACTTCAACAAACGTATCAGGCATTGACACCGCATCCACATCACCATCATCATCATCACCACCACCATCATTACCAGCATCACCACCAACATCGGCAGGTACACCTGCATCAGCAGCAATTGGTGAATCAACAGCAGCAACAACAGTTGTCTTCGCCAGTGCTGTCCGTTTTACAATCCACTCAGCAACAACAACAACAACAGCACCAACAAACACAATCCCCTAACAAACAAAATTCTTTAGCCCATCGTTTGTACCACCAGTATCATCAGCAGACAGTCGTTGCTAGCGTATCTTCAAGTTGTTCTGCTGTAGCTGCAGCATCTCCATCATCTCACTTGACACTTTCACCTCCACCTATCCCTTCAATCCCACCCGCTCCAGCTGCTTCATTTTCATCATCTGCAATTTTATCACCAATTCCACCAACTCTATCGGCGACGGCATCAACAATGTATCGACGTCACAACAATTTATCATATTGTGGTGGTATGTAATATTCAATTTTTCCTTTCCACAATTTACAATGTAAATAGTTTTTACTCATACTTTGGATACAGTTCAAATCATTTCTTCTCTGCATGCAGTATTCGAATATTATTGATCTAGTTTGGCGTTTCAGTATTATTTCCAATTTTGTCTCGATAATTATTAAATCGATTGTTCTATATAAAATAATATTTATGTATGTAATATAATTTACATAAATTCGAGATAATAAAAAATAATAATTTAATAGACTGTTAATAACTATAAAAAAATTAAGAAAAAGTGATTTATGTAAATGAATTAAGTATTTGGAAATTAAATGTGTTGTTCGTTTACTAAAAAACTAACAAATCTTCCATCTTTATTCCTTTGTTATAAATACATACGTACATACATACATACAAATCGGAACGGGAACCCATGCCAGAAATCGATAGAAAAGTTTAAAATTTAGTAAGAATTGTTCACTGTTCATCTACGCAAACGGCCCCATCTAACATTTTTAAAATTTTACTGGAGAAGCAAAAAACTATTGAAATTGGAAAGTTTGTTTCTATCATCGCGATTTATTTGTAGTAAATAAAGAAATTGTTTAATAGTGAAACCTATCAGGTATTATGATAGTGGACAATGGCGTATATAAAAATGGATAAATTGGACTTTTTACCTTTAATATTTAAATGTTTTTGTAGATAGGACCTTTTGTTTTTTGTCAATGAATTCGCTAATTTTGGTCGCCAATTTTTTGTGTGGACATATGTTTTGATGCAATACATTATAATCAACAATAAAATCGATTTTGAATTTTTGGTTAGTTAGCGCCGTTTGCGTTTCAGGTGACGATATGTATATTAATGTTATTGGAAAGACAATTTTCTCTAGAAGATAATATATTATGAGTGGCATTATTTCAATCAAATTTAATAATTTTCAATCGATTTCCGCCATGGGTTCTCGTTATCCGATTTAACTAAAATTTTACACAAGTAAGTTTTAGACAATAATAAAGAAATCAAATCGAAGTTTTTTTAACTCCTCTAACGTATGTATGTATAGATATATATTTAGTAATGTGTATAACAAAATGGTATACATTCTACTCCATATATACTGGGTTTAAATAAAATTGATTAATCTTTATATAGCCCAGGAAAATAATGATTTTGCTGCGGAATTTTAGATAGCTAAATGAAAATTGTCACATAGCTTCCCCTTACCATTAAAATTATGGAATTAAAAGTCATCGCTAATATCGTTTGCTCTGTGAAATTGTGCGGAAATTCCCGGGAATTATTTTCCTTAGTTTTATGTGATATTTTTGACAAACAATTTTGTTTACAATAAATATATTGCTTTGTAGTGTTAAATTCAGAGAAGATATATTAAAAAATTCTATTTTTTATGCAATTTATTGACGAAAAACTGATTTCAGAAATTTGCCGTTTTTGCGAGATACTAGTATTATTATGAGCTAAAAAGGTAGTTTGGTTATTTTGGTGTAGGTGAAATAATGGATTCATATTAACCACTGGGTAAAGGAGGAGTATTTGCAAAATTTCATCAAATTGTCTTCAAATTGTAGTTTGATTGCGAGGTTTATGTAGACGAACAGGCAGACAAATTTCAGCAAAAATTAACTATATAATCTTTACTATAGTGTAGGGAATAAAAATCATTCCGATAAAAATGTTTTAGACTTGTACATAACATACATACATTAGAAATTGTGTCCTTTAACCTTTTTTATTGCCTTTTTATTTGTATCTAGCTATAAATATCTCAAAAATAATACGAAAAATTGTATTTAAATGGCTGATATATTCTTAAAATTTCTTCTAGGTGGGAATTCCTGGGAACCCGGAAAATTTCAAAATGAATCCCGTTTTCCCGGGAAATGATAAACACTAGTCACAGGTCAAAATTATGAATATAACTTGAAAAAACGTTAGGAAAATATTTCCACTAAATTTTATTGAAATCAGACTACGACTTCAACTAGCTCTAATATGAACAACCGCCTTTAATTTGTGCCCAATATAAATATATGCAATAGTTACTCTTTTGAAAATTAAACAAGTAAGAGTGTTATATTCGGCTATGCCGAATCTTATATACCCACCATCAAACCTCGTTTGACTCGAATGAAACTTACTTATGACGAATTTCATCTATATACTCGTATTTTTAGGCCAGTTGTAAGCGTTAAAGTAATTTTCTGAAGAGGATCTTATATAGGGGGGTAGGGTCAATTATGGTCGATCCTCATAAATTTGGTAGACAGAATTTGGTTCGTATTAATTTTATTCGAATTTCAACGCTACACTCGTATTTTTAAACCATTAATGAGCGTTGCAGTCATTTTCTGAAGGGGACCTTATATGGGGGGTAGGGTCAATCATGGACCGATCCTCATAAATTTTTTTAGATAGATTTTGACTCGTATGAAACTTACTTGTGTCGAATTTCATTTATATACTAGTATTTTTAAGCCAGTAATGAGCGTTAAAGTCATTTTCTGAAGGGGACTTTATATGGGGGGTAGGGTCAATTATGGACCGATCCTCATAAAATTTTGCATAGTGATTTTGGATCATAAGAAATTTACTTACGTCGAATTTCATCGCCATATTCGTATTTTTAAACAAGTTATGGCTGTTAAAGCTGCTTTTCGAGGCGCCACTTGTATGGGGGCTATCCGAAAACGTGGATCGATATTGCCCATTTTCAATACCAAACAAACCTTACCTATAGGAAATATTTATGTGAAATTTCAACCCTCTAGCTCTTTCCACTCGGACTCAATCGTGCTTTCAACAGACAGACAGACAGACGGACGGACGGACGGACAGACATGGCTAGATCGTCTTAGAATTTAATGAGAACCCAGAATATATATACTTTTGTGGGTCTATGACCAATATTTCGATGTGTTACAAACGGAATGACGAAATCAATATACCCCCCATCTTTTTTGATGGTGGGTATAAAAAATTGGTACAAAATATTTAAAGATAAAGTCTGATTTTAATAAAATAATGCACTAATGATATTGAAAAATATTTTTCAACCAAAACCTAATAAATTGAATTCTCTATAGAAATTATAATAACATCAAAACGCGTACGACGAAGCAAGATATTCGCTAAAAACTGATTTTTGTAACCTTTGCGCTTAACGCGCACGATATTTTCGGTAACTTTTAATAAGTACCTACCTTATCAATAGGGTTTCGTTCCCGGGAAGCGTCGGGAAAAAATTTCCGGGAAATGTAGTGATTTTTAGCTTCCCGATTCCCGGGAATTTTAGTCGGGAATCCCGGGAATTAAAAATTAGTAAAAACGCAACCGAATTACCGTTATTTTATATTATTTTTAAATAATTTTTCCTATGTTACACCTTTAAAATACCCTCTTATCTCACTACCATTACCGCTAAAACAACGTTACCGAAATAATCCAAATACTGTTACCCTTATCTTTTCACTGCTTCAAAACTATTGCCAACCCTGATATTATATATATATATTTCTAAGTTACATGATATGTTAAAAAAAATTCAATAAAACATCGCGTAAACGCTTTTTTAATTAATTTTTTTATTTTATCGGGAATTCCCGGGTTCCCGGGAATGTGAATATTTTTTTCCCGATTCCGGGAATCCCTACTTATCAATTATGCTAAGGAGAAGCTATGTTCCAATTTTCATTTAGCTATCTAAAATTCCTCAGAAACTAAATTATCAGATTAAAAAAAATACTTTAAAGTTATTTAAGAATTTGAATGTTATCAAAAATTCGAGTTGAAATACATTAGAAAATGTTATAATTAAATCAAAATTGTTAGCTTAAAATTCAACTTTTAATTTTAATTCAAGAACTTTTTGCTTGAAACTTTATATTTAAAAATTTTAATAAGTATAGTATTTATACCCTACACCACTTTAGTGGGGAAATGAACCCGCCGAATAGGTCTTTCAAGTTCTTAATTATGTTTAATATACTCGTATCTCGACAAAAATCTGAAATTTTATAATTATAGGGCCTCATTTGAACCTAGCCCCTATACAAAGCCCTCTTCAAAATTTGACTTAAATGTCCACAACTTTATTCAACAATAAATGGCATAGTTCGCAAGCTTCAATTGATATATTTTGGAAAATATCATAAAACAAACAAGGATTTTTTTAAGCTGAGTACAATATTGAATAGAACATGTAAAATCTTGAAAACTGTCCAGCTCACGAACGGACAACACAAAACCCAAAACATTTTGGGTAACCTCTTATGGCGAACACCATTTCTTGTGAGTCTGTCACATATAGATACTTAAAAAGTAACTGTTTTTCCTCTTTAAAAATAAATATGTATGTATATGTAAAACAATGCCCACTTTAAATTTAAACCCATTGAACTGATATCTTTTCAATGAAAATATAGTTGGGAAACTATTTTAAAACAGTGAAAAGGTCAGTGAGCTCAGAAGCCCTTTTCGGGGGGTTTGGTTGTATGAGGGCTAGGTGAAATAATGGACCGAAAAAGAGTGTGTGCCAAATTTCATCCAATTATCTTGAAAATTGCGACCTGTACCTTGCACACAAGGTTTACATGGACAGCCAGCCAGCCAGACGGACGGACTTAATCGAGAAAACGATTCTAAGCCGATTGGTATAATTTAAGGTGGGTATAGGACGAATATTTTTGTATGTTATAAACATCAGCACAAACCTAATATACCCTATAAAAACAAAACCTGTGACTATTATGTTGTTTTCTATTTTTCTCATAAAATTTCTCTCATTTTTCCAAAGAGACTTAATAATTTTGATAATTGAAACATCCATATGATAAAAAATATAATTTTTTATTTTTATTTTATTTTAATATATATGTACATTATTAATATGTGATACACTATTCTCATTTTTTCAGTTTCAAACCAAGATGGAGGTCAAAATTATCAAGTTCAATACGTGGACACTGAGTTGTATCATAGTAATTCAAGTCAGTCTCAGATGTAAGTTAAAAATAAGTTAATACTTTGCAAATATACTGGAAAATATTGTTTTTGTGTTATATCTTCTTCATAATGAATCAATATTGTTTATAAGTAAAACTTTGATAAAATAGTTTTTAGGAATTATAGTCTAACATAAAAACCATTTAAAAAAAATTAATTAAAACTTTATTCTTAAATGCATTAAGAAAAGTTGGAAATATAAACTTATGTTTTTTAATTGATTTAAATAAAATGCAATACATATTAAATATATCATCGAATCAAATCCAATAAAGTGCAGAATCGAATAAAAAATTGTAAAATCATTTCAAAATACGCATGTACCGATATGAACTCATTTTGTAAATAAAAATTATATCACAAATTTTATAAAAGAAGATTTTGGAAAAATATAAAATTTTAATGTATATTCTTACAATAGTTTAGAAGATTATTTTTACCGTAGACCCCGTCCATATTGTGACCAAAATACTGTGTTTTTTTCCAAACTTGGAAAACTAATATCAAAAATATGATTATAAGTGCTTGAAGATAAGAAACTTTTTTTGGAGAAACACAGAAATACCTGGGTATTTATTTTGTCGCATAGTGTAATATATCGTGAGCCAATATTCATAAAGTACCAATACAACTTTTGATCGAATTGTGTTTGCCTTTCTTAAAAATTCTTCAAATTTCGTAATTTGTTTGTATTAAAAAGTAGGGACTAGAAATTTAATTCATAATAATAAACGAGAATTCGCTATAATCGAGTACGATTTAAGCAAGTTTGTAATATTATTTGAAATTACAATAATCGTATAATATCAACAATATATTCAACATTATTGTACTTTTTAGGGCCTATCCTTTTTGTCCTATTGGAGATTATCAAGCTGGTGGGCAATCTTATTATTCCACAGCATCAGCCACTAATTACTCGTCAACTATACCATTGAATACATCTTCACATGCATCCTCATTACCATATATTGTACCTGTGGAAGAAAGTCTACTGTTAAATACATCCTCACAGTCTCATAGCAGAGATTCTCCACATAGTTTAACGGTTAGTACACAAATTTATTTTTAACTGTAATTTTTTTGTAATTTTCTTAAATTTATTTCTATAGGAAGTTGCATTTATACAAGAATCGCATAGTACATCTCAAACCCCATCATCTTCAAATACAAACCCCGTAAATATCGGAAGTGTTAATATACAGGGAGGAAGTAACTCCGCTGGAGGTAATGTCTCCCCTGATCACGACCATAACACTTTAGGAAATACAAACAAAATAGCGTCAGCGACTGTAAGTAAATATCCACAATAAATTTCAGAATTAGTTATAGTTTTTAATAAACATATGTATAATCCCAACATGCAAGGGGATCCGAAAATTATACAAATTCGTATGAGAAGCAAAATGTTGTTGTGGCAACAATCATATTCCTATTGCGAAATTACCCACTTCCGGAGAGATTGTGCGTCTAGAGCAAAACTTCTAAGCAAAAAGAAAGCTATTCTTCTAGAATATAAAAAAGCAAAATTTCTTCATAATCAGTTGTGTGTATGTACACATAAACACACATCCCAGCAGTTCGACAAAGAGTTAATGCATCCGAAAAAGACAGTGATTTCCTCTAACGTCTGACCACTTGGCTCTAATTCGTCTTTCTTCACGGATGTACACTTTGTAAACTTTGTAAAAAGGAAATTTGCTTTCGCATTTAGAAACTCAAGTCCTGTACTGTTTTTTAAGTTTTCTTCTACTTCTCATGTCAAAACGGCAAATAGAATTTCATAAAATAAAAGGATATGACCTGAATAAATAATACATTGTATGTACATATATTTTCTAGATTAAGTGGCTGTCACGAAATTACGAAACAGCAGAAGGTGTAAGTTTGCCACGATCAACTTTGTATAACCACTACATACAACATTGCAATGAGAGTAAAATTGAACCTGTAAATGCAGCCAGTTTTGGAAAACTCATACGATCAGTGTTTTCGGGCCTTAGAACTCGACGACTAGGTACTCGTGGTAACTCAAAATATCATTATTACGGAATACGCATCAAACCAGAGTCAGTGCTCAATCAAATTCTTGACGAGAAGCCAGCATTTCAACCGCAATTATCAAATACTGTTCATATGTCTCATAACCAGAATCAAAATCCAATGACACCCTGCAGTTCAAGTCCAATTGCAGGGACATCTAGTGCACTACATTCTAGTGGGTCAAACCCTAATACAAGTAACATCTTGCATAGTAGTCGGTATACCAAAAAACAGCAATCATTTAAATCGGAAACACACGAAGCTTGTGGTCAAGTAAGTCAAAATTAGATACAAAATGATTATTACTTCCACGTTCATATATATTTGCTTGTCTCCTTTTAGTTCCTTGGCGATGGTGCTGGAGCGATACCTACATTTCCTTCGATTGAACTCGACAACACTTTTGATAGTGAGTTAACTCAAGCAGATGTCGAAACATTTCGCTCAATGTACCGAGAGCATTGCGAGAGTTTTTTGGACGCTGTTTTAAACTTAGAATTTAATACTATTGAATTTATTTGGCGAGATTTTTGGCGTGAAAACAGTAGTATGGATGAGTGTGCTGAAGAGGAAAAATATTTAACTAAAACAAAATTATATTTAATGTGCCACTGTTCAGGCGTTCAGAAGTTCGTACGTGAGGTAATTTTATTAACAGCCAATCGATTTCCATTGTTCACTAACATCAATTTGTTTTCCAGATTGACTACCAATTTTATCAGAATATAGTAGATGTTATTATACCAGATGTGCTAAGATCAATTCCAAATACTTTGACTCAAGCCATACGCAATTTTGCTAAAAATATGGAAATTTGGTTATGTGAATCAATGATTGGCGTTCCGGAGCGTATGGTTCAAATAAAATCATCAGCTGTTTCAGCATTTTGTCAAACACTACGTCGCTATACATCCCTCAATCATTTGGCTCAGGCAGCTCGTGCTGTTCTCCAGAACAGTGGTCAAATAACGCAAATGTTAAGCGATTTAAATCGCGTAGACTTTCACAATGTTCAGGTAATTTGAAAAAATAATTGAATTAAAGTTTGAACGTTAAAAATTTAAATAGTTACTACTGTACCGAATCTAAGAAGAAATTTGTATAAATCTTTGTAGACGAATAGGATACAAAATATTGTATTTTGTAAATGTTGATGATTTTGCGATTCATTAATTTGTTTCCTAAAAATCCTTTCCGTTTATAAAAGTTACATTTCATAAAATAAGTGTTTTAGTTATTTCCGTATGAAATATAATAGGATCATATACCAATTCAAAGCTTGATTTTATTCGAAATACAAAATTATATTTAAACATAATTTCATTATAGGAACAAGCCGCCTGGGTATGTCAATGCGAACCAGCAATTGTACAGCGATTAGAAAACGATTTTAAATCTGCTTTGCAACAACAGAGTTCTTTGGAGCAATGGGCTGCCTGGTTGCAGGTCGTAGTAGAATCAGCTTTACAAGATTATTGCGGAAAACCTGGCTATGCAAAAGCAGCGCGACAATTTCTACTGAAATGGAGCTTTTATAGTTCAATGATAATTCGCGACTTGACATTGCGATCTGCATCAAGCTTTGGTAGTTTTCACTTAATACGTCTACTATATGATGAATATATGTTTTATTTAGTCGAACATAAAATTGCAGAAGCGCATCAGAAAACTGCCATTGCAGTTATTTGTGATTTAAAGGTAAATTTTATAAGCTATGTACATATATATGTATGCATGTATGGATTTATGCATATTTTCAAATGTTAAAAATAAAATATCCAAGGGGAAATTTCTTTTTAAGGTCCTATCACAGCATAAAAACATTATTTCTGTGAGCTCTTGAGTTCAGTTCAACAATCATTAAATTTTTTAAACATCTTTACATTTTCAATTGCAGCAGAAGGAAATGGAATTCGATTTTGGATATCAATTGGAATACATTGCTGCCGATAATGTTGTAAATGAGCGTGGACCTAAACGTATGAAACACGAATGAGTCGAATATACTCGTAATATGAAAAACTGGTTCTGGAAAACTTCTACCACCAATATATTTTGTTATCGCACAAAGCTTCGTAGTAACTTAAGAAAATAACATTTTACATACATTTAAGTACCATATATTACATATCAACTAAAGTACGATTATTAACATTAATCGATTATAGATATTGTAATTAGACAGAAAAATGGACAACACATTGCAAAATCGGTCAAATATTTCAAGTGCAAAAGCCTAACTATAATATACATACACTAGCTTAAGTCAGCTTAAGAAACTGTGCGAATTGATATAAAATATACATACATATATTTAATTACATATACTTAAACAAAGTCTCTTTGGTTTTTCTTAAGCATTGTACAGACTTTTCTTTCATTTTTGACATTACCTTAAGTTAGCTTATGTACATTGTATTTGGGCCTTAAGGCATGCGATTGCAGAAATATTTCTCTGCAAAATATAACAAAATATACTATATACACTTGCATACTCCAGACTACGGGTTCAAATATCTTGAAGGCTTTTTTAAAACAAAGTTAACACACCATGGTATTCATTAATATTGGATACAAATTAAAGTTACATATATTAGAGCTAGTTGAACCAGAAGTCTGATTTTAATGCAATTCGGTGGGAATAGTCCTCTAAATTTCTATTAATTGTTTACCAATTATATTCATAAGTACGACCAGTTAGGGTAACTTTTGGATAGAGAGGTTTACTATGGGCCAGATAGTGACTCTGAGATAAAAACTAAAATAATAATATATTATGTCTTTACAGCTAAGGCCAGATTGTGGCATATTCTTTATCTGTGTTAAAAATATTAAGATTTAAAAATTCATTGCAATAAAAAACATGCACAAACTGAATGTAGGAACTTTTTTTCTATAAAGAAAATATAATAGCATCGAGACATATAATAGTATCGAGACATTAAAAGTACAATAAATATATTAAACAACAGTAACTGATATTTATTACAATGAAATAAGATTGAGTAAAAAAATAAATATGGGGAATTTCATGTCAAGTGACCCAACTCAAAAAATCGATTGAAGGCACTAAGGTTAGTACTATTGGATAGTAGGTCAGAAACAAATTTTCAGCTCTATCGGTCAAGAACTTCCAGACATAGAGGGGGTCAAAGTTGGATATTAATGCGAAAACAATATGCCTATCCAACCCACTAAAAGTCATTTTGTGGACCAAAAATATTCTACAAAATTTCCCATAATCAGCTCAAAATTATGGAATTTTTTAAAACCATTTTGAAAAAATCGAAAATATTTTATTTTTCAAAAATTATACTGAGGTCAGGATTTTCAATCGCTGGTAGGGAACTGAGGACCATTCCAAAAAAAATATTTTTTATTTTTCTTGTGTTCAATACATTAATACGCAAAAATCGAAAGTTGTCTTTGAGTACTCAATTAGTTAATTTTGTTGTCAAGTTTAAGCGCCCAATGGAGGTGGTTTAAACTTAAGTAGTGTAAACAGCTGATGCAAAATAAATATATAAATTATGCACACTCAAAATACATTTTTTTTGTTTTAAATTTAAGTTTTCATTAATTTTCATATTAAATTTACAATTGTCTTCTTCTTTTTTATAAAAATACATTGTTTTTATAACCAACAGTGACATTTTCTGTTGTTTTGTATGGTAACACTGCGAAGTTTAATCTTATACTCAAAAACATCAAAGGGGATTAACATCAGATTAAATTTATGTTTAGATTAACTAATCTGATTATTAATTGGCATTTGATTGCCAACTCAAAAACCCGCTCCTAATGTTTATTTCAATAGAATGGCTAGAAAAGCATTTCATCGATAGAAATTGATCCGGTATAAGATACATTAATTGAAGGGCTTATTGCAGTAGCTCGATATGCCACAAAAATAAAATTTTGAATAAATCGACATTAAAGTTTAAAAAAATTCTCAAAAAATAGGATTTTTTAAATTTGTACTTTAAACACGCTTAATAATCATATAAGGTCGATAACTATAGGATGCCAATAGATGGACATTATAAATAAAGTGGAAACCACTGTTATAGCAAAAAATTGTGGCTTATCAAGTTATTGCCTAACAATAATTGAAAACTTTTTATTTTCAAAAAACAAGTTCTAGTACATTTTCAAAGTGGCTTATCATGGTCTTGCAACAAAAAAAAATATATAAATTTTATTTTCCATATGAAACTTATTTTCCATATGAAACGAAATGCAGAATATTGGGACAATCTTTAGGTGAAAGATTAGCGATTAAATTAAAATTAATCTTCGAAAAATGTTTTTGAGTACTCAATTAGTTAATTTAGTTTGCAAGTTTAAGCGCCCAATGGAGGTGGTTTAAACTTAAGCACGAAATGCAAAAGTGTTACAGCTGATGCAAAAAAATTAATACAATTTTATAAATATAAACATTAAAATGTTCTATTTATTGATTAGTATAAATTATGGGCACTTCAAAATACATTTTTTTTTTTTTTGTTTTAAATTCAAGTTTTCATTAATTTTCATATTAAATTTACAATTGTCTTCTTCTTTTTTATAAAATATGCATTGTTTTGATAACAAACAGTGGCGTTTTCTGTTGTTTTGTATGGCAACACTGCGAAGTTCAATCTTGTACTCAAAAACATCAAAGGGGATTTACATACGATTAAATTTATTTTTAGATTAACTATCTGATTATTAATTGGCATTTGATTGCCATCTCAAAAACCCGCTCTTAGTTGTTATTTTAGTGACGGAGCTTCGAGTGGAAATGCAGAATACCAAAGTTGCCAAACGGTAAAAATTTCGATTCGAATTAAAATGCAGAATAGTGGTGAATATCTTACAAAAACGTAGCTACGATCGTAACGCAAAATACACACAATTGTAAAGCATTGAAACGGAATGGAATTGCTTCTTCTTTTTCTTACGATAACTTCATACGATCATTGTCGTTTTGATCGAATTGGAATTCTGTGACAGGCCTGAAAATAAATGTTTTGAGAATTATAATAAATTTTGTTCGTATTGATCTGGCCACTTTAGTTATGGCCAGCTAACTAACTAATCCCACCCACACATAATAAATAATAAATTTAAAAAAAAAATCATGTGTTTTGAAAAATTAAACCAGATTTAGATAAAAAAGGTTAATAATATACTTTTTCAACAAAGTTTTTACTTATCAAATATTCGTAAAGGCAGGACGTTTAGTTTTTATTAAAAAGATCCGCCTCACACCTCTCACATAGACATTTTTGAAAATATATAAAACTAAATGAAGGACTTGTACCATTCTTGTAGTAAATGAGCGATATGTACATAGTAAAGAAAAACGAAATGATATGAATTATTTTTTGTTGATTTTTTTATTATTTTTTATGTATATAATTATTAATTTAGCATAAGTATATGTACATACAAAAATAGGATTAAATTACTTTTTTTAGTTTTTAATATACGTATTTATAGCGGCTAATTTAAAATGTAAATATATGTATGTATATATGTGTATAAAAAATGGTTAATATTCGTTTTAATGTTTGTACTCTATTGCATGTCGATCAAAAAGATGTAAGATTTGATTTCAAGCAAAAACTTATTGAACACGCATTTGATTATAATGTTGTTTATTGGTCGTCAGTCAGCCTGGTCTATATAAAAATATGTACTACATACATATGTACGTACGTATGAACATAATTACGTTGGTGTATAATATGTCTTTATGTACATTGTACATACTTGTACCGCTCTTTAACTTTTGAAGTTAGTATCGGTTTTATGGGTTTAAAATGCATTATAATTGTGTTTGTTGTTAGTAAATACTGCAACGGTTAAATTTGTAGTAAAATCCATTGAAGAAAAAGGTTTTTTGGTTGACCTTTAGCAGATGATATTATATTAAGGACAAAAGGAATGTTTTATTCATATGTATTATAATGCATGTTGTATGTATGTATACGTGAGATCAACACATTTCTAAATTATAAATATTAAACGTAAATAAAAAAAAAAAACTTTTATTGCAAAAGTTAATAAAATTGTCATGGATGTGAAAAAGCAAAAATATGTATTTATGATTTTTTATATGTTTTGTTGTATTAAACTTTTATATTTTACAAAGTTTATAAAATTGTATGTATATGTAGCTTTGTTCCAGTACTTGGCAGATATAAAGTTTTCACAGTAGTTTCGATGCTTAAACCCTAATATACATTTAGTGTTCTGATTGAAATATCTGACTAGTAATGGAGCAGAACTACACACACATATTTATTTAAAATGAATAATTATTTTAAATTAAACAACATTTTTGGAACATGTTTTCTGTGTAGCATTTAAATTAAAACTATACCTTTCAACAAAAAAATATCAATAATTATATTAATTACAATTATTAAATATTAAGATACTATTTTCGCTAAAACTTGTGAATGTAACCAAAATAATATTAATTATTTGTACATAAAACTAAAATCTTAAATTTGTAATAAAAAATGTAAAACGAAATTTATGCAATAAAATTAATTATCTTCAATATTAAAAATAAAAGGGCCAAAAACAAAAATATTTTTTCAATATATAGAATTTCCATCGCAACATCGCTTTATGTTGTACAAATGCATATATTTTAATAAATTCATTTATGTACGTAAATCGTTAACTGAAATGCAAAACAAGCAAATACTAACAATAGATTTGAAATGTAAAGGATACAATGTGATAGATATTGCAAAACAAAAGTGTAAACACTACTACCGCATGATTGAAGAAATGTTTTCTCTTTAAAATTCAGAAAAGGAAAATGTTGTAATAGTTTTGCATTGATTGGTCCCTCCTTTGAATAAAAACTAAACCAGGATCCATTATTATGATAACGAGCTTTTTGATTAGTACAACGTTGTGGCGATGCGGATGGTTTGTTTGTGACATACTGGTTTAATTAGTACTTAAAATATATAAACATTTTAAGAAATACATATGAATAAATAAGAATTCCTATTTTTTTAATTACAAGAAAAAACTTAAAGTAAAAAAAATTAAGCGTATTTTGTAGAGCAATAAAGTATTAAAAAACAAATTATTGTATACATGGAATTTTTTTCATTCTGCATAAACACTATGAAATGTATAAACATGCATTTGCGATTGTTAACAAAAACTTTGTTTTCAACGAATCGCAACACATTTTTCAGGAGCAAAAACTATCTTTGCATTTTGGAAAAATAAGTTTATGAAATTCGGTTCACCAATTGCATTTTTCGACCAATGTGTGTAAAATGTGTGTTTCCTTGCTGTTGATGAAGTGTTTGTTGACTTGAATTACTGTTTGTCGTAATAGTTTGTACGACAATCTGTTGATGCTGTTGCTGCAATTGTTGTTGGATTTGCTGCAGATCATGAACATTTTGAACTTTGACTATTTTCTTAATGTTTTGAATTTGCAGTTGCTGTTGTTGGTTGTGACTTTGAAATTGTTTTTCTATTTCACCAGCTGGCCCAATAGAGTAATTAACATTTAGTCGAGCTCTTTTCGGCGATTGATGACTATCGCTCGAAATGTTATAATCGGCCGGACTCAATTCTATAATGTCAGACTGACTTATAGCCATTCTCACGGCTTCCTTATCATCGTCGATATCAATGGCATCATAAATATCTTCTACCTATAAAGGTAAAATAATTTTTTTAATCGGAACAAAAAACGGCAAATATTTCAAAGTATTTCATATTTTGTTAATTGCTTGAAACAATTGAGAAGAAAGAGTTTTTTAATTGATCGAATCGACTAAAAATATTCTATAGCTCTTGTTTATTAATCAAACAATTCTTAAAATATATGTATGAAACAATGTCTTACCTCAATATCGAAATCCCGATGGATGTTCGTTGGAATACAAGTGGCGGGGGTATTGCTCGTCGTTGTTGTCTTCGTTGATATTGTAAGAGGTGAACTTATAGTAGTGTGCAAATTCTTTCTGTCGCAACTATCATTGTCTTCGTTGTCGTCCACAACATGTGAAGAAGTGCCGTGGATAATATCTTCATCTACATCCTCTTCTACAAGCAAATTGTCGACTAGAGTTTCATCCAATTCCTGTTCCTCCATATCGGACGCCTCTTCTATTTCCGACTGACTGTCCATTTCGACGTCGGAATCACCACTACTGCCGTGCTTCATTTCACCTCGCTCCAGAGCCTCCAAGTTATCTGGACAAACCATAGCATTCCTTATGGCCATGGGATCTTTGCGTGACCACTTTTGCACTTCTTCGTCCATTTTAGCAATGCGTTCTGGATTCATAGCCCAAAGACAACCTTTTCGCTGATTGCCATTTGTTGGCGGCTTTTCGATTTTTTCAAAGCATTTGTTGAGAGAAAGATTGTGTCGAACACTATTCTTCCAACCACTTGGTGCTGTTTTGAAATAGGGAAAATGTTCGCACATAAAACTATAGATTTCGGAAACTGGCAAAGACCCACGTCGTGAATTCTTAAGGGCCATTGCAATTAGGCAGGAGTACGAGTAAGCTGGCTTTGGGAATTCTGATTCAACTACAGTTGCTTTTATTTTCTGTTGAAGTGGTTTAACTGCAATTATATTTGAATTTGTGCTGCCGGAAGATGAACTGTTGCTCATGGAAGACAAACCACTTGCACTGAACACAGTAACTGAATTACCGGAATTGCCAGAGTTGTTAACCAAGCTGGCGTTTCCATTTGTATTGTTGCTGGTATTATTGACATTGTTTGTCATGGAAGCAGTTCCATTGACGATATGATGCTGCTGAAGTGCGTACGAGGTGTGATGAGCTGAAGATGCAATTGACTTGGGTGTAAAACTAGATGATGACTGTATCGAATTCCGTGATAAAATTTTGGTTACATGTTGACCATTATTGCTTATTGTTTGCATAGGACTAGATTCACGTTCACGCTTAAGAACTATCGTGCCGTTTGACGTTATTGTAGCGGATGTGGACGCAGAAGCTGCAGACGATTTCGAATTTGACTGTTGCTTCAACTTGTTGTAGGTAATGTTATTGGCAAACGTTAATCCACCAATACCAGGCCCTAGCTTTATAGTGCTTGATGATGTAGTTCCTCCATTTAAAGTATTGCTGTTATTATTATTAGCGGTTTGATTGGCGGATGAACTATTACCCGGAAATGTTGTGATGGATGTTTTTGATGATGTAGTACTATTAATATTACCTTGACTATTAGTCGACGTTGCTGTAGCCGTTTTAAATAATATATTTTCACTGGCCGATGATATGGGTACAACTTTTCTTAAGTCTGCTCCCAAATCTTTTCGAATGGCATCAACGGCTGCATGTTTGCGCTGCAGTGCGGAATTTGTAGCCAGAGTTGCTGGAACTGTTGTAGCCGATGTTACCGCTGATGAAATGGCCACTATCTGCTTTGGTATGTGAGATGTAATTTGCTCATTTCGTATAGAATGCGCACTGATCTTAATATGAGCGGGCGAAAAAGTCAAATGAGACTTGGTATCATTTACATTGGGTGACGGTGGTGGTGGAGAATTGCTTCGCAGGATATTTGCATTAAGATTCGTTTTTGGGGACATGTGTATTAGGGAGGATGATATTAAGGGCATTACAGATATCGGATTAACACATGCTCCAACATCTGCAAGAAAATCATTGCTTGCACCAAACCACGATGAGGAGGAATTTGATGAACCTAAGCCAAAGGCGGATGATGTATTCCAACTACTACCTATACTTCCGCAATCTTTTCCAGTATTACTGCAATTGCTATTTAAAAGAGATAATGAATCTGTGGCATGTTCAAGGGATGTTGGTAGATCTCCCAGGCAGCTCTCATAGTCATTTACACTTCCCACTACATTCGCAACCTCACTTCGTATATCTATATCAAGCATATCCTGCAGCGAATCTGATATGTAAAAGTCCAATGTAGGACCAGATGAATCCTAAAAAATAAAATTAAAAATCGTTTAAATAATTTTTGCACAAATGGGACTTAAATGTACAGGAAAATTTTCTTTTCCGAAAGCGATGTGTTGAAAATGGCAATTAAGATTAAACAATAGTATTTACTATTCTAGGAAGTATATTTATTTGCATCAGATGTTTACACATTTTAATTTTTGCTCAAGTTTAAACCACCTCCATTGGGCGCTTAAACTTGCAAACAAAATTAACTACTCAAAAGTACTCAAAAACAACTTTCGAGGATTAATTTTAATTTAATCGCTAATCTTTCACCTAAAGATTGGCTTATGTAAAAAAAATTTATTCTGGACAATTAGTTTTAGCAATTAGTGAATTTTTCAAACAATATCTTATATTTTAATGTACACATATGCATAAAGAACTTACTAAATGATAGTACCCCACCACGGAAACAAAACATGTGCCGAATTTTCAAAAAACTTGATATTTAAATGGATTTTAATAAAAACTAATTCGCTGGTGGAGGGTATTTATTGCACTCTAACTTGTTTTTAATTTTGGTTTACAACATCTAGTTGTTGTGTGGACTTAATCTCATGATGTCCACCAGCTATACCATCAACTTTTTATTCGCATTTTTTAAAGAAATATGTATATCGTAATGAATTCGTATAAAATCTTATATGCAGATATTATGATTAACTTAAAATAAATAATTCTTTGTAGATTTGAAAAACCGAAAATTTTTTCGAAAAATTAACAATTTGTTAATATAGCGTATATACAATGTACATATGTTATGTACCTACTTAGTTTCTTTGCAAAAAAATGGTATTTTGGAATGAACTTTAATTTTCGGCGGGAAAATCAGTAAGTTATATTTTGGGCGACCCTAATGTATGTATGTATGTATTAGGGTGATCGACTCGATTTTTCAACCGGTGTTAAAACCGGTTTTTTTTCTGCTTTACCAGTGTCGTTTTTTTTTTCTTAATGCTGATTTTTCGAATATCGAATAACCCGGTTTTTTCACTTTTTAAAAACCGGTTTCGAATACTTTTATTTGCTTTGTATTCAAAGATTTTTCAAATGAAATTTTTAAGTAAATCATAATACAGCCCGTCTAAGTTTTAAAAATATTCGAGTCGAGGAACTAGCGTATATTTTACTAAAGCTCCTTTGGTTAAACTTTTTTGATTTTCCTAATTAATTAAAAAAAATTATTTGTAAAATTGATAACTGTTTGATAAAATTTTATCAATCTTAAGATTATATTCCAATTACAATAATTCATTTACGGCTGAAATATTATGGAAGTGTTGGAATGCCTATGCATAGTACCTTATGTTTAACAGAAGTGTCCCACTTTTATCCTAATTTTTTTTTTTATATTAAAGAAATAATGTAAATCAGACGACTAGATCTAAAGTTATAATCTTTTAAACTGTTAAAAATCATTTCGGGCCATGTTTTATTAATCAAATTTAAACTTAACATTAATTTTTTCAAATTAAAATATATTATTTTATTTATAATGAAAAACCGGTTAACCGGTTAACTTTAGTAGACTGACTATAAATGAACAACAATGTAATGCAGAAATGTTCCAAAATTTGGTATTTATTAACGTAAACAACCGACTTTTAAAGACTAGCTACAAGCTAACTATCATATAATGCGGGAGTACCTCAAAATTATCTGGAGAGCATTTTGTTTCGACATGTTTTCTCATGTTTCTTTATTATTTGGAATTTTGTTTTACATTTTTGTCATTTTCTTGTGTACGTTGTGAAATTAGAGTCAGTAAATTGGAAAAATTAATTATAAAAGGTTAAATATTTCAAAACTCGGTCCCTAAATTCTAAATTCTGCTGATTAATACTGTAAATATAATACATTAACAGTTAACATTACACATAACATTTCAAAATTTATTTTAGATTTGGATCAATGGGAATCATGGAAATAATGAACAAATCATTTATAATTTTATGGATACCGGTGTTATTATTAGTTCCCCTGCAGAAAACTGATGCCTATTAATTTTAACGAACTAATATCATAACTTGTATTAAAGCGAAATGTAATTTAGATAACTAGTAGTTAAATTTTAAATATATTTAATTAAAATGTAATTAATTAATACAGTAGGGAATACAAACTTGACTTTTCTGCAACTAACTTTAAGTTAGTTAATAAAGAGTTATCTTTAAGATAATTTTTTAGTAACTAACTTTAAGCTAGTTGAAAAGTCATGCAGAGTCGGACAATTGACTACTGCGTAGGACATCGCCATGTTAAAATAGTCAGTTGGCTCCATTAAAAATAATCCAAGAATCAACCATAACTAGTTGATGAAAAAGTCGGCTTTTAATGCATTTAAAGTTAGTTGAGTTGCTGGCAGGGTATGTACTACGTACTTCATTTAGAAAAGGAATAAAAATATGTTTGTATGTAAGTATCCTTCCAAATTTAAATATTTTCAAAAAGCAACATGTTTTGTTTTACATTCATACTTAAACCAAAACGCACTGAATTCTTTATCTTACAGATAAATAAGTTGTTATTAAAAAACTCTCTTCAAACTCTCACAGTTTTTCTCACTTTTCCTCTCTCTCTCTTGTAGTTTCTCTTTATCTGTTAAAAATGAATATTAAATTCACCATTTTGAATTGGTTAAACTCATTCTTGCCACTCCGAATATGTGACTGACTGAAAAAAGGAATAAAGCCGTATAACATACAACAACAAAACTTCAGGGAACGTTTGCGTTTTTTTTGTGTAGTGGGTACAGTTGACGACAAAACACTTACAGTGCCTTTGTACTGTGTTTTCTTTCTTACTGTTTGTATTTGTGTTTTTGCTTTATTTTTCATTTTATAGCAAAATATGTGTATCTATGCTGTTAATGTTACTTTTTACAAGACCGGCATAAAACTAAATGTTTTTAAAAATTATTTCTTTTTTTTATTCCTATGAAAGGCAAGAAACACAATTGATTATTGCTCATTTTGTTTGAAAAGGTTATATTGTATCGTTTATATTTATAATTAATGTTGCAAAAATAATATCTTATGGAAAATATTTTGCGAGATTTTGTACAATACATATGTATTATGAAAATTCGTAATTATTTGGACATTAAAATTACTAAAAGTTGTTTTGCGGACCAGAAATACACTAATAAAAATTTTAATTATTTTTCCTTCGATAAAGTCAAAATTATGAAATTTCGAAAAGATTGCAGAATTTTTTGAACATATTGTACTTTTTCTCGTATGTATTCCTCCATACGGACACCATAATACACCCTACATACATACATACATACATGTATGTACATACATATGTACATATATATGCCTGTACATTTGGGTGTCCCTTTTTTTGTAGGAATACGAGAAAAATAAAAAAAAAATCATTTTTTTAAAAGACCCTCAGTTCCCTACCTGCTATTGAAAATCTTGACAATGCAATTGATGTACTAAATGCGTAAACAACAATATTTGTCACCTACACTGAAAATAATCCATGTCTAATATACACAAAAAATGTTGTACATTGTACATTGCTTTGCTATTCTTTCGTAATATATGTATACGAAATTGTACGAAATATTTTAGTAAAATGCAAAATAATTTTATATAATTTTAGAAAAAAATGTGTTCATTTCATAAATATGTCTTAACGAAATTATTTTTGTAAAAGAAAACAAAGTTTCTTAATATATAAAAAAAAAAGATATTACGACAGGGTTTCGTAAAATTAGAAAGGGGTTGATTAAACAATATTTCGTATTATACACGAAATTTTCGTATATATTACGAAAAAAGTAGTTACGAAATTTTTTCGTAAAGTTAAGCATGGATTATTTTCAGTGTACATACATATTTCGAAAAAAAAAACAAAATTAGGTATATGCCTCTCCAAACCAATTAAAATCATTTTGAGGACCAAAAGTAAAAAGGTCGTTCATCATCACTATACTAATGTACATATCGTCAACTAAAACGCAAACGGCCCTATCTAACATTTTTTAAATTTTACAGGAGATGCAAATAACTATTCAAATTGAAAATTTTGTTTCTATCAACGCGATTATTTGTAGGAAATAAGCAAATTGTGTAATAGTGAAACCTATCATTTGTTATGATAGTTGACAATGGCGTATATAAAAATGGATAAATTGGACTTTTTACCTTCAATATTTAATTTTGGCCGGAGGAGTCCAATTTTTTGTGCGGACATTCGTTTTGATGCAATACATTAGAATCAACTATAAAATCGATTTTGAATTTTTGGTTAGTTAGGGCCGTTTGCGTTTCAGGTGACGATATGTAGATACTACATATCGTTTCAGGTGACGATGTGTAGATACTACATATCGTCACCTGAAATCAATATAACATAAAAAAACGAACTCTTGATTGATTATTATTTACTAGATGATAATACACTTATCATCACAATTATTTAAGAAATTTAAACATATCTAAATTTTCATACATATCTAAAATTTCATCATTATACTTGTATTAGGGTTATCGCCTTGACTTTTTAACCGCTTTTTTCTGCTTTACCAGTGTCTGTTTTTTCTAAATCTTAATTTTACAAACATCATATAACCCGGCTTTTTTACTTACGGTTTCTAATATTATTATTTGCTTTGTATTTAAAAATTAAATTTTGAAGTAATTATACAGCCCAAGGGTCCACTTTTTCCATTTTTTTTTTTTTTTTGCATTAAAGAAATAATGTAAACCTGACAACTAGATCTAAAGTTATAATCTTTTAAACTGTTAAAAATCAGTTCGAGCCATGTTTTATTAATCAAATTTAAACATAAACGTTAATTTTTTCAAATTAAAATAGTTTTTTTTTTGATCTATAATGAAAAACCGGTTAACCGTTTTTTATTTCATTTGTAAAATATTAACAGGTTTTTTTCAAATGTTAACTATTCGAAACCCGGTTTGTATATTTAAGTCAGCTAAGAAGGTTAACGCCGTTTTCTGAAGGGGACACTATATTGGGGCCAGGACATAATAGGACCCGATTTCAAATGTTTAGAAACATAATATGGAAATACAAAAATAAAAATTATTGTACAGGATTAAAAAAAAATTTAGTCAATTTGGAACACAAAAAAGTTACCTAATTACCTACGTAGTTTCGATATTACCTACATGTAGTCATTTTTAAGCACTATGAGGTGCATTTGAGCCGATTTCAAGCATGAAACAAGTTCTTATCTCAGACTGAAAAAAAACTTTTATCCTCGTTCAAGAGTGAGCGCGGACTTCTATATCATCGACTAATATACTACATCTGAAAGTGCAAGAAAGAAAGACGCGGACAGAAAATATGATTTTATATGAAAAGTTATAGCCAAAAAAAAGTTCTGCTATAGTCTGAGAGAATCCTAATAGGTAATTAAGAGTTAAATTTGGGAAACGGGCAAACCGGGACTCGTAGATCATTAATATTTGAACCAGTCGGTATTGATGTCAATACCAATCTCGTGGTATACCTAAAACATCTATTAAAATCACTTGTAGCGTAAGGTTTGCGTATGTATATCATTTTATTAGACATGCTTTAAAAAACTTTTTCTATTTTAAACCAGCAAATCGGTCCATAAATATAAATTTTGACCATTTTCTATTTCTATGTATTATTTGTAAGATATGGAAGTAATAATTCGACCAACACATTAGTGTTCAATTTATACATCTTGTTTATGTGTAACAATTATAAACATTCCTGTAATACATTAAAATCCTTTTTTGATGTAAGAAACAAAAATTATATCAGTTAAAGTTCGTAATAGTTTAAGGAAAAACACATTATAGGTATCAGAGTACATAGTATGTATGCATGTAAAATAAAGGAACTGTACAATAGATTAAAAGAGCAGGTAAAAACTACGTACTATGTCCTTACATTGCTTTATACAATGTAAAAACATTACGATTTGGCCTTTTGTAATACAAATAGAAATCCGTCTTTAAGGAACCAGGTGAGAAACGAAATACTGCAAATGCAAAGACGACAGCTGCACTTCCTTACAAACAGGCAAAATTACAATCTATAAAAACATACATAATTCGATATTGTATTGCGCTTGTATACATTCTTCTCGTAGGTATAAGTTTAATAATTGGGAAAAGTGGTGGAAGTTGAAAGAAATAAAAGAGTTTATCCCTAACCAAAGGCATTGTTTTTCTTAAGTTATGTGTGTGTACATATGCAATAACAAGGACTTTCAAAAGGTCATCCTTAAATACAGCTGTTACTTAAGAAATGGAAATCCATTAGTTACATACATATTTAATAATTATAATAATATTGATACCCGGATTATACAATGCCGAAAATAAAAGCAAAAATACCATCAATGCTAGAGAATACCTACTATTTTATCTATTGTCTATATGGTATAAGAACACCTTAAATATGTACATATATACATTAAGGTGGCCCCGTTTGTATGGAGACAAATTAAGGTACTGATGTTCCCATCGAAAAACTTTAGTTCATTCTTTTTGATCTTTATTTCATCCTCTTTGATCCTTTTTCAAAGTTTTTGCAATTTTTTTCATATTTCACTCAAAGGATATGATGTAAAATTTCATATGAAATATAGAAAATATAGAAAATTTTATAATTTCGAATAAATTTACGTACTACATATAGGTAGTATGTAGGTACATATGTAGATTCATTTAACTAAAAAATGTTCGTTTTGCGAAGTTTTTGATTTTGCTGTCGCTAAAAAGTTTCTTAGGATTCAAACAATACTGTAGGTGTGTAACTTTCTATCTGCAGACGATCCAGAATAAAAATATTTAGCAGTTTTGTAAATAGTAATACTGCCAGCACATTGAACTTTCCATGTAATAAAAAAATATGCAAACCAACCCAGACATTAAACAACAAAAAATAAAAGAAAAATAAGGGTGCAATCATAACAAAAGGATAGACAAATGCAAATTAAATTAATCAGAGTTGGGGCTATTAAGCAGTTTTATCGTTCATTTTCAATGTCAGACAAATTGTTTTCACATACACATTTTGCTATAATTATAATGCGCATGTTTGAAATAAATGCAAATCTTCATTATTAGGGTTTCCTTCCTTATTAGAAATATCAAAAAACGGGGAAAATATACATACACATACATGTTGTACATGAATATGCTCCGAATATAAAAAAATATTAAATATTTGTATCTAGATATTATGTTTTATTTGTATTAATTTTATACCCACCCATGCGCATCGATCTTGTTTTGATCTTTCATCCAATGGAAAAACATAGTTTTAGGTATTTATTTAGATTAAATTTTGTTGAATACAGAGTAATACTAATAGAATAGATACTTTTATAAAAGCAAATTTTTGTCCAAAAATATAAATTTGACCGGTTAAATTTTTGAATTTTTCTAAACATTATTTTCTCACATTATATCTACATATTTTGCAAAAAGAACATGGAAACATTTTTAAACAAAATACAATTATTTAATATTTTTATGTATGTATCTTTATTGTATTTATGAACGTACGTTTGTTTAATGTGAATAATGAAAGAATAACAATAACGTGTTCTTTTGTTTTGATATACTTTTGCTAACAGTAAAGTAAACGGATGGATATATATATCATCAAAACAAATATGAAGAAAACACGGTGTCTTTTTCCAAGTCTTCTTCTGAACGTTTCAATTCAAAAATATAAAAAAAATCCATACATATAAACATGTATGTATGCAATACATTCAGTGCTTGTGTATTATTTTTGCGTTCATTTTGGAATGTTTACATGGAAGAATTACAAAAGCAAAAACTCTGCTTTAAATACATTTTCTCTTTAACAAAGAAATCTCTCTTCACATTTCTTTATGGTTGGCTGTTGCTCTACCAGAGCAGCAACATTGGCAGGGCAAGTGGTGAGAATATAATGAACTAAGAACGAGTGTGAAAACAGAAACTAGAAAAGCAAAATCAGACAGAGGCCGTTACAGAATTTGAAATTCACCAACAAAAAACACATGAACAAAATTCTTGCAGTTTTTTTATTCTTTCAAATTCACACACACAATCGCATGTACATAAATGTATATACGAATTTCGGCACAACATTTGAAGCTGCAATTAATGGAACTTTTCGCAAAAACCGGCAAAAATTATAAACAAATATGAAAATTATTACATACCGCGTATTTATTAAGGAATCCATCATGAAATCCACCTGCATACTCCTCCAATTCAAACATGGTATTCTTCTTTTACTTTAATTCAACCTTCTATTTGATTGATTTGCAATTCGTACTTCCTTTTATTTTAATAAAAGCTGCAATTTTTTTGGGAATATTTCTTCTTACTTGAATCTGCCGTATTTATTTTATTTACATACAATGTATGTAAAACGGCTTTTTTTTAAATGACGACGGCAGTGTGCTTTTTGCCTTTTTCTTTATTACATTGCCTTTTGTCTTTGTTAAAAGCAAACAAATACAAAAAGTGTATATATGTATGTACTTTTATATTCAAACACACACGTAAATAATTATTTGCGCGCAACCTCTTGTTCTCTAGCAACACCGAGATTTGCCGGTAAAAACCACAAGTTTTCTTCGATATTCTTAAACTAGTTTAGTGCCAGCTGCAACACAATTTCCATCAAAACCGTTTCTTTTTGCCGCCAAAGGTATTTAGAAATGAAATATTTAGTTATCATTTGATACTTTGAATTGAAAACAAAACACAAGACCAACACACTAAACACAACCACTCTCTGCTCTTGCTAGCAACATACTGGCAACAAACACACTTTTAGCAAAAAACAAGACCAACATTTTTTCTAGCACTTACACTACCTCGTTAACATTTATGTTAAATATACATATTCTTTCCAATGAATACACATGCATACTCATGCACACACACACAATATTCAAGTAAAATCTCTCTGAGAAAATTTTTCAAACGTAACGTATAATTTGAATTTTGTTTTTGTTACTCTCACTATATTAGTATCACAATTAAATTTATTTACATCCATACATATGTATATACATATCTATGTATAAACATATTTATTTACTATAGGATCACATGCATACACATGTACGTCTGCGGGTCCTTGAAGGGACACAGGTATCAATTTAAGGATAACTTTGCAATTAAAAAAAGAACAACTTTAACTGAACAGAACTATTTATTTTTAAACAAAGTACGTATAAACTCAGATTATTTTGCAATGTTTTAATACAATAACGAAATAACGAAAAAAGAGATTTTAAAACAATATATGTATGTATGTATAAATAATTATATGTAAATAATAATTCATGGCGCATGGGAATATATGGCGAACAAGTACATTCATATATGTAAGTAGTATACTGTGAAATGCAAATAAAATGACTTAAACATATTTAATAGTATCCATGCTTTTGCCGACGGTCCTTTAATAGCAGAATGTCACGCTTGGAGCTACGCTTAATATCAGGCCTCATGATTGCATTTTCTTTGAAATTACGATTAATGGCTACTTGTTGATTTTCAGATCGAGAAATTCGACGATTTTTTGGAATATCTTCTTCTATGAAAAGGCCAGATTGTGTCCACTGAGATTTTGGAAAAACATGCTCTTTGGTCACTTTATCGTGGTCTCGTTTCCTTTTGCCATTCTTTAAAACTGATAATGTAGAATCGTTGCTTCCAGAATGTGGTATTTGACGAACTTTAAAACCAACTGCGTATGGTGTAATTGGACTTTCCCGAAATTCCGTACCGTTAAATGCAAGTACAGAACGTTTTTTTGGGGTAGCCGGCTCAACACTTACTTTCCCTGTAGGCAATTGGATATATGTTGGCTTTTTCTTTTTCTTTTCTGGTGTCTGTGGCATCTCCATGAAATTCCCAGCCGATGTTAATGTGGTATGGACATTAGTATTGATACCTTCAATTTAAAAAGTATTCATAATTAAAAACAAATTATCGTGGTCGTAATTAAATGTAAAGTTACCTTTTTTACAATTCTTTTTTAATGAAGCTGATTTTTCAATAGCTTCTAGTACATCCGGTGGCAATTTTTTTGACTCAGTTTCATCCTGCTCTTTCTGCGTATCAGAAATAAATTTAATAAATATAATACAGCTATGGAATGCATATAAGAGAACATACCGTATTATGTTGGGATTGTTTCTTTTTACCAAGTATTACATCTGCAGCTTTTATTGCCTGTGATAAGGCTGTTTTAGTTTTATCTGAAAATGTTTGCACCAATTTAGGATAAATTATTTTTATGATTTTAGTACAATTTCTTACCTTTACGTTTTATGTCATTGGACACTTTTCTCAGTACATCTTCTGGGTTCAGTTCCTTTGGTAAATTTGAAACAGTTTTTTTCCGTAGTTTCTTGGGAATTTTGCGTTTATTCTAAAAATATGTTCAGTGAAAAATGTTGTAGTAAATTCAAAATTTAATTTGGATAACGATAAAAAAATGTGTTAAATATTACAGAATCCAATCTGTGTTTGTAAGAGTTAGTTTTAAATACAAATAAAAACACTCAAAACCAAACGTATGCCTGGTCTAATGATTGTACATAAACACAATGTAAATTTACCTTTTTGTTGTTGATTTTTGCTTCGAGCTTAGCTTGATTTGCTGCTTCTAATATTTCATCGCATCGATTTAAGATGCGTTGAATATTATTATTGGAATCATTTTTGTCGACTTTTTGATGAGGAGTTGAACATATTTTTGTTGATAGTTTACTGTTGTTTATATTTTCTATGGAGTCATGATGACTTTCAGCCATACTGTTTTCACCTATCAATTTGGATCGTTTGTGTAAGTGACGTACATCAATATCTACTATACTGTTGTCAAGAGTTTCCGCTGCCCCACAAAAACTCTTCGATAGACGCTTCCGTTTTGCTACTTGCCTATTGAGCTCAGTTTTCTGTAGTTCTATGCTATCAATAAATGATTGGGAGGGATTAAATTCACTGCTGGACAATATTCCCAAACTTTTACGTTTTAGTTTTTTGTTACTACCAACCCCATGGGATGAGGAACAAATCTCCATGTCTGGGTTTGTGGGTAGTGCCAGCGATTGACGACGAGTGCGTATCAAAGGATTTCCTAACTGTAATGGCATGTGTTTTATTATTTCTAAATTACTTAGGTCTTCGCCTTTAATTTCCTCATCTTTTTGTTCATCAGTAGATGATGAGGAGGCCGACACAGTTTCTTCTTTTAATTTAACATCAGTAACAGCAGTTTCTAAGTCTCCACCCTTTACAGTCACATCTATTGTGAATGAACGTTGCCATTCCTGTCGGCCTTTAGAACTCTTTGGCTTTTTAAAATTACCAAAGGAGACACTCAGTCCACTGTCTGTTTTTCGGCGGTGTGCTAAAATCATAGATTTATGTTCATTTTCTTTGTCAGCATCACTTTCTGATGTCACTGATACCTCTCCCAAATGACTTTCAGATTTGAATTTACTACTGTCATGTTGTTTATTATCAGGTGTGGATGAAGTTGTATGTCCTTCATCCGAAGATTCTGATTTTTCATCATTGCTATTATCTTCGTTTATTTCGGGGACTTCGGCTTGGACTTCCAACTCAACGGGTGATGTATCACTTTCAGGGTTTAAATCACGAACTGATTTATTAAAGCGGTCTGATTTATTAAGTTTACGAAGAATTTCTTTACGAGAGAAATTCAGTTTTTCTTCGTTTTCTTCTTCAACATCAGATTCACTTTCAGCTGTACATTGTAGGCGCAATGCTGAATCGCTGAGCTTACTGGAATCAAGAATTATGTTTTCGCTAGATTTGTTAAGAATATTGTTTGTTTCAACAGAAAATTCGCCAGAATTTGATACTGATTTCAATGCGTTTTCTACTTTAACGTTTTCTTCTGCCCGATTTTCATTATCTAACTGTGAAATGCATTTCTCTTTCAAATTCTCTTTTGATTCTCCTTGAACAGTCTCCACCTCTTCGTCTGATGACGATGAACTCTCTGCTGGACGTTGCAAACGTTTATACGTCTTCTTCTTCTTTCGATTATGCTCATGATTGTCTTCGTCTATCAGTTCATCTTCATTGTTGCTCTCTGAACATTCGAGTTCCTCATTGTCGGAAACAATAAATGAATCGGCATTTTCGCTGTCCTCTTCTTCATCTGCGTATTCATCGTGTTCATCATCAGTGGTATGACTACCAATTGACTCACCATCGATTGGTATTTCATTCTCTTCTATTTCTTTTCGTTCCTCAGAATCCATGGAGTCTCCACTTTCATAATCATCCACTTCCATTGCTTCATCATCATGGAAATCGTGTTTTCGTTTGTAGGGTTTCTCTCCTGGCGCTAATTCGCATTCATCATCATCATCTTCATTTCTGTCATCATGATCATTTTCTTCGTCGTCCTCGTCTTCAGATAAGAAAATAATACTCTTTTTTTTGTTCGTTTTGACTTGTTCTACGAATAAATCAGCATTATCGCGGCATTCACTTGCACTCGTGACATTACGCGTAACCACTGCATCCAGCTTACACCCCTCAATAGTTGTTCCCTTTACACTGGGATTGATCCACTTTATTTTGTTTTCATTGATGTTCTGATTGGAAGAAGGATCCCCAACAGTTGGGTGTGTTTCAGACTTATCATCTTTTATGATTTCTTCCTTTAGAGGTGTATTCTTGCCTTTAGAACAATGAATTTGCTCTTCTTCAGATTTGGATGCTTCTGTATTAATTGGTGTAGAGCTTTGAACTATTTCCAATGAGCGAACACATTTGAAAGCGCGTATTGGCGTCGTCTTCGCTTCAGTTTGTGAGTGCGTTTCCAATTCTTTATCTTCAGCTTCTTCACTATTTATTATAATTTCCTTTTTATCATCTTTTTTTGGTGTTTCCACTTGATTATCATCTGAATGAGTATCTAATGAATTTTTTTCGGCTTGAAAAGAGCCATCATGAGATGAGTTAACCTCGATAAAACTATTAGTAGTCTTGGTTGAGGCAGGCGTCTTAGGATAAATATTTTTGATGGTCATATCGTTTGTTGGACTGGAAACGAAATCTACTTTTTTCGATATGACTTTACAATCGCTGACATTAGAATCTTCTCCGCGATGAGGAATCAAAGTACTAACACTTAAAATTTCAACTTTATCGGTCGAAGATGTCCTTCCTTTAGCTTGTGGAGTAGTGTAATCTTTTACATTATTATGTTTAAGATCATCCTTAAGTTCCACAATTTTACCAACGGATGAGTTTATTTCATTCTCTTGCATATTATCTTCGGTCGTATTTTCAGCTTTTTCATTTACTTGGTTGTCATCTATTTGTTCTTCTGCAATGTTTTTTTCATTTATAGATGACGTTATTGGTTCTTCACTTTCTATCTGACCGCTTTTAACGCCGATTAATTCTTCAGGAGATTTGATATTAGCTGTATTGTCCTCTTCCAATTTAGTAGTCTCCTGAGTACCATGCAAGTTAGTGATTGAATCATTGGAGTTTGAATCTATTTGCAGCTTAAAGTTTGTTGACTCAACTGTGTCTGCATCAGAAACCTGCAAATCAATCTTTTCTGAAGCAACTTTTTCAATATCTTGTGGTATTTCATCTTTTTGGGCATTCGACTCGTCGTCGGTTAAAACTATTGTTGTTATATTTGGTGATTTATTTTTAATCTCCTCTTGCATCTGATTTTCAAGAACACTAATTTCAACATCAGACACCTCTTCACTCTCACCAGTTTTACTTTTAGGACCGGGCTTACGACGCTTTTGATTATTAGTTTTTATATTTTGATCTTCTAATTCTTTATTTTTGTTCTCATTAGTCTCTTTTGGACTTGCTGTTGATGTATTATTCGGAGACTTGATTTGTTGTGGAGACTTTGATTGTGAACGAGTCACTCTCGATGATTTTTGAACGTTAGAATCGATTTTCTCCTCATCTAGTGCTGCAAACGATGGTATTTTTAAGCTTGTTTGTGAAGGTTCATCGCTCTCCTGCACAGAAACACTACGTCTGCGAGTGCTTCGCCTGGCTGGCGTTATTGTTTCTGCATTCTCTGGAATAATTGCAGAAGATGCAGTGATTCGCTTAGCTGGAGTTTTTACTGGTGTCGCAACACCAGAAGTAGAATTACGACGCGTCATTCTTGTTGATCTAGATGGAGAAGCGGCTAATAAAAAATAAAGATGAATTATTAAAAATTAAACGATAAGCGATAGGTCAACAATCTATAATTTATAACTTACTTATCTCTGAAATGGATATTAATTTCGATGGAACTGGTGTACCAGGCCGGCTGGAGTTGTCACTATCCACCGAAGTTATCCGTTTCCTCAAAGAACGTGTCACTAAAACATTTTAATAATTCTTATTTTGTTTTTTATAAAAAAAAGAAAAAAAATGTGATGTCTAAAGAATTGTTCCCTTAAAGAAAAATTACAAAAACAACAAAAAAAGCTGCGTCCCCACGCTCACTCTAAAACCATTTTAAATAAAAAACGGTTCTTCTTTATTGAACTCTATAATTTTTAAACGTACATACATACATATCAATGTAGATACACAACTATGTAATAAAACTTTGATTTTAAATATTTAACAACTCACCACGACTTGCAGAATCAGTTACACTAGTATCCATTATTTAATAAATTTAATTTTTATGATTTTATTTAAATTTACATTAACAATTATAAGACGTTTCAATCAAACAAACAATCTCAGACTACGCCACAAAAAATGCTCAAGAATTTATCAAATGTGACCAGCGTTGTCAACTTTAAGATTTCAAAAAGCACCAAATTTAAGAGAAGAAACGCGTATTTCTCGTAAAAAACCACAAGAAAAATATTTCATAATATATATTACAACAGATTTTTAAGGAACTAGTGTTATACACTATATAGCAGGGATACATAAATTAGCTTTAAAACAACTTTTTTGAACAGGTTTAAACAAATGTTCAAAAAATTAAATAAATTTCTTTCCTCGAATTTATTAATATATTAATTTCTGTTCATATACATATGTAGAACCGATATCTGAAGAATTGGAACACGAATATTCCAGGAATAATGGTAATTCTAAAATATAGTGTGTTGATTTGTTTTGTTTATCTTTTAACTGTATACATTAATATGTTTTCTAAAACTTTCTTCGAGGCAGTTAAACGACTGAAAATTATTGAATAAAGAACATCGATCTAAAGTATTTTTTTTTTTTTTTTGAAAATGAGAAAATATATAGTAATAAGCAGTTTTCTGGAACAATATGTAGAACTAGACTTAAATAATTGACATTAAACTGAAAAATTTAATAAAACATGGAAAAACCACTAAATTCATTATTTCGATGTTAAACTTAGTGCCACCAGAGTTTTTAAGAAAAGCATAAAAAAGGCAATAGACATTGTATTGATTTTAATTTTTGTAGGAAAACGTTAAAAAAAGCACTAAAAGCACTAAATTGACAACGGTGAATGTGCTCTATTTAACAAGTGTTGCTAACTCATACGATATTGTTTAAAAATCAATAATCGCAAATTATTAAGCGACACGGCCACACATCAAATTTGTTTGACACAAACGGTAAGTTTTTTGATTGGGTTAGTGAAAAAAACTCACATGTATATATGCGGTGTGAGTTTTTTTACCAAATCAAAAAATTTGCCGTTTGAGACAATTTTATGTGTCGCCAAGGCGCTTTACCCAGCCATTCAACAATTTAAAAGCAATTTAGCGGATGAAAATATACATTATTCTAGCGATTTGTTATGTGGTGACATAGGTAACTGGAAGTTTAGGAACTTATATACATATATCTAGAATCCTTATAGATAACGAAGTTGATTAAGTAATTAATGTCCGCTTGTCTGTCGTTTTGTCTGCTTATATGTTGAAATTCATTTTCCGAAGACCCCAGATATCATCGGGATAAAAAATTTTAAACAATCCTAATTTGCTATTGCAATAATGGTTCATAAATAATGAAAACATATGCAAAATTCGGAAAATCGCAATAGGCAATATATATACATATATATTGAATGAAAAATATTCGAATGATCTTTCATCTGATATACATTATGTCTTGGAGAAAAATTTTACATATTTTCGAAATATATTCGAAAATGTGGTCAAAAATATGGGTTGTTGGGGGCTTTACTCATATATTAAACATTTATACACAGAATGTGGATTTTTTGTAAAAATTAAAAAATTTTAATTTTAAAGAAATTTAAAAAAAAATCCAAAAAAGTTAAATAAATTAAATAATTTTTTTTAATGTAAAAAAAAGACCTGTTACTTGTTTTTTCTTTCTGTTAAAAACTAAGAATTGCGTCGATCTGCACAATTTTTATATATAGACTTTTTCCAGAAACTGACCAAAGTTCAAGCAGTAAGTCGACTTTTAGTAGAATAATAGAATATCTTCCTTCTTTTCAGATTTTTCATTTCGTTTGTATTTTTTAATAATCTAGCAACACTGTGATACAATATGTTCAATTGTTCGAATGTCAATTTATTTATAATTCGTTTATTATACGGATTTTCTATCAAAAGTTGGCAACGCAAACAAAAAATATATAAATAAAAAAGTAGTAATTATTAATATAATTTTTTCGGATCTGGTAGCTTTCTTGTTGGAATTTTCATACCAGAAATCAGAAAAAAAGTGAAGTAACAAAAGACGAAGAAAAAAATAAATAAATTTTTTGTGTGATATTTTTTGCTATAAGCATTTAATTAATCAGACATAAAAGACGGCTAGAAAAAGATAAAGTATCAAAGAATTCTTTCATCAATGACATTATGGCCGCGGAGCAACGAATTTTAAAACAAGATGGTTACTTGGATGTAGGCTCTATCAGTAGAGGTGGTCTTGTATCCATGGAAAGCGGTACTGTTGTCAAATCGCCCGCATCTAGCACAAGTTCCATAATTGATGGGAGAGCAGTTCAGACAACCAGTATAGTTTATCATCCCAATCTAAATGTTATACTTGTGTTCGATAGTATCAACCAAATCAAAGTTCTCGATGTGCACTCCGGTGTCATATTGCAGACATACCATCTTGGAAATGGTAAATTGGTTGCAAAAAAAAAAACTTCAAATCTATTGATTCCTAAATGCATACAAAGGCAGTGAATACAAATTGTGTTTGTGAGTCATAATGGTGTTGTTTTTGCTATTTTGTGAGACGAATACAACTTGTGTGATCACTATCACATTTACAAGTCAAGTATTCTCTACTCTGTTATACAAGTACAATTTATAACAATAATGTAACAACTATTTTTTTTTTTTTTTTGATGCACAGTAAACAAATTTATTTCCAAATTCTTTCCGTATCCGCCAACAACAAAATATCATTACATTTTATTTACATAAATGCATACACATGTATGTATAGTTATTCAGGTTCATTGTTCGTTGTTTATGTTAGTTTAACTTACTATACAAATATGTAGTTATTGTTCTACATAGAACATAGTACATACGTATGTATATGCATATATAAATTATTTTGTTTCTTACAATAATGATGATTGTGGACCAATCTCAGTAGTGAGCTCACAAATAGTTATTTTCAAAGCTGTAGGTCTAAGCTTATGAAATGTTTTAAAATTTGAACATACATATTTTTATTTTTTTTTTAAATATCGTGACCCTATATTCAAAAAGTGCGAACTCAATTTTGGGCAAAGTGAGTTTTTGATGCAAAAGGATTCCTCAATGCAGGATCCACGTCTGGTATAAATTTGAAACCAAAAATGTAATATTTGCACTTTTAACAACAATTTTTGTTAATATGCTATCTCAAAGTTAAATTTTTATTGAAGAAAATAAGTGCTAACTTCCATATAAATTTTACAACATTTTGTATATTAACAAGATGAACATGCTGAACACGAAACAGGTGAAGATTAATAAATTGAATGTATAGTTTTTAAGATATGATCATTTATATATTTGTATATAATGCCAGTTTTCGACTTTAAATAATGTTTTTCCGAAAAATGTAAAGTTATTTCAGAAATAGTTTATAACACTAAGATCTATAATATTCTATGGTTCCAATTTAGAATTTTGATTATAAAAAAGTCTTTAAATGTGCAAATTATGGAGTATTATTCAAAAAATATTGGTACTTTTTATATTCAGAAACTTTTCATAATTTAAAATATTTGTACTGAGAATAAGGAATAGTAAACAAGCAGATATGCCATGAGTTTTTCTACTTAAATGGTGTAAATGCATTTTATTGGACTTACTGGTTTGACTTATATCCCTTTAAAAAAAAAACATTTCATAAAATTATAAAATAACGCATATTATTAGAAGAAATGTTTGTTCTATTTTTTGAACAAAACATGCTAACTTAGAACAAATATTAGTTTTTTTGTCGACCTAAAAGTGCTATCTTAAATAAGTCGCTAAAATGTGCAAAATATTAAATTTTTTTCATAGGTAAGAATTAGTAAGGATGTTAAAAACGTATTCTGGAAGAAATATTGTCTTTTAGTGCAATATTTCACGAATTAAATAGTTTTTTTACTTTCCTGAAAACTAGACTTTATTGATTTAGCACTTTTTGAATAAAGGGTATCGATATGTTCAAAATTGGTATACTATTGATGTTAAATCGGCCACAACTTCTAAGTTAGTGACAGTTAAATTTAGTACTATCGAACTTAAGAACCAGACCAAAAAATATTTCTCCATTTTATGCTATTAATAGTTTTGTCTGGAAAAACTTATTTTTATACCCTACACCACTTTAGTGGGGAGGGTATATTCGGTTTGTGCTGATGTTTGTAACATACAAAAATATTCGTCCTATACCCACCTTAAAGTATACCAATCGGCTTAGAATCGATCTGAGTCGATTAAGCTATGTTCGTCTGTCCGTCCGTCCGTCCGTCCGTCTGGCTGGCTGTCCATGTTAACCATGTGCGCAAGGTACAGGTCGCAATTTTCAAGATAATTGGATGAAATTTGGCACACACTCCTTTTTCGGCCCAAGGACGAAGCCTATTGAAAATGGTTAAAATCGGTCCGTTATTTCACCTAGCCCCCATGCAACAGAACCCCCCGAAAAGGGCTTCTGAGCTCATAATTATGTTAAATATACCTGTATATTGATAAAAAGTGGCACAACTAAGTTTTATACAAGCCTTGATGACCTTGCCAAATTTCATAGAGATCAGACCTCATTTGACCTATCTCCCATACAAAGTCCCCTTCAGAAAATTACTTGAATGTCCAAAATTAACTTATAAACACAAATATAGCGATGAAATTAAGCACAATAAAATATTATGTAAATATAAATATATTCACAAAATTTTATCAGGCTTGGTCCATATGTGCCCCTAGCCCCCATTAAAGGCTCTTTCAGAAAATTAGTTTTTCATCCATAAATTGCTTAAATGTATCGGAACAAGGTAATAGAAGATAAATGCTTTATTATGAAAAATAAATCACATTTAATATTCATAGCTGGTGTAGGGTATAATAATGTCGCTCACGCCCGACTATACTTTCTTACTTGTTTTCCATTACGATTGAAAGTGTAATGCTGAAATGGAAAGTGGAAATGATCTTTCATACACTGAAAATAATCCATGCCTAATATACACGAAAAATGTCGTACATTGTACGAAATGCTTCGTGGTTTCGCACCACGAAATTCTTTCGTAATATATACGAAATTGTACGAAATATTTTATTGAAATGCAAAATAATTTTATATACATAATTTTAGAAAAAAAAATTTGTTTATTTTACGATTTTTTTTAAAGACATAAATATGTTAGTTCTTTTAAAATAATTATTGTAAATTTAGAAAAAGATTGCGAATTAAAAAAAAAAAAAAAAAAAATTTTATGTTTTTTAAAAAAACATAAAAAAATTTACAGGAAATTAGCTGCCTAATTTTTAAAATTACGGATAATTTAACTCGCTTAAAATTATGAAAATAACAAAAAAAAAAAATCGTAACAAAATATTTTTTTTTGTGAAATCAAAAATAATTCTTGTATATTACTGAATAATTTTGTTACGAAAAAAATTCGTTACTTTCGTTAAATATTACATGCCTTAACGAAATTATTTTTGTAAAAGAAAACAAAGTTTCTTAATATATACGAAAAAATATATTACGACAGGTTTTCGTACTTTCGTAAAATTAGAAAAGGGGTTAATTAAACAATATTTCGTATTATACACGAAATTTTCGTATATATTACGAAAAAAGTAGTTACGAATTTTTTTTGGTAAAGTTAAGCATGGGTTATTTTCAGTGTAGAACTGTTAATATGAGAATATCTTGATATGTTTAGGTACCATTATAAATTAAGTTTAAGCGAATTGGTGAATAAGGATTATATTTCAGAAATTTATAAATAAATTACTATGGAGACGTTCGTTACAGTGGAGTTAGTTTATTATACATTGTTCTTTACTGTCATCACTTTTATTAGAAAATACAAACTTTTTAATCAATTGGCTACTTTCAATCCAAAGTTTTTCATTATAAATACAAATATGAATTTCCATTATTTTATTTATTCATTATACAGCGAAACTCGCCTATAACGAACATCGCGGGACCAGTAAAATTTATTCGTTATAAGCAAAGTTCGTAATAAGATGAAGCTTTTTTTAGATCAAAAAATTAAGTGGCATTCTACGCAACTAAAAGAAGGAATATGATTTGCAAATTTAATTCATATTCTTTACAAAAAAAAAAAAATTGATTTTATTTGATTATATATTACTTAACAATTTATTTTTTTTTTTCAAAAAAAGCTGAATATTGTCCTATGATTTCAACACATTGAAAAAAAAAAAAAAAAAAATTAAAAAAAATATGGCAATCTGAAACTTTCAACACTATTTGATTCACAATTCGCATAATTTATTCATCTTTAATTAGTTTGTATTTCATCACTGTATTTTCTTATTTCTCGAAAGATACAAACCACAAAATACATGGTTATTTTATGCCATTGCAAGAAAAGATTATCATAACAGATGGTCATGTTATCGGTTTTCGGGGAGACTACAATGGAGTCTTACTATTAGACACAGTTTTGCAAACACCAATTCCACATAATGATGACCCAATACGAATTGAAATGCTACTGTCAGAAGCTGTACTATTTCAGACATGCCTTAAAGAATTAGAAGAAGATCTTGAGTGTCCTAACGACTTGTTAAATGAGCTTATGGAAAAAATAAAAAGTGCCCAATCGAATTCGAAAAAGGGTATCAAAGCTCAAAGGGTACGTATATATTGTACATATAACATAAAAATGTGTATATTATTCTTTAATAAGTTACTGTTCTTTACTTTCATGCTATGGTACATATTTCTTACTTCATAAAATATTTTCCTAATCTATTTTATTTTTTTAGTGGAATACTATTTGTCTTCATGTCCCATATTCCAGCCTTAAATTGGTGGCCAACAATTTGGTTATAATGCTAAAACGTCTCGAAAGGCATGTACCGGCACTGGCCATTGCATCGGCAATTAATGAACGTTTGACGGATTTACTTGCTGGTGCACGTTTACGTGACATCAATTGGCATTGTAATAATTTTCAGCGTGTTCTCATGCACTCGGAGGCAGTGCGAAGGCAAACATTTGAAAAGTGGCCCCATATGGACTACAAATGGGCTCTGCCTGATCAGATGGCTCAAGCTGGTTTCTATCATCAGCCCTCGTCATCAGGAGAGGACAGAGCTATGTGTTTTACTTGTAATGTTTGCCTGGTTTGTTGGGAAAAAACTGATGAACCCTGGAGTGAACATGAACGCCATTCGCCAATGTGTCCATTCGTCAAAGGTGAATACACCCAAAATGTACCTATAGCTGTTACATATGCTACAAATCCCGGAGTATTGGTTCCTGGCACACAAGGATTCGATGTAATCTCGAACAGTGACTACGCTAATGTATTGTGCACAAGTTGCACCCAAACTGGAGATATAACAATTTGGAGCATTGAACGTCATTTGAAGCAATTACACTCTTTTAATATCGCTTCTTTAATGAAGGACATTCTGTGCTGTAATAGCAACAGTAGTGACAGTACTTCAGAGTGTGCAGAAAGTTCATATGAATGGGTTCGCGTTACATCAATTTGTGCTTTGCCGAATGCCAGAGCACAAAGCAAAATATTCTCTATGAATTCCGCACAACCAGGCTCTAGCAGTTTAGGCTCTGCAGCTACTACTACGGGAAACTTACTTCCGCCATCAATATCTCCTTGCACATCAACTTCAACTATTCGTGCTGGGGTCGTAGGATCTAAGATCATTTTGGGCCTAAGTACCAAAAAAACCACAGGCGAACACATGTTGCTGATGGCAGTTTTAAAAATAGTTGAAAGTGACCACCCAAATGAAAATTTAAAAACTAAAAATGAGAGTGCGATTGACAGTGCTACTGCAACAATTTCTGGTGATAATAAAGATACAGTAGCATCTAATAATCTAAAAGGTATGATTTTATTAATTTTGTTTCAATATACATATTTTAAGATCAATATTATCAATATTAATGCTCTTGGAAACCTTTACAGTTTTGAAATAATGAATATTATCAATAAAGAAAAAAAAATGAACGGGTATTATTGAAAACAAGTAGGAAAGTATAGTCGGTCATTGCCGTCCATATGATACCCTACACCATGAGTATATTTTAGAAATTATTTATTTTTCATAAAGATACTTTTATGCTGAATTTTACTTTAATTCCGATTTAAGTAATTTATTGATGATAAACAAATTTTCTAAAAGAGACTTATGTATATGGGAGTTAGGGTCAAATATCGGCCGATCCTCAAAAAATTGGGAGGAGGTATATATATATATATTTATATAAAATTAGGTATGCTAAATTTCATCGTCATACTAATGGTTATAATTCAATTTTGGACGTTTAAGATATCTTTGAAAGGTGGGTTTGTTGGGACCAAGTTTGAACGATCGATTTCACATTTTCTTGGTGTTCTCGTTTTCACTGCCGAACAAAAAAAAAAAAAAACGAAATCTTTTCATAAATCTTTTCATTGCGACAAATCGCTTTTGATTAAAATAAAATGACAAAAGCTAACACTTTAGAAATTAATTTGTTTAAATATAATATTATTATAAAATTTAATCCATTCCCAACAAAAAAGTGTGGAAAAAGATTTCCACACTTATTTTTTTTTTTCCGTTAAATTTATCATATGGTTCCTGACAGCTGATTCAGGTATCCCACATCCAAATTTTTTAAATAAAATGAGCAGATAGTGAAAGAAACTACTTTTCAGTGTTAAATTTTATATAAAATTAGTTTTTAAAAAGATTTCCAGCAGATTCACTTACAGATAATGGCAATACACCGGTTTTTGGTCCAAATTTTGAGCAAAATTTAAATTTTTTGTAACTCAACCCGGTCCAGGAGGTTAAATGTGACTTAAATACCCAGCAAAAAAAGTGAGGAAAAAGAAGTAGAATTTTCACCACAAATAACATACTTGAAGTACTTCCAATTTTGGTGAAAAACCTATGAATTTTACATTAGCGTGTCATTGGAGGGATGTTGTTCATTTTTGACAACTTTGAACTACATCTAATCTTATTCATAGATGCAGTAAAAATCCGATATTTGGATGTCAAAAATAAACCACATTTTTTCAATGACACGCTTATGTAAATTTCATTGGTTTTTCACCAAAATTTGATGTACTTCGAATATGTTATTTGTAGTGACTTTTCAACATCTCTTTCCTCACTTTTAACTCGGTTTTTATTTGTAAGGAAATATTTGGTTTGTAGAAGCGAAAAATATGCAATCGCATTTTTAGATGTGATTAAGATGTCGTTTGTAAAGTATGACATCAATTATTTTTTGCTGGGTATAAAAGTATCTTTACAAACTGGCAAAATAATATTAAATTAAGTTAAATTTAACACAAAAAGTTTAAAAAATTTTTAAATTCATCTTGATTTTAAGGTAGGTTATTGTTTAGGAATTTAAAGTAAGTTTAGTTAAAATGTGCCCTATAATAGTAAAACGTCAAAACAATATTTCTTCGTATTTTATCACAAAAAAAAAAAAAAAAAACATATAAGACTTTAGAACATAGCTGTAAAATAATGATTAATAATCGTAATCATTATTAATTAGATTATTTTTATTATAAAGGTGAAATTAATGATTAATTAACGATTATTTTAAATTTTTTTAATTAATTATTGATTACGATTAAAAATAATCTAAATATAATCAAGGATTAAATGGAATTAATGAAAATAATCAAAAAAAATCAAAATTAATCAAAAATTTAGTTGATTATTTTCATGGATTAATTTTGATTAATTTTGATTATTTTCCATATATTTAGTATAATTTTCTCCAAAAAAATAACTCTAAGAAAAATTTAATTATTATTCCGGTAATCCGCCAAAAATTACGGATTTTTTGAGACCCATTTCGAAAAGATTGCAGTCATTTTTTTCTAATATGTTGTACTGAGACCAAGATTTTCAAACGAAATAAACTTGATAAATATATTGTTTTCAATAAAAAAAAGTCACGTAATCGAATAGTGTGTAACTTGGAAAACAGTTTTCCATTACACGTAATGTAAAAAGACAGAGAATTGTAGCAAATATATTGAAATTAATCAAAAATAATCGAAATTAATCCTTTAAAATAATCAAATTAATTATTTGATTAATTCTGATTATTTTTGATTATTTTCATTAATTTAAATTAATCCTGATTATTTTTAGATTAATTTTAATCGTAATCAATTAATAATCAGAAATTTTATATCAGAGAATTAAATAATCATTACGATTATTTTTGAAAAATAATTTAATTGATTATTAATCGTAATCAAAATTTTACAGCTATGCTTTAGAAAAGGTAAAAAAATAAAAAAAAAACATACATATTTTGTTTTCTTCATTTTAAAACATTTTTTAAAAAAATTTTGAATGTAACATTCTTTAAAATCATTCTTTGAATTTAAATTCTAAAGCTGAATTCCTTGGCTTTATATTCCATTGAATTAATTCCTAAGAGAATTCATTCTTTATTTGTTTAATTATTCTATTACAAATTGAATGAAAGAAAAAAAATTTAATTCAATTTTTAATATACAGAATGCTTTTGAATTATAAAACAAAACTTTCATTCAATCTATTTCAAATTAAATGGTTGAAAAATTTTTAAATTTAATTTGTAATAGATTGAATTCAAACAAAATTTATATCATTCAGAGGGGATTTAAAAATCAATAGGAATTGTTGAAATTTATTTTAATTCAATTTGTAACAGATTGAATGCAAACAAAATTAATTCATTCAGAAGTAATTTAACATTCTATTGGAATTAATTCATTACAGAATTAATTCAACTATATCGAAAGCTTTAAGAATTAATTCTAGGAATTAAATTAAAGGGAATGAGTTTGAAGAATTGTTAATTCTTTAAAATATAACTCAATTTCAAAAAAATAATTAGGGAATGAATTCTTTTTTTTTTACATAAAATTCAACAATGAAAAGTATTTTTTCCGTTATCTGTTTATTATATTTATGAAATTTTGAATGTGGAACCCCTGAATCAGCTATCAGGAAACATACGGTAAAGTAAACAGTAAAAGAAATCAAATTTTATCATAAAAAACAAAGTAAAAAGAATATTTTTATGTAAAGAACTTAATTAATAATTAAAAATTTAGAAATTAAATACAAAAAATCCGTTAAAAAAAATCTTACCTTATGTCTCCTATGCAATACTATGAATCGTTTCTATTATTTTTTCCAATACCAATTTTTTTGAATATCAACAAAATACGATGAAGCAAGAAAATCTATTAAATATATATATCATATAAAAGAAGAGTTAAATACCTTTTATTTGAGGAACTAATAAACAAATTCTAGCAGGTAGTTTTTGAGAAAATTTAGTTTTTACCACAAAATAAGGTCGTTTCTATTATTTTTTCCACCACTGTATATACTTATTACTTTAACATGGATGTTATACTTTATGTTTGTTATTTAATTGATATTTTTAGGTGAAAACGACACATCGCATGCTAAAGAAGTGTCATTGATGAAAACATTTAATAAGCTTGGCGAGAAAACACATTCATTAGTATTTGAGAAATATGCCGATGGATTCGATAGCAACGGATTTGCAAATGATATAATGGCACCACCAAAGCCAGATGTTAATCCAGTAATGTCGGGTGGTAAATCGGATTCACCTATGGAATACAATGATGCTTATCTTGAAGCGGAATTTAAAAAGATGGCTGATCAATTCGTTGACCTAAGCAGTCTTTTCGACTATGATTACGGCCAGCCTCTGGATAGTAGTTCATTAGCTGGTGATGAGGGCGGTGGAGGTGGTGGAGGTGCTGGAAGCGTTGGTCCAAGTGCCGGTACCGATGATATGGAAATGGATACCAGTTATTTTAAAGAAAACCTTCTTTCCGCTGCCAAAGCAGCCCAAAAGAAAAATATAAATAAAAACTTTAACAGCAAAACAAACAATTCACCAAACCCTGAGACTGGAGGAATTTCGAAAGTTAACTATAGTGAAGATATTGACTGCATTGTCGAGAGTTGCACAATTCTAAAGCGTATGAATGCCTTAAATGATGGTAATTTAACAAATGGAAGTGAAGAACTTGTGGAAATATCAGACATTATTCCAACAAATAGTAATTGTAGTCAATTACTGGTTAAATTATTAAAGACAAAAGCATCAAAAGTAGCAACTACTAGCAAGATAATAATGGCTAATGTAGCTACTGATGCCGATAGTGACAATGATGGAGAAGACGATGAAAATAACGAGGAGAGTAATAATCAATACAAGAGGAGCCATTCTCGTACTATGGCTAAAAAATCAGTTGGTGGTCAGTTGTTGCTCTTTGATTGCATTGATGGTGCAATTCCTAATGAACATAAAAAGGCTATAACATTCAGTAGAGCAAAGTGCCCTAAAGATATTTGTATTTTGCCAAATTTTCAGTACCTGGGCGATGTTTCCCAATCGGCCATTGATGAATGCAACAATGGTGAATGTACTGGTGCATTTTCTGTGGTTTGCGCTGATGGCAGTATCGAATTATTTTCATTGCGTAACTTTCAACGTATCAGCAGCATAAAAGAGGAACAGCATAATTTTATTGCCGTAACATATTGTCGCAGTTTAGAACGTTTATGTTGTTGCACTCAGGATGGTGCTTTAATTTTTTATTCTCTTAATGATTCGGATGAGTCAGGAGATGAAATGATTGATATGGAGGAGGAAAGCTGTACTGGCATTACGTCAAACGAAAGCTGCGCTGAACTTTGTGTAACTGATGGAGGTAATTCGAATCAACAGCATCAACAACATGGTACCAATGTATCATCAATAGTCGAAGAAGATTTAGCACAATCTAATTCCGTACAGTTCCCATTCTGCACAAATATAAAAATTGACTGTGGAGCTAACCAAACCTCAAATTCTGGAGGGGGAGTGCCTGCATCGCCATCTCCATCGTCTATGACTGTTAACGCGGCGGCCTCAAATTTACTAGCTTATCGTTGTGGAGATCTGACATTAGATGAATTGCGATCATTATATGCTCTTACTCTTTTTGACGAAAAGTCAATACCATACACAGCCGAAGTACCCAGTTGTTGGAATAACTTAGTGCAAGCCCAAAAGCAACGAAAGCAATCGCAGCATACTTGGCGTCTACACAATGATGCGTAAGAATAATATTTTGAATGAAAAAAATAGATTATATAAACTATCTAAAATTTCCCTTGTTTTGTTAAATGTTTCGCATAATATTTTGAATACAGTGATACAGCATAATAAATGCTCTAAAACTTTAAAATATGACCTAAAAATTATACATATTTCGGAATTAATTACTATATCATTAGTCAGAAGTAATTTTTTGAAAGGAACGCTCACGAACGGTCATCATTTACTCCAAAAAATTTTGCGAAACATCATAAAAATACAAACTATAATTAGAGGGTATAAAAAAATGTTTAAAATTTATAATTTTTTTCTATTAGAACGACATGGGATGAGCATATAATTGAAATAAATTTGTTGCAACCTGCAACTTTGGGGCACATTGACTTAAAGTTTTCGTTGTATCAACCTTGCCACAATCCAGCAGCAATACAAGTAACACTATTGAAGCAGAATACCAGTGGATTCGGCTACAGAATGAAGGGCCCACACTCTAGTTTTAAGCATCAGTCTATGGAAGAAGGAGGAAATACGGATGTTCCTTCCAGTAGCAGTAATACTAATGATGGTATTAAAATATAAACTTAGTCTTATTTAGTCCGATAATGTTGATAAATATTTTAATTTTTAAGGCAACAATGAAAATCCAGTTCTAAACGAAGAGTTCTTACAGACGCACAATGCTGAAATTTTAGCTGGTCCAATAGAACTCTCATCGTGTATAGATTTGTGTGATCAAGGTGGCACAGTTATTTTAACATCGCCAAAACTTTACAAAACTCGTACTAGAAATTTCCTGTTGCATATAAAAACAATGGCAGATCCTTCAAAAGAAGGTCAGTGCAAGACGCGCGGTAAGTTTCAATTCGTTTGAAAGTAACAATGTATGCATATTCCTTTTAATAAACTAACGGAATCAAATTAAAGGTTGCGACTGGCTACATGAAATTTCAATATACGTACGGGGTGTTAAACCACAAGCGCAAATACCAAATGAGCGTTTACAGCGTATTGCCATGTTGGAAAGCAATCAATTACTAGACATTCTTTTCAAAGTCATCAGTAAAGCGGAGACCTCGACATTGGAAAAAAATTATGCCCTCGATATTCTAATTTGGATTTGTTGCATACGCTTAAAAAGATTCCGTTCCCCGAAATCAGAGCGATGCAAAGGCCAACCAGTGTTGGCACAACAGCTGGAGTGCATCAGTCTAACTGAAAAATATTTGGAAAACATACTACGTTACTGTATTATTCACAGCAGTCGCAGTATGGCACACAAATGCGTCAAATTAATTTTAGTTTTAACTGAGTAAGTCTCATCCCTCATAAAATAATTGACTAAATGTTTGATGTAATATTTTACGGTTTTCTTTGTCAGTGGTTTTTGCAATTTACCGTTAGCCATTAAACCGTCATCGAAATTGGATACCGCATTAAGGGATGCCATCTATAACACATTCAATGAACTTCCGTTGGCTAAACATGCTAGTGTTGTTCGTTGGTATGTGATGCTGGCATGTATTACTTCGTCTAACAAAACCTATAACAGTATATCGGAAATGTGTGTGAAGCTACTAATGGATATTTCAGAGGAAATCAACAGAAGATGGGATCCTTATGGTGCCCTCATCGGAACAAGGTTCGTTGGAATAAAACTATAGTTATACGAGATTTTACTTTGTTTTTTGCTTTAGATTTGGTTTGTATGGCTTTCCATTTGAGCCGGACATTTTTGATTATGATTTGCCGAATGTCAACAAAAATAACGTAAATTTTACGTCAACATTAATGAATATTATACGTAATAATGCCGGCCTTGTCCAGGCAGCAGGAATAGACATAAAAAAATTATGTTCAATAGGTATTTGTGTATAATTATTTAAACAGTAAAAATCATATATGATAATCATGTTTTTAATTACATTTTAAGATGGCGTTGATTTTAGAACTTTCCCACACTTGATCAAGTGTAAAAGTGTAAGTAATCAATTGCGTGGTCTACTGGAAGTCGAACAGCTTCATTTTACTTGTGCTGCAACCTCAGAATCAACCCGAATTGATAATATGGATACAGTTTCCGCAAACACTAGTTCCAGCAATGTTAATATGGATGATCTTTTAATTGCTCCAATGGTGGCAGAAGCAGTCGATCAAATATATTCGAAGTCTGACAAGGTAAGTACAATTATCTAATTAAATTCTGAAACAATTTCAATTTTTTCTAACACAATATAAGATGAATGATATCCTTAACAACGTTAAAAATAATGTCAATAATATTGTCGATAAGATCAAGTTAGAAAAGAAATTGGATGTCAACGAAAGCTTTGTTTTAAAGCCAAATGGAATAGGACGTAAGTATAAAACTATGAGTAAATATTGGCTAATGCTTTCATTAAAAAATAAATAAAAAATACATGTAGCTATTGATTCGGAGCAGTGTGTTGAAACGGGTATATCGAATAAAAGTGAAACCATGAATGAGGAGAAGGTTAAATTAAAGACATTGCCAAAGATTAAGTTTATTTGTGAGTACATAGATCAACAATTGGGAGGAACAGAAAAAACATCCAAAGATGGCAATGTAAACGAAAAAGGAAATAAAATACGTGTGCCTTCTGGAAGTACGGCTAATGGAGGAGTCTATGGCGAAAATGCTACCGCTAATGCTCCAAATATTTTCACATGGCACAAATTGTTATCCCCACCACCAAAACAAATGGTTGTCATTGATCGAATGCACTCGGGAGCGAGACGTTTTGTTGTACTTGACTTTGGCTCACCCATTCTATTAACAGATCTTATAATACCTGCATGTGACGAGTTGGCTTCTCTGCACATCGATATTTGGTGCTTTGATGAAGAGACAGACTGTGTTCGTTTGGTGGTAGCTCCCGATATCGGAACAAAGACTTTAGTTTTAAGTGATTTGTTGCCGCCACCAATTTGTCGTTATATGAAAATTACAATAATGGGTCGCGTCGGTATGTCATCAACAAAATGTAAAATTCCACTCGGTTCGTTTTTTGGACATATAGTAGTTTTGGAATCGGATGGCTATGGTGATATTCTTCTAGATTATGTGAATAGCCAGTCTCAGAATATTCCAGCTCAAATAAAGGCATTACAATCGTTGCACGAAGATGTTCATTGCCGTTATAGTCTCGCAAGCTGCAAGCTGTTGGAGCTGCTAACACCGCTCCTAAATGCAGACGTATCGAATGTAGCCCACATGCAGGCATTTATAAACAAACAACGTACTGAAGATGACACATCTTACAACTTGGAGAGCGGAAAAATTACATCTATATATGAGGTTTGTAATAAAATAGTTTTTATAGTAAAAATGGAACAGTGCGAAATCAGTACTCAGTTTTAATAAGTTTAATGTTTTGTTGAAATGTTTCATTAAATTTAAATTCAATTTCATTAAAACTAAAATTCAATAAATATATCTCTAAATTAAATGTTTTCTTAGGAATGCATAGTGCTTCAGCATGAAATTAATGTTATACGGAATGTTATTCTCAGACTAGAATCTTCCATCAAGGATAATAACTCATATACTCCAATGGATCCATCACAAGCATTACGCATGTCGTCACGGGACAAATTGCGAGTTCTTGGTCAGGCGTTGATAGAAATTCTATTAAACTTTTCCATAGAGTTCAGCTTTAAGGTATGTACAAACAAATATAATAAATTATTGAGAATAATTAAACGTTTAAACTAAAATGTTTTTAGGATATGTTAACTATGCAACAGCTATTCACAGCCGATGTGGCAAATATGCTATTCAATTCGTTTGTTGTATATGGAGATGCTCACATTCAATTGGCAACATGTTCTTTGCTAGTTCGCATGTGTTGCGTTCAAAATTGGTGGGGTGATTTTCTCACAAATATATTTTGTAACTTATTTTCTTCACAGAACAGCAAAATATTTCCACAGGATCGGTAATATACCATTTTTTATTATGGTTTCGTGTAAATGGATTAACAAATATGAGTTTTCTTTAGTATATTCTTCTTACTGACTTATTTGGGAAGACGAAGTATTTCTATGGGAAATTGTCGGTCTATAGTAATTGATTCTGTGTTGAAAACATTGGCCAAGCTTTTGGCTCCAATTTCTCCTCGATATCAAGAAGCCACAGGAGGAGGTTTTAATATGCCTGGCATTGAATCTGACACTAGCAACTTGTGTTCCAAATCCGATTTGCAACTAATAACATGGCTACTCTTATTCCTTTCAGTTTGTCTGGATGATCGCAAAGATAAATGTATAAATGTTTTTAGTTTTTAGTTTTTAGTTAAATTATTATGATAAAATATGTAATCTCTTCTTTTATAGCCGCTAATAGATGGGACTTTATGAGCTGTGAAACAGACTTTGCTAAAACTCGTGGTCAGTCTTCGAACAGTTCGGGAAAGCAATTGCGCTGTTTTAAAAAGAGAATTATCCAGCAAAATAAATACAGCGTACAACCATACACTGATTGGGGCAAGAAAATCTATATGATACAGAATGAAGTAAGTAAGAATGAATATTGAAAATTCTTGCCTTTAATATTTAACTTTGTTTTACTTTCTGTAGCATCCTGGTATTTTCATGGAACTTACTGGTAAACCAAAGTCTTCAAGCAAAACTAACAAAAATACTATATTACCAAAACTTCCAAAAGACGTTAATCAAGAACCTGAAAATAATTTCGATAAAGGTCTCAAGAACATTCGTCTTAATAATATCCTGATTGTCATACGTGGTCTAATTGCACTGCTTCTTGAAATGGATTTCACGTGCAATATGGACCAATTTTTGCTTACATGCAAAGTGAGTAGGATGTGGTGATGAAGTTCTATCATAAAATGTTCTTTTATTATATCCTAACTTATCGTTTCTTTTATTAAAAGGTAATTGCACGTCTCGTTTCCGCATGCAGACCTGCAGTTCAGCTTTCAAAGATCATAACCGTAAACCAATTAGAACACCTGATTCGTATGGCTGTGTGGAATGATCAACAGCAACCATGGGCTGTTCATGCTATTACTTGCTTACTACAGGTTAGTTAGTACCATATTCTATGTCTGGAAGCAAAATTCTTATTTTAGTTTTATATGTACTATTTATAAAGGACTTGTTGGATGCAGATAGGCATTTTAAAGATAACGATGCTACTCCTACAAATGATGGTATACGTCCATTGGACAGTATTCAGGAAACAAAAGATTTATTTGCAGCATATACATGTAAGTTGTAAATTATTAAATATATATATTTAGACAAATCTTACGTATCAGAGAAGTAAATAGGAACATTTGCGTAAAAAAAAACAAACAAATCTTTTTATTGAAATTTTATATTAACATATTTTATTTTCGTGTGTTAAGTAAACAATGTGGCCTCCGGTGGGTTAGTGGTTAGTGTTCTAGTCTGGTAGACCGGAGATGGTGGGTTCGATTCCCACCTGAGGCACTGGTTAAGGAGCGCACAACAGGCCCGATAGAGGCCTAGGTGTATTTCTTCGGATTTGATGTATATATGTACATCTTCCTTTCAAACTAACTAACTAACTAAGTAAACAATATAGTTTAAGTTCAGATGAGAAATAAGTAATTTATTTTTCTCGGCTACTATTAAATACGACATACTGGACGGGAATCTGCTAAAAAAATGAATTTGATGTGTTTAGTTTCATAAATATACATAATCATATTTATTTTACCAATAAATGTTGAAATTTTCATATTTTCCTTTAAACAAAATGTACTCACTCAAGATAAATCATAATAATGTTTACATTTAAAATTTTAGCGTTGTACATGCCACAATCTGGCTCTACACAAACATCAAGCAACGATATGCAATATTCGGATGGTAAGTACTCTACATTATTTAGTATGGTTGATAAAAAGCCTTTTGCTGAAATCATCTTCTAATAGTAAAGTTATGTTATTAAATTATCTCTATTAAAAGACTGTAAAATATTGTTCAATTATTAAGATTTTATAATTTTTTAAATTTGTATGATGAAATAGTAATCTATGCAAGCAAAAGACTTTTCTTCGCCCCATATATAACACAAATAATAATTCTGCATCAAATTTTATTGTCATGTGATTTTAGGAGTGAAATATCCATATTTGCCGTCATTAATTGAATGCGAAGATACTGAGTTCGATGAGATTTTAAACGACATTGATATTATTGAGCGAAACAAAGCAGTGCCAAAGAAAGATAACAACAACATGAATAAGAATACAGTTAACTACTTTTGTAAATCGATATCTAGTGCAATGGACTCACGTTTAGATATCGGTCTTGATTTAAATGTTGAAACGGACTTACGACGCATTACTATGGTCTCCTCTCTGGATATGTATTCATCATTGCCTCAAATTGCAGCCAGTGAATTCAAAACGGCCTCGCCAGAAGTTGCTGTTTGGCCAGACTATGTTACCGATATTTGGTCTGGTCCAGAATACAATTGTGGCGTAAATACGTACAACATGTTTAAAAGCGTCTTTGATTGCATACTTGCAGACTTGCATTTAGAAGTATGATTACGATTTACATAATTTATCATGTCGTACGTAATTCTAATTTATTTTTAGGAAACTTGGGTACATCTGGAACAAGTTTTGCAGATGTGGTTAACTCTAAATAGTGAGCTTGCTGATAAGTCATACAATTCTGGTGTCTCAAATAGCGAGGTTCCAAAAATACCATTTGGCGCAAATGCTATTCAAGGACTCCTATTGGCTTTGGCTTGGTATAACGATGTTAAACTTCGTACGTGGTGCTTGGGTTTTCAGTGTCTCCTCTTAGCGTGCAATTCTCAAACATTTTCTCATGAGGAGGAAGATCGTACTCGTATAAATGAAGTCATTATTAACGATGAGAACTTTGAAAAAATGTTGCTAAGATTTTTCTCCGGCTATGGCATGAGCTCAGTTATTATCACTAACCGATGTGTAATTATTTATGATATACATGAATTTTAATTGTGTTATAATAAAAATATTTGTTGATTTTGATTTGTCTAGGCTGGACCTACAATATGTAAACATTTGCATGAACTTTTACATTGGCTACATCGAAAAGGCGAGTCTGCTGATGGTGTCATATCCTGCAAACGAAAACTTAAAGATACTCTTCTACACGTGATTCTCCAACTAGTTCAACCTGGCGGAGCAATAAGCAATCAATTGGGTCCAATAGATGCTCAAAGCCAATTAGTTCGTGACTTATTAATAATGCCTAATGATAAGGCGGATCTAAATATTTCATTGAATATTATAGAGTGTGTTTGTGAGTATAAATTGATAATAAACTAAACATAAAAATCACTAACTCTACATCTGCATCTTTCTAGCATTTTTGGTCTTTAATAATATTTCTAATGGCGATAAAATCCAGTGTCAACGAACATCCGATACCAACAATGCCAGTAATTCATTTAGTAGTTTGTTTGCCAATGTTTTAGGATCCGACCACTCTAAGCAAAATTGTCCGATATCTGATAATTCTCTTATTATAAGCCTGCTTAAACTTTGCTCATCTTTGATACAAACAGAACTGCCACGACAACTGACAGTAAGAATCATTTTTATTTAATTTATAACTAAATTTACTATTTCCAAGCAGAAGTATGTACATATGTAACTAAATAGTTAATTGCGTGTTCTATATTAAAATTTTAGGATGTCGCCATTCCTGAAGAGGAAGAACTTACCAACATTTGCCAAACTGATGAAACTAAAGCTGAACAATTAAATATTGACGGCCATCGTGTTAAAACGCCATGTATAGCCGATACAGGTAATCTGTTTAATATAAATTTTTGCGATTTAAGCTTAAAACAAATATTTTATAATTTTTTCCAGTTCTGCGACATTTTCCAACTATGAAACGTTTATTAGGTTCTTTGTCTCACTGTTCAAGCACATCATTTACCTTAATGGTTTCATCTGCTTTATACAGTGTTAAACCAGCTGATTCAACATTTTTGCTCGATGAACCACAAACTACGGCTGATGCAGTTTTTAACATGCTTATAACTTTGTGTGAAAAAGCGTCAAATTCCCGTTTAATTGTAGCTCCCATATGTCAATACTTGGAAGCGTGTATGTATATTGAATATTTCCTTAAATATGTATACCATTATTTAAAACTAAAGTTTAGATTAAATTACATCAAAATTAAAGATCTATCAAGCATTATAATATGCATAGGCTCAGTGAACGCATTATTATTTAAAATTACATATGTTTGTCTTTTTAGGTACATCTCAGCGTATATCACTACCACGTTTGCATTTGTCTGAACCATTGTTGTGGTACATATCTAAAGTCCTTGAAGTTTCATCGGCTGTACAAATATTTACGCAGTTAGGAGGTATTGAAATAATATGCAAAAATTTGGTGAGACTGAACAAAATTCTAATAAATGTTCAGCCCGGTTTGGTAAGTAATTAACAAATTGCGTTTTACTTTAATGTAAAATTTGCACTCTTTATGTTTTATAGATTTCTATGATAATGCAGCATATGACAAGAAATACGAAAGTTAAGTTGGTTTCGCAGTCGTGTTCGAATGGAAATGGAAAGAAATCATCGAGTTCAAGTCAAAATCATCGGTTCTTGCAAGATGGTTTAATCAATTTTGCCCCATTCTGCACAATTTCTGCCGAAAATGATACTGCTCAATCGGCAGATATTCTTATTATGAATCCCGTGGCATCACATCGACGACCACGTACACCTGCCTGGAGCTACATGTTTTATCCGAATGAATCACATGCAGATCTTACAATAACTTTACCTACGGCTATTTTGTTACGCGAGGTACAACTTCAACCTCATGCTCCTACACTGGCTTCATGTCCTTCTGCTGTAGCTTTAGAAATTTCAAGAGATTTTGGGCTAGGACCGGTGCCTGTCGGGCCTCCTTTGACAACAACTGGAATGACTTGTATTCGCTTAAAGTTATCGAAACCAGAGATAGCTACTAGTATTGTCCTGAGACTATATAGGTATGATTAAATAATCTCTATATATATATACATAAAACATATATTTAAAAAATCGTTTGTTAATCAATACCTTATCATAACTAATTATCGATAAATGTTGTTATTTATTAAAGGCCCAAAGATAGTACCAGCATTGGCTTAACACAAATTGCAGTCTTGGGCAATACCATATTTGCATCACAAACAAATAACTCGAGTATTGCTAGCGGTTCAAATTGTAATAGTTCAGCATTGGCTATTGATCATGCCATAGATGACGATTCATTTGCCAAGACGAGTGTAGGATGGGTTCGTATTTTATCACGGTGCTATAGTGCAGCATCTATGGTGCCTAGTGAATCTAAATTGGCGGCTGATGTTATTGGAGCATCTGCTGCTTATCCCGGATTTTTAGATGCTTGTTGCTCGTTGATGAATATTATGCCAATGATTCCAAATGCAGCGGTACAAAATCTTGAATGTGTATTACTAAAATTAGGAGCATATAGTCGGGAACTTTGTCTTTCGCTAATACGGACTTTATTATGGGGAACTACTCCACAAAGTAAGTTTTAATAATGTGTAAATCTTTTTTAAATTTATTTCATTTGCTTACGACATTACGGCATTAATTTTGCCTTTTCAGTATATAAACTTTCCAATGAGAGCATTTGCGACTTGTTGTATGAACTGTGTACCAACAAAGATGAATATGTGGTAGATAAAATTCTGGTTCTCTTAGAATGGATTGAAAAATTAAAAATGAACTACAGTAGTAATAACAGTGGGCGGTGTAATAATCCTCAGAGCGGTTTCGTAAAGTGTATTGCTTCTATTCTTTGGTATATTTATGCAGAGAATTATGTCGCTAATTTTGGTGAACACATTTCTCAAAATGTATTCGATGCTTGCATGCATTGGATTGATAGACTGGACCACGAAGAGCCATTGAAAATAGCATTCGATTCATTACTATGTTCACTTTGCTATATTCAACCCAAATTTTTCACTCATCTGTTGACAAGGCTTAATGTCACCTTAGCGCATTCCGACCCCGATTTAGACATGTCGGGAGACAGAAATGATGAATGCGGCTTGACAGATGACAACAAAGAGGTCAGCGGAAGAGTTTGGTATGCAAATGTGGCTGCAGATAACTTGACAACATTATTTGGACGTCCCTCATATTTAGCAACCATTGCAATGGCATGTCAATCCCCAAATGCCATATTTCTATTAGTTGATTCTGGTCTCCCCAAACTATTAGCATATGCCTTATATGAGTATTGTTCTTCTCTGCTCACGGAAGAAAGTGTGCACCAAACATTGAAATACGACCAAATGCAATTTGCGACACAGCGCACTTCGTCGAATCCTACACCATCCTCTTCTTGTATGACTGATGCAGACAAAGTTGCTGGGGATCAAATGGATGTTACGCAAACAGATAGTGACATGGAATCAAATAGGTCTCAACTGATGACATTTGATCTAGTATCAAAAATACTTGATTTCTTTTCTGAGTGCTGTTCGGAGGGACATATGCGTGACTGGTTGGGTACTCAACAAGGCTCTATATTTTGGAAACCGTTGTTAAAACTTCTTTGTAATCACCGACCTATAAATTTCGTTCCGACTACGCCAATAATTAGTAGAGAGCCAACGCAACAAGCATTTATACGTGTAGAACGTGCTACAATAAATTTCTTTGCGAGAGTCACCGCCTGTCATCCCAATAATCAAAATATATTAACAATGCTATTAATTGAAGTAATAAGAGAACCATCCGTATCGCTAGGACTTAATGTTATGGAGACCAGTTCAAAACAAACAATTTCTGGATTTACTCGTCAACTCGTTCTGCAGTTGTTGCTAGAAAATGAGCGCATTCTGATTTCTGTACGAAGCAAACAACCACTACAGAAAAAAGATCCATTCACACCGTTTTTACCAATGTCTGCCAATATCCCATCCACGACATTACCCAATAATTTTACTTCACCGAGCAGCGTTTCAATGTCATTGGTTAATCACCATCCAGCAAAACGTATTAGCAATCATCATTTGCTTTTCTCTGTTAGCGCGAATACGAAATGCCAAGAAATTATTCAGAATTGCCTATCGGGTAAGTTGTTGCTATTTTTCATAATTTTTGCTTAGAGGTCGGAAACAAGATTATTTCTTACTATTCCGTTGGAAACCGGTCTTCAGAACAAACTCTATACTATACAAACTATATAAGTCACCATTAATTCTATGTACGCTAAGCGAGATATTGGGGATCAAAGGTTACAAAAATCAGTTTTTTTACAAATATCTAGCTTATTGTGATTCCTACGCATTCAAATGATACTGTACTTCTGTAGACAATTAAATTTTCAATATTAGTTGAAGACTAAATTCGCTCATCATTAATTGTTTTCAACTTATAGTGCATTCATTTTCAATTGCACCGATATTTTCAAATTTTAATATATTTTGAAACGATAACAAATGTAATAGCATCAAAACACGTACGACGCTTAATAACACTAGACAACACTGAAAATGCCTTTTAAATAAAAATATCTGATTTCTATGTACTTCCACCCGCTGGAAAAAAATGTTATGAAAATTTCAGGTTAGCTCTAGTTTCCGAGATATTGTGGTTTTTATAAAAACGTTATTTAAGGCATTTTTAGTAATTTTTACTTAATTTCTCAGAATCGGGCCAATATTCATAGAGTTGTTTAATAACATCAGTATGATCATACTGACAGTAATTTTAGAATACCTTGGATGTCCTGCAGAGAGACTTGAAAATTGTACCTTTTTGTTTTATCCTTGTAACTTTAAATTAAGGTAAATGAGTTTGAATTCTTTTTACAATATAGTACCAACAAATAACATTTTTAAATAACAATTAAAAATTCGTTAAAAATTTAGTGAAATATTTTGAAATATATTCGTGATTTTTGGTTAATGTATTTTCTTTTACTTTTAACAATATTTGTTCTTCTTACATTATGATATTAAAAACATACATAAATATACAAATATCATCAGTCTTCGACAGGCAATCGCCGTGCTAACTTCGTGTTTTTCTTAGCGGTTATTCTGTTTTGGATTTTTCTACTGAGATATTCAGTTTGCCATTTTGATTTTGATCGATTTTTCAATTTAAGTTAAATTAAAATAAAAGACTTTTAATTTGGAAAGGTTGATAAGGAGTTTTTCAGGATGAACGGGACTGACACTCCCAATCATAACAGGTTCCCACAAGAAAAATAAGAGATTAAGAGTTGATGATTTTGTACCGTTACCCGAAGTTGTAAGAAATGAAGACCACATACCTCGATACTTAGTAGCTTCAACAATCCCAGCTACAAATGCCTCTGAAACTAAGCCACTTTCCTCGTATAATGTATTCCAAATAGAAAAAGGACTAAACTTTATTTCTAGAGACTACGTTGATATAACAGAAATGCGGAGTGGTGATCTGTTAATCAAAGCATCCCATATGAAATCAGCGCAGAAATTTCAATGTTCCGGTGAAGATAGAAATGCATAAAACCCTCAACTCTATTCAAGGCAGATTTTTCTCCAGAAAAATTATTGTATCCCATTTTATACGTTCTAACTTAATCCGGGCTCTACATGCTTAATTTCATATTTCTACACTGAAAATAATCCATGCTTAACTTTACGAAAAAAAATTTCGTAACTACTTTTTTCGTAATATATACGAAAATTTCGTGTATAATACGAAATATTGTTTAATCAACCCCTTTTCTAATTTTACGAAAGAACGAAAACCTGTTGTAATATCTTTTTTAGTATATATTAAGAAACTTTGTTTCTTTTACAAAAATAATTTCGTTAAGACATGTAATATTTAACGAAAGTAACGAATTTTTTTCGTAACAAAATTAATTAGTAATATACAAGAATTATTTTTGATTTCACAAAAAAAAATTATTTTGTTACGATTTTTTTTTGTTTTTTTCGTAATGTTAAGCGAGTTAAATTAAACGTAATTTTAAATTTACGTTTTTTTTAAACATAAAAATTTGTTTTTTTTTAATTCGCAATCTTTTTCTAAATTTACAATAATTATTTTAAAAGAACTAACATATTTATGTCTTTAAAAAATCGTAAAATGAAAAAAAAAATTTTTTTTCTAAAATTATATAAAATTATTTTGCATTTTACTAAAATATTTCGTACAATTTCGTATATATTACGAAAGTATTTCGTGGTGCGAAACCACGAATCATTTCGTACAATGTACAACATTTTTCGTGTATATTAGGCATGGATTATTTTCAGTGTAGGTTCAATATTAGAGAAATTGCAAAAGGTACCTTTTGTAAAACGAAAAAGTACCAAAAAGTCCCCTTTTATAGGTTCTTACCTAGTCAAGGCCCTACATGCTAAATTTCATGTTTCTAGGTTCAATATTATAGAAAATTCAAAAAGTACCTTTTGTAGAACGAAAAAGTACCAAAAAGTCCCCTTTTATTTGTTCTGGCCTAATCCGGGCTCAACATACTTAATTTCATGTTTCTAGGTTCAATATTATAGAAAATTCAAAAAGTATTCAATATTATAGAAGATTCAAAAAGTACCTTTTGTAGAACGAAAAAGTACCAAAAATGCCCCTTTTATGTGTTCTGGCCTAATCCGGGCTCTACATACTTAAATTCATGTTTCTAGGTTCAATATTATAGAAAATTCAAAAAGTACCTTTTGTAGAACGAAAAAGTACCAAAAAGTCCCTTTTAATAGGTTCTTACCTAGTCAAGGCAATACATGCTAAATTTCATGTTTCTAGGTTCAATATTATAGAAAATTCAAAAAGTACCTTTTGTAGAACGAAAAAGTACCAAAAAGTCCACTTTTATGTGTTCTGCCTAATCCGGGCTCTACATACATAATTTCATGTTTCTAGGTTCAATATTATAGAAAATTCAAAAAGTACCTTTTGTAGGATGAAAAAGTACCAAAAAGTCCACTTTTATGTGTTCTGGCCTAACCTGGGCTCTACATACTTAATTTCATGTTTCTAGGTTCAATATTATAGAAAATTCAAAAAGTACCTTTTGTAGAACGAAAAAGTACCAAAAAGTCCCCTTTTATGTGTTCTGGCCTAATCTACATATTTAATATCATGTTTCTACACTGAAAATAATCCATGATTCGTGGTTTCGCACCACGAAATTCTTTCGTAATATATACGAAATTGTATGAAATATTTTAGTAAAATGCAAAATAATTTTATATAATTTTAGAAAAAAAATTTTCATTTTACGATTTTTTTAAAGACATAAATATGTTAGTTCTTTTAAAATAATTATTGTAAATTTAAAAAAGATTGCGAATTAAAAAAAAAAAAACAAAATTTTACAGGAAATTAGGCAGCTATTTTCCTGTAAATTTAAAATTACGTTTAATTTAACTCGCTTAAAATTAATATTTTTTTTGTGAAATTAAAAATAATTCTTGAATATTACTAATTAATTTTGTTACGAAAAAAATTCGTTACTTTCGTTAAATATTACATGTCTTAACGAAATTATTTTTGTAAAAGAAAACAAAGTTTCTTAATATATACGGAAAAAGATATTACGACAGGTTTTCGTATATATTACGAAAAAAGTAGTTACGAAATTTTTTTCGTAAAGTCAAGCATGGATTATTTTCAGTGTAGGTTCAATATTATAGAAAATTCAAAGAGTACCTTTTATAGAACGAAAAAGTACCAAAAATCCCCTTTTATAGGTTCTTACCTACTCAAAGCCCTACATGCTAAATTTCATGTTTCTACACTGAAAATAATCCATGCCTAATATACACGAAAAATGTTGTACATTGTACGAAATGATTCGTGGTTTCGCACCACGAAATTCTTTCGTAATATATACGAAATTGTACGAAATATTTTAGTAAAATGCAAAATAATTTTATATAATTTTAGAAAAAAAATTTGTTCATTTTACGATTTTTTTTAAAGACATAAATATTTTAGTTCTTTTAAAATAATTATTGTAAATTTAGAAAAAGATTGCGAATTAAAAAAAACAATTTTTTATGTTTTTTAAAAAAACATAAAAAATTTTACAGGAAATTAGGCAGCTAATTTCCTGTAAATTAAAAATTACTTTTAATTTAACTCCCTTAAAATTACGAAAATAACAAAAAAAAAAAAAAAATCGTAACAAAATAATTTTTTGTGAAATCAAAAATAATTCTTGTATATTACTAAATAATCTTGTTACGAAAAAAATTCGTTACTTTCGTTAAATATTACATGCCTTAACGAAATTATTTTTGTAAAAGAAAATAAAGTTTCTTAATATATACGAAAAAAGATATTACGACAGGTTTTCGTACTTTCGTAAAATTAGAAAAGGAGTTGATTAAACAATATTTCGTATTATACACGAAATTTTCGTATATATTACGAAAAAAGTATTTACGAAATTTTTTTGGCAAAGTTAAGCATGGATTATTTTCAGTGTAGGTTCAATATTATAGAAAATTCAAAAAGTACCTTTTGTAGAACGAAAAAGTACCAAAAAGTCCCCTTTTATGTGTTCTGGCCTAATCCGGGCTCTACATATTTAATACCATGTTTTTAGGTTCAATATTATAGAAAATTCAAAGAGTACCTTTTGTAGAACGAAAAAGTACCAAAAAATCCCTTTTTATAGGTTCTTACTTAGTCAAGGTCCTACATGCTAAATTTCATGTTTCTAGGTTCAATATTATAGAGAATTCAAAAAGTACCTTTTGTATAACGAAAAAGTACCAAAAAGTCCCCTTTTATAGGTTCTTACCTATTCAAGGCACTACATGCTAAATTTCATATTTCTAGGTTCAATATTATAGAAAATTCAAAAAGTACCTTTTGTAGAACGAAAAAGTACCAAAAAGTTCCATTAAATGTGTTCTCGCCTAATCCAGGCTCTACATATTTAATTTCATGTTTCTAGCCAATAACAACGTAACGTGATGTTCATTCTTTGCTTTGTGTTTATAAACAAGAATTACAATAACAAAAAAAATTTACCGTTTGATACTGTGTTTTGTTTTTGTTTGTTTATTGTTTTGTATAAGCATGCACGAAAAAAGTAAATTTTTGATGAAATTTTCAGAGGTGGTCTCGGATTTTTACTCATATCTTCGTTATTTATGGGCCGATTGGGCTGATTTTAAATAGCGTTCTATTCGACCGTATTTCTAATAGAATTATTGAAAATTCGGATCTCGCAGATATCTGGGGTCTTCTGAAAACTGATTTCAACATACACACAGACAGACAGACAGACAGACAGACGGACATGGCTAAATCGACTCCGCTATCTATAAGGATCCAGAATATATATACTTTAAAGGGTCGGAAAATTATATTATATAAATTACAAACGGAATGACAAACTTATATATACCCTTCTTAAGCTACGTTCAGACCTGTAAAATATTTGGTCCAAATATTTGTTATAAAATATTTATAAAGTTGCGTCAAACAAATGCAATATTTATTACATGTTCAGACTTGAATAAATATTTGATGGTATTGTTTTATCAAACAGTGCAAAAATAATTTGGTTCAAACACACACATGTTTTGCAGCCACAGTATATCGTATATTTTCATGCAAGAAAAAAACAATTTGGCAATTTGTTTTAATTTTAACTATTTTTATTAGGTTTAAAATTAAATTTTTATAATAAAAGTGTATAATATTAATATATAACACGATTGAAAAAACTTTGTTTGTCGAATCTGAACATAAAATATTTCATGTTAACAAACAGCAATGCGGATGATTTTCATAAAACAAATTGATTTGCTGGCAAATAAATATTTTCTCATTGTTTCATCAATGTGAACACCAAAAGTCAAATAATTTACGTCATTTTGGTAAAATAATTATTTGATCTTGCAAACCAAATGTAAGATCAAACAGCGTCAATGACAGCTGTTCTTTGTTTATTTTCTGAAAAAGAGTGTTATCACCTCATACAAAAATGTAAATAGTCGCTTATATGACTGGTTTTATTTTATTTTTTATAAAATATAAATCTGAGACAAAGTTGTGACATTTAATTGAATTTCAAGCAATTGCGTAAATTAATGATAATTATTATTTTTGTTGTTTGTTTTGTTATTTATTGGTTGGTAACAACATACTATATAATATATGCATCTATAGTCTAGTTTGCAGTCTAGTCCAACGGTTCCCAAATTACAATTAAATAAGAGATACTGTTATCTCGGAGTATGAAGTTAGGCCACATTTCATAATTCAAGGACAAGCTTATCGCAGATTTAAGTTTGTCAAATTGTAAACAAAAGTGTTCTTGTTTGGAAGGACTAAAATAATATATTTCCGAAACAGAGGTGACTCTTTATTCGTCTTCAATACGTTAATCCAGGTAATTTTAAATATAAATATTCCATTCCGACGTGATACACAGATTTTAACTTGATTTTGTCGACCAATATTATTAAATTAACATCAGAAAATGCATAAATAGTCAAAACCATGCAGTAAAATTCACAGTACTTTCGCAAAGAGTTCAAGTCATATATTATGCGGATAAACGCATTCCGCAACAATATCGAAGAAGTTCAACTTTCTTATATTATTTTCCCGAAAAATTAGCTAACATACTCAGATTACCCGTCTGCAATCGCAAAAAAAATTTTGCAACGTGACTCTTTAAGCACATGTCGACGATATTTGATGAAGAAACCTTTTCGTTACCTTAAAGAAAAATGAACGTGAAAGATCTCACGATCATAAAATTAAACATCATGTTAACATTTCAACAATGAAGTCATTCTATCTTCAAAAACAGGCAATTGAAACTTCTCTGAAATATTAATTACTCTCAATGTACGGGAATATTTTATAGAAATGACATATCTACATCTGTTTGACCTTGGGATTTATGGACTATGACAATTTTCGGATGAACAATTACATATTTAGAACAATAAGATATCAAAATATGTATGGGGGTCCGCGAATTTAATTCCTCAAGGGGTCCGCGAAGTAAAAACCGGGGGAACCGCTGGTCTAGTCTATAGTCAAGCTATAGTTTAGTCTATAGTCTTGTCTATACTCTAGTTTATAGTATTGTTTATAGTCTAGTCTATAGGTTATAATCTAGTCTATAGTTTAGAAAGAAATTATTTAATTAATTTATTACTCAATTTATTTAAACAATTATTTATTATATTAATGGATATAAAAATATATTAATAATAAACAATTCTCTATAATTTTCAATTTTATAGATATGTAATTTAATGAAAATTATTTATAATTTGGTTATTTCCGGGCTTATAGCGATTTTTTTGAAATCGCTATAAACCGTTCCAAACAACCAAGGTTTTTCGCTACATTGACTATACTAAATAGCAACAACATGACAGTAAAGATCCACCATCTATCTCTTTTCCACTTGCACAAGGTATTGAAATGTAATTTCAATACATTGTGCAAGTCTATCTATCTCTTTTCCACTTGCACAAGGTATTAAAATGTAATTTCAATACCTTATGCAAGTCTATCTATCTCTTTTCCACTTGCACAAGGTATTGAAATGTAATTTCAATACCTTATGCAAGTCTATCTATCTCTTTTCCATATGCACAAGGTATTGAAATGTAATTTGTATTTTTTTGTGGTAAAATTTTGATGAAAAACAATATTAAATGAAATTTTAGAATATATAGAAGTTATTATTCAATGATATAGCTTTTTAGTAAATATAAACACATATATTTTTGGCTTTTGGTTTGGTTGCGCATTAGCTGTTCTTGTTGTTATGTTTCTCTTTGCCTGCAAACAAAATCTTGTTTTTTTACTGTTTTATCCGTCAATTGCTTTACGAAATTATTTGTTGTAATGTGAACACCGTGCAAACAAACATTTACTATTTGTATTGAATTGTGTTTGGCTTTGTTTCTTCAAACAAAACGTCAAAATAGAAATACTCATTTTAAGCACATTATGAAATAAAAATGTATTTAATTTTTTGTTTTTAGGCAGAAATTTCTATGAAATCGTAAAAAATATTATTAAATAGTTTCTTTAACGTTTAACAAAAATGTTTCATGTTTGGTGTTCACATTGTGTTCACATTAAGAAAATATTTGTAGGTTGACAAATAAAAATGTTTCACGAAAAACAGGTGATATTTTGTTTGCTCTTCAAAAATATTTTATGTTCACATTACAGCCAACAAATATTTGATAAAAAACGTTAAATATTTGATAGGTGTGAACGTACCTTTACGAAGGTGAAGAGTATAAAGAAGGCGGTAAATTTATTCTACTGGTGCGGCTGTGGTAACATTATAAAGGCAAATAGAAGATGCACTGTAAGAGAGGCCTGGAAAATTTTCAACGAGAATCCATCTATCCATACAATTAAATCATTCACTAAAAACTGTTTGACATTATCTGACATAGTACGTAACAATAATTCCAATACAAAAAGTGATCAACCACCTACAAAAGAAAATACAAACAAGTTAGAATGCTATATTCGGCACTGCCGAATCTTAAATACCCTCCACCTGCAAACTACTTTTTATTAAAACCCAAAATAAATATGTTATAAATGGTTAAAGTTATAGGGCCGACCGATTATTTTTCGACCTATTATGTTCCGATCCTGCCGATAACATATGTGGGAACTATGACCAATAGTGGACTAATTCGAAAAAAAAAATAATCAAAATGTTTTATCTATACACAGAACATACTCATGTCGAGTTTAATAATAAATTATGTGATATTAAGTGGTTTTCAGAAGTGAACCTTATATGGGAGCTAGTTATGGACCGATGCTGAAAAAAATCCTTATATGGAATGTAACCAATTATGGACCGATGTGGAAAATTTTCACGAATGATTTATATGTACAAAACAAATTCACGTCGAGTTTTACCCTGATAGCTTTATTTATCAATGAATTATGCGCATTTAAGTGATTTTCGGATGTGGACCTTATATGTGAGCTATGACCAATTATGGACCGATCCGAAAAAAAATTCGTAAAGTAATTAATATTTATACACAAAACATATTCATATCGAATTTTATCCCGATAGCTTTATTTATCAATGAATTAAGCTTGTTTAAGTGATTTTAGGATGTGGACCTTATATGGGAGCTAGTACCAATTGTGAACTGATCCGGAAAAAATTTCACTGAATGATTTATATCTATATACAGAACATATTCACCTCGAGTTCTACCTAATCAATGAATTATGCGCATTTGAGGGATTTTCGGATGTGGACCTTATATGGGAGCTATGACCGATTATGGACCGATCCGGAACAAATTTCGTAGAGTAATTCATATACACACAGAACACATTCATGTCGAATTTTATCCAGATAGCTTTATTTATCTATGAATTATGCTCGTTTAAGTGATTTTCGGATGTGAACCTTATTGGGAGCTATGACCAATTATGGACCGATCCGGAAAAAAATTCCGTGGAATGATTTATGTATATACAAAACATATTCATGTCGAATTTTATCCCGATAGCTTTATTTATCAATAAAATATGTTCATTTAAGTGATTTTCGAAAGTGGACCTTATATGGGAGCTATGACCAATTGTTGACCGGTACAGATCTAAATCGGTAGTTTTGATTCCTGTTTATATAATGTCAATATTTACAAAATTTTGTGTTGATACCGATATATTTGAGGAAGTTATTAACGATAAATTAATTTCCGGGAATATGTACCTTTGTATGGGGGCTATGGGAAATTTTGGATCGATTGTTACAATTTTAAACATAATTAATCTATAGATAAAAAAAATAATCTGTGACAAAATTTGTCGAATTATCTTTGGTAGTTTCTGAGAAAACTACTCAAGAATTAGGGAAAAAAACTTAATTTTTTTTGAGGTAGTCTGAAATTTTTACTCATAACTTTTTACGTTGTGAACCGATTTTGCTGATTTTCAATACCAAACTGCTTAGGAAAACAATGAATATTCTCAGTGAATTTGGTTGATTTCATTTGCTTAGTTTTAACGTGAGCGTGTTTTAACCAGACAGACAGACGGACATAGCTAAATCGACTCAGAATTTCATAAGGACCCAGCATATATATACTTTGTTGGGTCTCAGATGAATATTGTTTGGTGTTACACACGGAATGACAAACTTATATATACCCTCTATCACCACTGATGGTGGTGGAGGGTATAATAAAGCTCTCAACGAAAAAGAATCAGAAACAATAAACATCGTTAATAATAAGAAAAAAAACAACAGAAATTAAGAAAAATAATAACGTTAACAACAACACCAACTCAAGCGACAACAAAAAATCGACAACATCAACATAAACAACAACAACAAAATCAACAAAGCTATAGAACCAGACACTAACAACAAAATTAACAAAACAGTAGAACATTATTTTTTAACTGAAAATCCCGTTACATTCAGAATACAATTCAGAATAATATTAATGTAATACAGAACATTAAATCAACTGGTGAGCTTCTGTTTCAGACTGTAACGATTAAAGGAAATTGTAATTTGAATATTACAAATATTTATAAAGAATGTGATATTTCTTTAACTAATAATAATGTTAATACTATAACAAGAATTGATAATGAGGTGTTCTCAGTCTACATCAGGGGATGGTTTTATCTGGGAAGAGTTTGCTAATGATTTGAGTTTGGTAATATTGAATGATGGTTCACCCACACTCCTAAGTACACGAAATACCCTAACTGCAGTTGATGTCTCCATGGCAACCGGGGACTTAGCTTCTTCTCTTACTTGGTCCACTTTATTTTCCGATTTTAATTAATAACAATAAAATTACATATAGAAAACGATTCCAACCTAAATTTTTGGAAAACCGAGCTAACTGGTCTAATTATTCATCGAAAATAACTTCAATTTTGGAGGATTTTTCTCAATCAACCAATGTCAATAGAGAATCTGCCCAAATAAAAAGGATTATCAGAAAAGCTGCCAATGAAACAATACCGCAGAGCAAACAAATTAATGATAAAGACTCCCCTGCATGGTTTAACACTTCTATAGCAAAACTGATAGGGAATAAATGAGACACAAAAGTCCGACAAATGCCATAAATTATAGGAGAGCGACAGCTTTGGTGAAAAAAGAATCTAAAATTGCAAAGCGGGCTACATGGGAAAATTTTTGGAATTCTTTAAATCCTTTGTTAGATGTACGTACATTGTGGTCTAGAGTTAATAACATTAAGGCTGAAAGAAGATGTCATTTCCCCACTATATTTGATGGTAATATTAGTATTGAAGACCCAAGTGATATTGCAGATAAATTCGCAGAGTATTGGTGTTCGGTTGGTTCAGATAGAATTTTTAATACTGCTATAATAACGAAAAAGCGTTCTTACATCTCACTTCAAGATGATTCATCTTTGGGTGCAAACAATTATCTTTGTGATGACTTTACCATCGATGAACTCAATCATGTACTCAGTAAAGTCAAAGGCACAACACCATCAAGTGATCGAATAACATACTCAATGATTAAAAATTCACCAATTCCACTGAAAAGAAGACTTTTACAGCTATACAATAATATCTTAAAAAGTGGCATTTATCCGCATGACTGGAAATTTTCTCTTCTTACACCCATTCCAAAGCTAGGAAAAAAACCGAACAGACTCGAAGGTTATCGTCCTATTTCCCTGATACCTGTTTTATCAAAGGTCTTGGAAAAATTAATTTCGACCAGGTTTGTAAAACTAGTTGTGGATAATATTTCTTATGCACAACACGCATTTTTTCCCAAACGCGGCATTCATACAATGTGTCACCAACTTGAGAAAAATTGAGGCTAAATTTAGCTAGGAAAAAACATAGTGTGGTGTTATCGGAAGACATAGAAAAAGCTTTCGACCGTGTTGTGTCCACTTTTGTTTTGGATGAAATGATTGAATGGGGTGTACCTTTCCAAATGATGATCCAAATGATGACTTTATTCGTTCCTTTCCAATCGTATGTTGAAGATGAAAGTTGATGGGTATTTTTCTTCCATGCATCATTTGGATAATGGGGTTCCGCAAGGTTCTCCGTTATCAGTGGTTCTGTTTAATGTATATGTCAATTCTCTGGCTAAATCGATTGAGGCAATCCCGGGCATTGATTTGCAGTCGCATCTGGAACACCACGTGCTGTTTCTGCCAATCTTAAGCCTTTGAATAATAAAATACAAAGTTGGGCCACTTCTAGAGGTGCTGTAATTCCGGAAAACAAGTCCGAGTTGCTACATGTTTGTAGAAGGAGAAAGTGTTGCAATCCCACTGTTTTTATTGGCAATTATGAAATTACTTGTGCTAATTAAATGAGGATACTAGGTATTATTTTTACGAAGAACATATTATGGAATGAAAACGTAAAACTGGTAACTTTCAAATTACGAAAAATAAACAATCTTCTTAACATCTTATGCTGTGGTGGAATATCAAATTGACTCAAATTGGTTAGTTGTAAGACAGAGTCAATTACCGGTATATGCTGGTGTTTTTTCGGCTGAACTTGCTGCTACCAGTGCAGCAATTTATTATGCTATTCAGAAGGACTCGAGAGCCATAATATGTACCGATAGCCTCAGTGTTGTCAAGAGCATTTTTTATAACTAGAGTTCGTCCAGCGGTCGAAATTCGACCAGAACTAATGCTGGAAAAATTGCATAAATAAGCTAAAATAAAACCCTATTTTTGTAGTTCAAATCTGTGGTAAAAAATTAACTTTATTGATATTATCAAAGTGTATAATTTGCTTTGAATAATGTTTTCTTTTAGAAATTGTGATGGGTTTTAGTAAAAGTCCCATCAGAAGTTTAAAACCTCAATTGTCAAAATTAGTTTTACAACTTGTTTTACAAAAGTATTTGAAATGTTCTAAAGAATTTGTCAAAACAATAAAAATATTTAAAATAAATAATGTCTTATCTAATTATAAATAAATTTTATTTGGATGTCATTAGTAGTCCATCCATCATGTATATGCTGTATAAATTCTCCCTTATAACACTCGACAAAGACTTCAGCAGACATACTTTTATTCAATTTTAATGTCTTCTAATAGAATTTAATAGTAGATATTCTATGAGGCCTATTAATCGGCCTTTTATTAGCCTTCATATAGAAGCGCATAACGATATGCATTTTATTTCTTACTGACACTGAATCAATTCGTTAATCCATTATTTAAATCTTCCAAATCAATCAAAACTAATAATTAAATAATTAAAAATATTTCAATACATAACTTTTGACATTCTTATATTTTTCCGATATTTGTCTTTAAAATGTTCTACGTTCGTTAAAAAGTTAGGGAATTGAAAATTCGTTAATGTAACTGATATTTGTCATTACTTTACGATATCAATACTTAAAATTAAAAAAAAAAATTACTGAATTCCGGTACTGATGTCCTACCAATAATTTTCCAGGTCAAACACCAATATTAGTACATTGTTTGGCATATCTCTAGGTGTCCCCAAGCATTATTTACACATGTTTTTATATTCCCAGTTCGTTGTTTCCTCGGGAATGTCCTTCAATTTAACTATTTTGGAAAGTTTAAATAACGAAAAACTTCCAATCGAAAACTCTGAATATAAAACTGAAGTCCTACTTCTTATAAAAATATTCCTTTCGATTTGGTAACAATCGTAACGATATTGTAACAAAATAGATCATTATCTCATTCACAATTTAGCACTTTAAACAAAAATATAAAGCAATAAAATCCTATTTTCGCATTGCCTAAGCCTGTTTACATACTTATTTGTTTACAAAAATCTTATTAAAAACAACAACAAAAACAAATATCATGCAAAATACAAAAAGAAAACAGCAACAGAGCTTTGTTTGTTTTTAATTTCAAGAATACGTACGTGTGACTATTGTTTCTATGTATTAGTAACAACTTTAAACCCTTATAGCTCCTAAAACTCTGAACCGATCTCATTAATATATATATTGTTCACATCTGTGAACAAATACCTTTAAAATGATATATTTTTTGCCAAGATCAGATGTATACTGTAAGAGTAAAAGGGGTCACAAAAAATCGTCTTGCCTATTAATTATATAGATAAAAATGATATCTATGACAATATATTGAAAAATCCAGCTTTACATCAGCCTATTCTTATTTTATGGATTCCTTCTCATATTGGCATAACTGGTAATGAGCTTGCAGATCATGCAGCAAAAGAAGCAATCAAATTTCCGCTCATAATTGAAGTCCCTTGTCACCATCATGTCTTGAACAATATTTATAAGATAACATATAAATCACAACAGCAACTTAAGTGGGATAATTCCGGATGTTTTCATAGACAGCATAATACGTCATGTACAAGGCCTAAATATTATGAAAATTTCACTAGGCTGCAGTGTATAGAATTAAGAGTTGGTAAGGCGCTCTTTAATTCTCAACATTTCTATAACCGAACAGAACCACTTCTGTGCAGCACCTGTCATCATGTTACGAATGTTTACCATGTCCTGAAAGAATGCCCAAGGTCAAAAATGGCTAATTCATTGGATAAGATTCTTCATTGCTCTGATCCACATCAGTTACCGAATAAATAAAAAATCTTTTCATATACATAATATTTATGATATTTAAATTAGTATCCTAATACATATTTCAGTGTACATATTTTTAATTTTGTAAATAGCATGATGTAATAAGTAAGGTGAGAGCGTTTCGGCAACAAACACAATATTTTTTTGTTGCCTAGAGTTGGGTTTTGTCAAAATGAAATTTCTAAAATTGAAAAATAACAAACATTGGAAAGAAATATTTTTTGTATATTTCACAATATTTCCTATAAAACCGTCGTTACATTTAGCTTGTATCTGCAGCAGGACAATGTTTTAATGCTTCTTCATCAGAGTTTTCTTATTTGAAAACTTTTTATGAACATTTTAATTCATAAATTTAAATTTAAATTTTTTTGCTTTGAAAACACAAATATAATTTTTTTTTTTAGAATAAAAATAAATTAATTTATTTTGACACAATCCAAGCACTTTAATAAACAAATAAAAATCAGCTGCCTTAACGATTTCACCTTACTTAGTGCATCCTGGTAAATAGTTTTAATTTTTTTTTTTTTTTTAATCTAACTTTAAATTTTTCATATTTTATGGTCTAGTTACCCTGCGCCTTTCTTTAGTATATTTTATAAATTTATAAATTCAATAAATAAATAAAATAAATATACAAATATGAAACCTTGGAAGCAATGAGATCCTCACAAACATCATGACAAGCACTAAGTATTAATATTTCGCAGACTAAAATTTTTGACACAAAACGTAAAGAATAGTGAAAACTTACGACATACAACGTTACGGCACCGATTGTGATTTGTGTAATATTTCTGATTCATGAGTATGTAAAAATAACAAACAAATGTTGAATTCAATCCGAAAATTTTCAGTGCGTTTTTATCGAATTTCCAATTTTAATCGATAAATGGCATTATTGGTTTGAGTTGTTAGTAATTTATGGAAAAACTCAAATTTATTTAGCCCAAATTATTGTTATAAGGATAAAACAAAAAAGCTCAACTTCCTTGCAAGACAATCTAGTTGTAGTGCAGCAGTGCAGCAATAACTGTCATCATGAATATACTCTTTAGAGAGATAATTTTGTGCAGATTTCCATGTCGTTAAAAAACTTATGAATTTAGTTCCAGTTCTGCAAAATTCAGTAAAAACTTCCAAAAAGTGTCGCAAATAATAAAATCGCAATATCTCGAAAACAGGAGCTAACCGAAAATTTTAATAACGATTTGTGAACTCAGCGGGTGAAAATACATTCATTTTTATTTAAAAGGCATACAAAAAGTTCGATTTTGTTGACTCCTGTAAGTGAGATATTCGTAAAAAAACTAATTTTTGTGAGCTTTCTCGCCTAGTGCACACGATATTTATGGTGACTTTTAACTTAATTACCTTATTAAAAATAGTAAGGAGAAGTTATGTGCCAATTTTAATTTAGTTATTTAAAATTCCACAGCAAACCCCTTATTTTCCTGTCCTATATAGTTTTTCTTTAATCCGTCCGATAGTATATTATTTTAAAAGCTTTTCGTATGCATGTATGTTTGTGCTTTGTACCATTTACACTTAAACCTCGTTTTATGCGATTGATTCGTTTCATATAATTTAAATTCGCACAAAACGATACACTAGCTCCATACAAAATCAAATAATTAGGTTAAATAAAAAGCGAGAATATTCAAATTAATCCCTTAAAAGTCAAGTAAAATCGCATATAAAAAATCAACAAAAGTTTAACCCTTGCTGAAGCCTTAAAAAATAAAGAAAAAGAAGGGAAACAAACCACAAAACAATACGAATTCCAAATAATGAAGAAAATATATAAAATTTCTAAAAAGTAAAAAATAATTTTTCTTTATGTACAAAGGATTTGAACAATACTTTATAAATCCGAACCGGAATTGGTAAAAAATAAGGAGCAGTACTTTGTTGAGAACTTTTTTGAATGTATGTGGTCGAAAAATTTCCTTAAAATCTTCTGCAAAGAAAGTTTTTAGAATTTTGAAAACGCATAAATTTAAATTCGCATAAAACGAGGTTTGGGTGTAATTTCTTTATTATTGTTGAAAACAGCTTACAGTAATTTCTTATCTACGATGAATTCAGAAATCCGATCAATCGACGGCAGTTGTAATGTAGCACCTGGAATTAGTTTGGCAAACAATACACACTGTGACTTGCTTAAACATGATGATGCTGATAAGAATCAGAACGATCCTTACAAAGATATCTCAATTAATTTCAATGGATTGGAAAATGGCATGGAGTTTTTGAGTGTAGCAGCTGGAGTTACAGCCAAAGATAAACGCATTAAAGATGCTAAGAATCAAGTTGCGGCCGCTAGTAAGGATAACAAGGATATAATATCCAACTTTTCAAGTAAATACCACAAATTTAACAAACTGTAATGTATAAAATAAATATATTAAATTTTTTAGAGCTTGTTACTTTTGAGGATTTCCTCACACAACCGAATTCATCGTCAAGTGTTGCGAATTCTGGTGGACAATTGTTTCTTCGAGATTATCCCGATATATTTATTAGTGGTGATACGACAATTTCGCAGTTGCTGGCCACTCTTCAAAAGAAAGGACATTCCTTATCCAACCCATGCATAACTCTTGATATGGTTTGTAACAAAACATTTTTAAATAAAATATAATATGATTATTAGGGCTATAACTTTATACTTTTCACTTATTAGTATAAACAAATGCAAAAAATAAATTATATTTATAGAATTAATACACATACATACACAATAATAAATAATAATAATCTTCCATTACATATCTACAGGTGACAGGCAAGGGTGCCAATTTGGACATTCTTGATGAGACTTCCTATATAAAGACGTCGTCTGTAGAGCCATTGCCATCACCCTTACAGCGTTTCTCCACTAGAGGTGGCCTGTCCTTATTAGCCCAGTATTTGCCAACCGTTTATCCAGATGTTAGTTCACGTAAACACCAAAATTCGGCCCCAGAGAAGGAAAAAAGTCCACCAATGAATGATTGGGTTAAACTAGAACCAAATGATGATATCTACGAGGATCTTGAAGATCCTTTGTCGGAGCCAACTGCCAAACAAGCCACTATAACTTCAGTGCCCCAACATTCACTTGCCGCATTTGGACTGTTCTTACGTCTACCCGCCTATTCAGATGTTCTCTTACGAGATAAGTTGAGAGCGCAGTGTCTTCTTCGACTTGTTTTAGGAGTAACGGGAGATGGAGAAGGAAGTTAGTTCGTAAAAGTGATAAACATAAATACAGAGAAAATTAATCATTCTCTATTTCTAGATGACATTTATAGTCTGTCACTAGCGCCTTCATTGCCGACATTGCCGTTTGAAGTTTTCCGACAGCTATTGGATAGTTCACCCTTGACCACAGATGACGGCATGCTCTTGAGGCGCATGGTAATTGAAGTTGGTGCAATGCATTTAGTTTTGAATTGTTTAAGTATATTTACGCATCATTCGCCCATATACCCTTTAAGCCATTCTCAAAACGAGGTAAATAACTGATATATTATAATATATAAATATATGTATGTATATTATTTCTAATTTTAAAAAAATAATATATTCGATAGATCTCAAATAGTGGAGCGAAAACTGCACTGAATATTATTGAGGATTCTTCTCTGCCCACATCAGATGACAAAGGTCACATGTATTGGGCAAAAGGTACGGGATTTGGAACAGGTTCGACAACACAGTCGTGGAATGTTGAACAGGCTTTATTGCGTCAAAAAAGCGAAGAAGAACATGTAACAGTTTTACTGCAGGTTCGTTTATTCGATTCTTTTCATATATTTATAATGTTGTCACTCGACTTTTTGGACTTATTGAAAAGGTTCTTGCAAGTTATATTAATCCGGGTGATTATATTCCAACTGACGATGAAATGCCATATCATGAAATTGCTGATCTATCGGACGAACTTCCAAGTGAGTTTTCATCTTTACTGAAACAGTCGTGTCTCATTCCAGCACTCAGTTCCTATTTGCGAAACGATTCCGTACTCGATATAACCCGACACATTCCTCTTTATCGTGCCATTCTTCAGCTATTGAGAGCAATATCACTTTCACACGAACTGGTTTCATTGCTTCAGCCTCAGAATTCAGGCGGAAGTTCACCATCCATAGCAGAACTATTATCGAATATGAGGACTTGTGTTGACACATATGCAAAGCGCTTAAAGTAAGTTATTATTGTTTTTTGCAGTTTAATAAAATGTATTGTTCTCATTGGTTATCGATTTTTAGATTGAACAAGAAATCGAACATCAAAGGACAAACGCAACAGGTGACTGTTAATCTTGATGATGGAGACGATGAGGGTTTGGCACTTCTTATACCCGATATTCAAGAGACGACTGTTTTAGTTCAGAAAACCACAAAAAGGACAGATCAGCAGTTACAAAATCAATTGTCATTAACTAATGATGGGGGTATTAACAGTGACATTGAACGAATACCACAGAGTAAATCTATTGAGGAACGCTACTTAGAGGTAATGAAAAAATTACAATTTGATACATTCGATATGATTGTCGAAGCTGAAAACAATGGTTATCGTTTCGTTGTTTCGCACCATTTTGAAAAAATGGTTCGAATGGCTGGAGATCGTTATCACCCTTCGCGCGTCAAGCGATTGGCCCAAGAGGCGGTGACTCTTTCTACAAGTTTGCCTCTGTCTTATAGCAGTTCCGTTTTCGTTCGCTGTGATACAGATCGTCTTGATGTTATGAAAGTAAGTATTCGATTTAAATACATCCACTATTAACATAATTTCTTCATATTGTAGGTGCTTATAACGGGACCTGCGGACACGCCATACGCTAATGGATGCTTTGAATTTGACGTCTTCTTCCCACCAGATTATCCAAATTTGCCAATGCTTATTAATCTTGAAACAACAGGCCGTCATTCTGTACGCTTCAATCCTAATCTTTACAATGATGGCAAAGTTTGTTTATCAGTTCTAAATACATGGCACGGTCGTCCAGAAGAGAAGTGGAATGCTCAAACTTCTAGTTTTCTGCAAGTGCTTGTCTCAATACAATCACTGATACTTGTGCCTGAGCCATATTTTAATGAGCCAGGATTTGAGCGCAGTCGGGGTACGCCGAGCGGGACACATTCTTCACGTGAATACAATAGCAATATCTATCAAGCCTGTGTGCGTTGGGCTATGTTGGAACAAATACGTAATCCTAGTCCTTGTTTTAAAGATGTACGTACTATTTAGGAAGACATTTTAACGATGTACTTGCATAGAGCTAAAATTATTTTAATTTCAGGTTATACATACGCATTTTTGGCTTAAACGAAATGAAATTTGCGCCCAAATAGAAAACTGGATTGAAGAGCTTTGTAAGACTCAGTATAATGAACGCAGCAGTCGAACAATTTCATTTAATTCAATGGTTTTAAGACGTCAATATCGCCACCTACGTGAAGAACTGGCCAAACTTAAAGTCCCAGAAGGATTAAGTGATTTGGATGCTCCATTTAACCCTAATGTCACCTTACCAGTAATGAATGAAAGTAGCAACACAAATAACAACAGCGGCACAATTTCAGTAACGAAAACTAATTCTGAAACGACTGCTGTAGTTAATACAATTGCAACAGCTACAATAGCTGGATCCAATGTCAATGTGCCAACGGAACCGACTCAATTGCCTGGTGCATTCGGAAGTGTATCTTCGGAAACCAATGTTCACTCAGAAAAAGATGTACAGTCCTTGAATTCTACTCATTTAGCACCCCTAGAGATTAATACAAATCAACCCTTCATTAACTGCACCATTGAAGATGACAACGATGGAGCACCTGCTATTCTTCCACAGTCGACAATACCACCAACTGTTAACGCTAAAATAGTTACTGTCGATGAACCAACGTTATCGAACGATAATGAAGGTGGCGAAGGCGACGAGGAAGATGCAGACGATATAATAGCCACGGAGGGCGACGAATTGGACGTCAGTGACTACAAATGTAACACCGTTGATGAACTAATGGAGCAATTATTTTTTGATAGTTCCGAAAATGCTATGCATTACGATGATTAAAATAAAACATAGACCTGTATATTATATTTTCTGCCTTCTTTTTCGTGCTTCAACAATGTTAAGGAACCACATTCATATAAAACACATGTATTAATTCATACTGTTGCTCTTAGGATTTTTGCGTGCGCTTTTTTTAATTATATTTAATTTTTTGTATGGAGAAAATAATGTTGCAACAATATGCATAATTTAAAATAAAAATACAAATATATAAAACAAGAACTAAAATGTGAATTAAAATACTTTAATGTGACCGAATTTGGTATAATTAAGATAAATAAAATAGAGTTTTCCATCACTTATCATTTTTGTTTATATATATTTTTTTAGTAAAATAGACAATTCAATCCGACAAATTTACGTAAATAATCCCAGCAAAAAATAATGGAAGTCATTCTTTACAAGTACATATCGTCACCTGAAATCCAAAAATTCGTAACAACCAAAAAATTTTAAATTGACTTTTTGATTGAAAATGGTCCACTGCATCAAAACATGTTGTTCAAAACATTTAGAACTCTATTGTCAAAAACACCGACTTTATTATTATTATTATGATGGTTTTAAAAACTTATTTTGTGGTCATATTTCAAGCAGTTGGGAGATCTAAAATTGTTCCTTATGTAATTGTTTTTGTTTGTAATAAAACAGCAACACTTACACTTAAAAATGACTCAAAAACGATTCAAAAATGAGTGAAAACTGATTAGAAATGGGGCTCTCAAAAGACTCTTTTGGAAGAGTTAGCAAAGCATTTTGTGTGGCCTAAAATGAGTTGATATAATTCTCATTTCGTTTATAAAATTAAATGTATAAGTATTTGAATTTGTGTGATATTTATAAAATCGATTTTCTGTCAAGGAAATCCAAATTATATTATGCTTTAATTATAATAATTTTCTGTGTTTAATGATCTTCTACGGAAGATAGTTGGGCGACTAATCACTAAACTAAGTCTAAATAATTCCAATTAATGTTTAAAATCTGGTTTATTTGAAAAACAATAACAAAATGTATACCAATCACAAATAGGTCATCCAGGTGTTTGAAATATGATTGTTTATAAATTTAGTTTGAAGCTATATTTCGCGCAGTCGGAAGATCAAAAACTGTTTTCTGTTGTATTGTATTTGTCTGTAACAAACATAAAAATTACTCAGAAGAGACTCAAAAATGACTATAATATGATTCGGAAATAACTCCAAAACGACCAGTTATTTGGCTCATTAATGACTCAAAAAAGATTAAAAAATGAGTCATAATTGATCAGAAGTTGGGCTCATAAATGACTCATTTAGAAGAGTCGCGTGTAGGGTACCATTTTCTCCCGACGAATGTATATTTATGATCAGAAAATCAGCGCATATATGATCATTTTAATCGTGCAGAAGAGTCATAAATGATTCGAATGTGATCAAAATTTTCAAAAAAATGCTAGCTGGGATAATATAGACAATATATACCTTCGTATAGGAAACTGGAACTCCCGAACTCCGCTCCTGAGTTTATTGGTCTCCACCAAAATCTTAAATGAGTTTTGTTTGGTACTCCACCATGTATCAAAGAAAATTTTAGGTTATCAAATAAAATGCATGTGGTTAATGCATGAAGCTTCGAAGAACCGTAACACGGTACAGTTATGCGACGCCGCGCACTAAAAAAATGCGAGAGTGAAAAGCAAAACTCTCGAAGGCAGCGAAAGAAGGACGACCTGATTACCCTTAAACGATAATGGTAATGACGCGCGAAGGTCTTTATCCAGCCAGAGCTGAATTACGAATGTGACGATATGTTATTTGTGGTGAAAATTCTATTACTTTTTCCTCACTTTTGTATACATATGTATGTATGTATGTATGTATGTATGTATGTATGTATACGTACCTAGCAAAAACATGGTAATTACTTGTACTAACTCAACAACTTACTTTTCAATGACTACTAAATACCGTCTGTATTACTTAGAAGGAGTCTAGTAATGACTGACAAATAATATATTATGTAATTAGTTCCTTTTTATCCTTTACATATTGTTTTCGAACTTTGTTTTTAACACAAACGAAAACTAATAACAGACGCAGTGGACGAATTGATGTTTAATGACCGAAGAAGCGATAATAAATAATTCAGAAAGTGGTGAAAAAGATCTAGTATTTTCATCACAACTAGTAACCCGAATTGCTTCAAATTCGGCTGAAAAATCTAACATTATATAGGAATTAATTCACCAGGGAATTAATTAAACTAAATCGAAAGCTTTAAAAATTAATTTTATGAATTAAATCTCAGAATTTGATCCGAGCGAAAAAGGTATTTTTGATCCATCCCTAATATACATACAGTGCAATATCGTCGTTATATACTCATGATGATTGGTAAATTTTCTTGGTATGTTTTTTATCTTTGTTGTTGTTGAAAGGAATCGAGATTGATTGTTTTATCGATCTATTAATTTAATGACGTTGTGGCGATGCCGCCCAATGTCGATGCCAACGCCAATTCATACAATGATAACATTGCCAACCAACCAAAAGTCACAAACCTTACACTAAGTACTAGTACAACTTATACAATAAGAGAAATATAAGAAAAATCAAACAACAAAAAACTTTTACGATCAATTCTACTGGTATATCTTTCGGAATTTGTATTTCTTTTTTCATTTTCTCAATAACATTCGACGGGATCACAGTTATTCACGGTTAATTTAAATGAATTGAATTAAATAAATAGTGTTACCGATAAAATCGAATAATATTTGTACATATTTAATAAATATTTAATAATAACAATAATAAAATTTATAATAATTCTCAACAATAAATAGTGTTATTGGTAGACAATGGAATTGGCCAGTGTTACTATTGATGCTGCTCAATCTGTAAGTTTAATTATTTAAGAAGAATAAAAGTGCATATACAATACACTATATACTATACATACACACAAATATACGTACATATGCAAGACATAAAGAAATTGAAAACAAAGAACGACCAAAATTAAGAGATAAATAAATTGGCACGTGATTTTCAATTCACAATTAAGTGAATATCAGAAATCTACTGCACAAATATTGGATACGGACAAAAGTATTTCTACCAATTTTCAAATCGTATCAAAGAAATAGGTACGTTGCATGTACATTATAAATATGTACATGTAATTATGTACATATGTATGTAATGTTTTAAATTCTATTAAGTTTAAAAACCATAAAGAAAATTGAAACATTTACATACATACATACTTACATACATAACGTCACCTGAGTTTCAAAAAGGCGCAGCAACCAAAAAGTTTGATGTCGACTTTTTGATTAAAAATGGTCCACTGCATCAAAATACATGTTGTCGCTCTGTAAAAAATGCCGACTTTATTTATTTATTTATTTTAATAGTGTTGTTACGCTCTCTTGCATTTCAGGTGACGTTATGTATACAGTGTCTCTCATAAGTATTCGAATTTAGGTAAACTATGAAAAGAAACCAAATTTAATAATATATTTTGTGTGGGAAATAAATAAATAAATTTGTTATATTGTCTAGATAGTCTTTAGTTTTGATATCACGCCCCTTAAAACTTGAAAACTTTACATTTACTTAAATTAGTTATGCTTTTTTTAAAAAAAGTCCATGAAACTACTTCACAAAAGTATGCGAATTTTTCCTGTATTTCATATTTGATCATATTATACGATACACACATTTTAGAATCGCATGGTTTTATGCTTAATATGGTTTTAAGGGGTTACTATCAACCGCATGGATATATTTTTGACCCATTTGGTCCACAATTTTGGGGGATTTGTACCCTCTTTTCATGTAATATCATTAAAATGGCGATTTTTGGCTATATTTGTAATGTTTTCACCCTTTTTCCAGAGGTAAAACCAAAATTTAATATTGGAATTAAATAGAAACCATAGGGTATCTAAAAATAATATTTTTTGTTATAAGGATCTGTACTTAAACGTTCCAAGATGTATTTTTGCTATCGTTTTGCAGTTTCTAATTGAATTATCTGGATCATAAGTCCCTTTTCGTACCTCTAGGGACGATATTTTCCGACAAAGTTGTCTAGTGTATATTCATGTACATATTGGCACTAATGTATTTTAAATTTTCAATATATTATAGCGGTATACAACTCCAAAACATGCCTTAACAAAACGTCATCCTATATAGTAGATTTCAGTTTTTACTACTCGTAACTTTCACGCTTATGTTGCCCGTTACAATAACACTGTAAGTCCTAAATTTTGGTTTTAATTTGATCATAGTAAATAATATTTAAACACATATCAACATTTTTGATGTGATCATAATGATATCGTGCCATGCAGCATGGAGGCCATTGGCATATAAAAATAATGATTTTACTATTTTGAATGGTGTTTCTTCGAGGCATGTTTTGGAGTTGTACACTTCCACAACACATTGAAAACTTAAAATGTATAAAAGCTGATATCTAAAAGAATATATACCAGAAAACTTTCCCCGAAAATAGTTGATCCTAGTATTATAAAAATGGACTTAAGTTCCAATATATTGAATTAGCGAAAGAAGAATGATCCGAATAATTTATCTTGGAACGTTTAAATACAGATTCTTGTAACAAAAGATATTATTTTTAGATACCCCAAGGGGTCTTTTGAGTCCCAATATCAAATTTTTGTTTTATCTCTGGAAAAAAGGAGAAAAATTTACAATTATGGTCAAAAATCGCTATTTTAATGATATTACATGAAAAAAGGGTACAAATTCCCCAAAATTGTGGACCAAATGGGCCAAAAATATATCCTTTCCGTGGATAGTAACCCCTTAAAACAATATTACGCATAAAAACCATTCGATTCTAAAATTTGTGTTGCGTATAATATGATCAAATATGAAATACAGGAAAAATTCGTATACTTTTGTGAGGCAATTTCATGGACTTTTTTTAAAAAAGCACAATTAATTTAAGTCAATACAAATTTTTCAAGTTTTAAAAAGCGTGATATCAAACATAAGGACTATCTAGACAATATAACAAATTAATTTATTAATTTTGCACACAAAATATATTATTAAATTTGGTTTCTTTTTATAGTTTATCCAAATTCGAATAATTATGAGAGACACTGTATATGAAAGGAGAAAGTTTCGTGTAAAAGTGTAATTTTCAACAAACAAATTTCTTGATCCTTAATGGACCAACCCTCGAAAAATATACAATAGTAATTAAGTTGGAATTTTTATTTACTTACTGGTCAAAGTCAACTGTTAATTGAAAAAGTAAATACATTTTAAATTGAAATGAGTTTAAAATGTCCGGAGTACTTGTATTAAGTAAAAATTTTATTAAAAAAACACAAACATTATTTTTTATTTATTCAACCAATTTTCTACATATGTACTTGTTGTAACACTTTCGGAGTGAACGAAATATATCCGTTCATCATGATATATCAAATTTATGCAGAATTTTGGATTTGTTTTATATAAGATTCGATATAGCCGAATATAGTTTTTAATTCTTCAACAATTATCTATTACAATGTTTTTTTTTTTAAACATAGTCTTGTTAAAAAAATTATCCCAATGTGTACTTATGTATGTACATATGTATATGTATGTTGAATTAATTAAACATACATATAATAATATATTAACATTTCAATACCCAAACTACGTTTTATTAGCTTTTCTTTTAATTAACTATTCAATATATACATACTTATTATTAACAATTTGCGATAATTTTTTTATAATGTGAAATTTAAAAAATTATACAAAAATAGAGCCAGCAAATCAACTCATTATTAATAAATACAAAAACAAGCAACTGTTAATTCCATGTTTAGCGCAATGAAATTTGAAACCTTTCTTACTGTTACACAGGCAAACAAAATTTGAAAAAAGTCAAAACACAGAGACCAAGGTATACTTTTCTAAGTAATAATGCTGCATTGAATCCGAATCTGTCATCTGAATTTCTTGACATATCAAGTTATTCATGTATAATCGAAAAACTGAACAGCATAGAAAATTATATTTTGTTTTCAGGGTTAAAATTTCTGTTTGCCTGTGATATCTTTGGTATGTGAATGAATGCAGTCCATGCAGTTTTGATTGAGTATGTATGTATTAATATTTTAGTTGTGTATATTTTTGTTTCTTTTAAAAAGACTTAATTCAGATATTTTTCCACCTATATCCTTTATATATAATTAGTTTTAATATTTGTGTCAATTCTATGGTTTTCTATACTGAAAGTATGTATTAGTGTCCTACAGTGTTCGGTAAAATCTGAAATTTGACCAATGAAAAAGTTAAAGAACTCCGAACTTTTTATACAATTTTTATATATCATATTTTTAAATCATTAAAGCATTTAATATGCTGGAAATCTATAAATACGTAAAACAGACGTGCAATGCGGAAATATTGGTTTTAGAAAATCATCATACAGCTTGGTTGTATATAAAATCTAACAGGAATTTAAGATTGAAAACTAAATTTCCGATATTGGTAAATACGTAAAAAGCACTCTTTTAATTATGCTGTTTAAACTGATTAAAAAGCTAAGAAATGTCAAACATTCTAATTCCTTTAAGATACTAAGAGGGGGTTTAATCTACCAAAAAATTATTTGAATTTTACCTGAAGAAACAAATTATATATATTTTGGTATACTATGTATTTGAGATCAAATTTTAAAGCATTTAATGTGGATTTTTTTTTTCACAAAAAAATTATGAAAGGCACATCCTCCAGATCCGCCTGGTTATTTTTAGAAATGATTAAAAAATATTAATATTAACTACTTGCTAGAATAATATCTATATTTAATGTAATGTAAACATTTTGACATAAATTTACATTAATTAAGATTTATTTAATTTTAACAAAGTAATAATAATTATAATTATAAGTTGATACAGAAAATGCCCTCACAGCTCATAACAACCTATAGTTTTTGTTAGTAAACTGTAAAATATCTAAATGCATGAACAATATCGATACGAATTTTATCTAATCTTATACATATTTCGGTTTTACTACACCCTAAATGTATTATTATCTAATTTAATGAGAATAAATACTTATAATTGTGGAGAAAAACTAATATCGTCATCTTAAGCCATTATTAATAATTCAATAATTTAATAGAAGATGCAAAAGCGTGTTAAAATAAAAAATAATTAAAAAAAATGTAGTCGGTCAAGCCTGACCAATTTGATATCCTACACCGATTACATATGTAAAAAAGTTTAAGAGATTGTCATATTTGTGACGAACTTTATTCCATTACGAGACGTTTTAAAGAATTTATGCAGAATGAAATCATTTTTAGAAGTGCCCAGCAAAATCTTTACTTACCCGGTAAATAGGCAAGTAGTATTGGAGCAAAGTGTAAGTACTTACTTTTGGCTACTTATTATCTTATATCTTATTATTGACCAAAAAATAACGGCTTACAAATGTGCTTAACCGACTTTCGCGGTTTTAAAACTATTTTCTGTTATTATTAGTCTCTTACTCAATGCTCCATTTACAAGTTATTTTATCGAGCTATTGGGAATGGTTTTTACACAAATGTAAAAATTAATATTTTTTTCGAAAAACTTCTAATGTCGACATGGGTTATCAATAATTTATTAGTCATACGCTCTAGGCAAATTAAATAACGTTATTTATAACGACCACTCATTACCAAGTAATTTATGAAATAACTACATTTTTCATTAACAAAATTTGATAATATTTTACTGGGTGAGCCAATGTAGTTTGATTGAAAACTTTATTTATCGGACGGACAGAACTGATACTGTAATGTTGGCATATGAGAATTTACTAAAGATATACTTACATAACTACATACATGTGTATGTACATTAGGGTATAACTTTTATACATTTTTTGTAAATTTCAAATGGGCCCTGCCCATTCCATATAGAGCATAAAAATATACATACATCGAAAAAGTATCAGGAGTGTTAAAATAGTTTCCGCGACAAATGCGTTAAAGTTTTCGATATTTACTTTAAACTAAATTTTAAATATTTTAATGCAAAACTGGAAATTTTCGATATAAATGAGTGTCATTGTTTGACCACGACATTTATAAGGAAAAAACAAGTAAGAAAGTATAGTCGGGCGTGACCGACCATATGATACCCTACACCAGTTATGAATAATAAATGTGATTTATTTTTCATAATAATTCATTGTTCCGATACATTTAAGCAATTTATGGATGAAAAACTAATTTTCTGAAAGAGGCTTTATATTTGTGCTGAATTTCATCGCGATATTTCTTTTTATAATTTAATTTTGTACATTCAAGTAATTTTCGGAAGGGGACTTTGTATGGGAGCTAGGGTCAAATGAGGCCCGATCTTTATGAAAGTTCATCAAGGCTTGCATAAAACTTAATATTGCCGCTTTTTATCGATATACAGGTATATAACATAATTATGAGCTCAGAAGCCCTTTTCGGGGGGTTCTGTTGTAATGGGGCTAGGTGAAATAATGGACCGATTTTAACCATTTTCAATAGGCTTCGTCCTTGGGTCAAAAAAAAATCAGAAAACGATTCTAAGGTATACTTGGTATACTTTAAGGTCAAATAGGACGAATGTTTTTGTATGTTACAGACATCAGCACAAACCCAATATACCCTCCCCACTAAAGTGGTGTAGGGTATAAATCAAGGATAGGGGTGGCGGTTTACTTTAAAATTTAGCTCCCAAACATGTAGATTATACTATTAAAAATTCATATAAATTTGTTTGTAATGGTTTTAGAAAATCGATTCGCCGAGGAAGGTTTTTGAACCAAAATGACCCGAGAACAATATTTTCGTTATTAGAACACCACTTAGTGATAGGGCCTAATTTTGGTTATACCTTAATGTACATATGTCTGTATATAGTTTATAATTTCATTTGATTTTGAAGCTAAGTACATACTTTCGACTACGTTATTTTATTAGAAAATTCGAAGAAATAAAAATTACTTCTATTAAAGCGAAATCGAAATTGAACTGATGTTTGTAATTTAACTAACTACACATTTTTATCTATCACGTGAAATATTAATTATAATAAAATATATGTAAGTAAAAATTACTTTATTGACAATTATTTAAATCTAATGAAAATGGAATAAACTTTAAAAATAAATCATATCAAATAAATAACGGTTTTTAAGCTCATTTTTCTTGACAAAAATGTACAAATAACGAGTTATTTTATTTCTAGAGATGGCATTAAGTAGCATAACTATGCTAATTATGTCAAATGAAATAATAAAAGTAATTAATAATATAGCAAGAGGAGTAGTGATAATTTATTATGCCATTATATTTATTTATATAAACAAATTAGAAAATGTCCATTCGTAACACATTTCCATGATTATATTTTCTTTATCACACATTAAAACAATTAAGAATGTATAGTCGGACATTGCCGATCATATGATATTCTACACCAGTGAGTCGTATGTAAACTCACTGGTGTAGGGTATCTAAAACGCTGAAATTTTTATGAGTACGAGTTCACCTTACACTTTATTTTGATGAAAAATAAAGAAAGTGTTTTCGAAGGATATTATCCTTTTTGGTACACAATGCCATGAATTTCTTAAAAACAACTTAGTTTTCTTTGGAAATAACCATTTACTGTATGTGTAAACTCGAAATTACGCTCTTCAACAAAAAAAAAAAAAATAAACTATAAAACTAAGTTTTTTCGATTTTTGTAGAGCTACTACATAGAACATTTAACATATTAATACATACATATGTATGTATATGAGCTCATGAGTGCTATTTAGGTGTACGGTTGTATGGGGGCTAGGTGAAATAATGAACCGATTTGAACCGTTTTCAATATGCTTCGCCATAGGGCCAAGAGAATAGTATGTGCCATCAAATTATCTTGAAAATTGCGACCCCTTGCGTGCGCCCAAGGTTACACACAGACGAATGGACGGGCAGACGAACATAGCTCAATCGACTAAGGAAGTTGTTCTGAGCCGATTGGTATACTTTAAGGTGGGTGGAACCAACATTTTTCAGCACAAACGCGTAATACCCTCCCTATTATAGTGGTGTAGGGTATTAAATGGGAAATCGAGAAGTACAAGATAATGTATTTCACAGTGAGAACTAAAATATGTTTACGTTTAAAATCTATTTGTATTTAGAAATGAAATGCCCCTCAAGTTGTAGAATGCATATAAATATACAAGTGTTAGCTGATGACAGCTGTTCGTGCTAAATTAAACTACAATTTTTCAAATCGCAATAATTCAATAAAAACACCAATTCCCTAATAATTAAATGCAAAAATTTTAATTAAGTAATAAATCAATATTAAGTAGATTTACTAAGTTTTTAAAATAATATGTTAGTATGCAAGTATGTATGTATATAGTATATATATTGTGTAAATATGTATAAATGCATTCACCGAAGATAGGTGGTTTTATTAATATACATAACAAAGTCAGTTGCCATTCACGCTTGTACAGTGTTGTCAGTTTGGAGAATTTCCCATAGATTTGATTTTTTCAATTTAGAAACAAATTTTAAAGGTTTTACATAAATTTCACTTTAGAAATTTGTTATTGGAAATAAATTTTAAATTTTTGTATGTATGTATGTATGTATGTATGTATGTATGTATGTATGTATGTATGTATGTATGTATGTATGTATGTATGTATGTATGTATGTATGTATGTATGTATGTATGTATGTATGTATGTATGTATGTATGTATGTATGTATGTATGTATGTATGTATGTATGTATGTATGTATGTATGTATGTATGTATGTATGTATGTATGTATGTATGTATGTATGTATGTATGTATGTATGTATGTATGTATGTATGTATGTATGTATGTATGTATGTATGTATGTATGTATGTATGTATGTATGTATGTATGTATGTATGTATGTATGTATGTATGTATGTATGTATGTATGTATGTATGTATGTATGTATGTATGTATGTATGTATGTATGTATGTATGTATGTATGTATGTATGTATGTATGTATGTATGTATGTATGTATGTATGTATGTATGTATGTATGTATGTATGTATGTATGTATGTATGTATGTATGTATGTATGTATGTATGTATGTATGTATGTATGTATGTATGTATGTATGTATGTATGTATGTATGTATGTATGTATGTATGTAGTATGTATGTATGTATGTATGTATGTATGTATGTATGTATGTATGTAGGTATGTATGTATGTATGTATGTATGTATGTATGTATGTATGTATGTAGTATGTATGTATGTATGTATGTATGTATGTATGTATGTATGTATGTATGTATGTATTTACAAGAGAAATCAATGAATAAAACAAATAATTTTGACGAATTAAATTTTTAAAAGATTTACTGCCTATAAATTGATTTGCTATATGCGATTTTGGTCTCTATAAATTTCCTAGCTGAACATAATGTCCTTTCATACACTTTTCTGTTCGATTGAGCTTTTTTAGGAAACCAAGCCAAAATAAATTTTCCAATGTTATTTCGAATATGCTCAACTAGTAATTTTTTTTAGGAATGGACCATTTTTTCATAATTTGAAAAAACATAAAAATGAAATTTTAAACAACGAACAAAATAAGACCCATCTAAACTGAATCTATATTTTTTGGGCACCTAATGTACATACATATGTAAATAAAGAAATATTTAATTATTTTCAGGTCTCAGAAAATGAAACAAAAACAAATGATTCTCAGTATGATAAGGATTCCGATGGCAAGAAAACTTCGAAACTCTTGTACGGCATAAATGATAATCCTCCGTGGTATTTGAGCATATTTCTAGCTTTTCAACACTATTTAACCATGATAGGTGCAATCGTTTCAATTCCATTTATTTTAACACCAGCTCTGTGTATGTCAGACGAGGATCCAAATCGTGGAATTATAATTTCGACCATGATTTTCGTAACTGGTATAGTGACTTATGTGCAAGCAACTTGGGGAGTGCGATTACCTATAGTACAGGGTGGCACGATATCGTTTTTAGTTCCAACTTTGGCTATACTGGCGTTGCCGCAATGGAAATGCCCACCAGTGGAGCAAATCGAAGGTATGGATGAGGACAGTCGTCAAGAATTATGGCAGATACGCATGCGTGAGTTATCAGGTGCAATTGCAGTTTCAGCTATGGTCCAAGTTATTCTAGGTTATACCGGGCTAGTGGGCAAAATTCTTCGATTTGTAACCCCTCTGACAATAGTGCCAACAGTATCATTAGTTGGTCTAACATTATTTGAACATGCTGCCGAAACAGCCTCTAAGCATTGGGGAATAGCAGTTGGGTAAGATTTGCGATTAAAACCCTGTGGTCGTATAGAATTAAGAGGTATATTTTTTACTAGGACTACATCTATGTTGACTCTATTTTCACAAATAATGTCAAATGTTGCCATACCTATGCCAGTTTATCGAAAAGGCCACGGTGTTGAGTTTCGACCATTTCTGTTGTTTCGTTTGTTTCCGGTAATATTGTTTTTGTTTGTGTATTTGACTTTGCTGTTGTTATGATTTACTGTATATTCCAATTTAGGTGCTTTTAACAATAATAATTATGTGGGGTCTATGCGGAATACTTACACTAACTAATGTATTTGAGGAAGGCCATCCATCGAGGACTGATGTACGCATCAATGTATTAATCAATGCTAAATGGTTTTATATTCCATATCCAGGACAATTTGGTTTGCCATCTGTCACTTTATCGGGCGTTTTAGGAATGCTTGCGGGGGTGTTGGCATGTACTGTAGAATCATTGAGTTATTATCCAACAGTATCTCAAATGGCAGGTAAAATTAAAAACACGAATATATTTTTTGAACTATATTTCTTTAATCCAATGTTGTTTTAATCATTTATAGAAGCCCAATCCCCACCATTACATGCTATTAATCGTGGTATCGGAACTGAGGGTTTAGGTACTGTTTTGGCTGGCCTTTGGGGTGCTGGAAATGGTACAAACACATTTGGTGAAAACGTTGGCGCAATTGGGGTAACAAAGGTACGTTATCAACAATAGCCAATATATTATACATATACACAGAGAAAACAGATTCGTTGTTGCCAATCGAATTTAGTTGGTTCCCACAACTATCACATAATTTTATTGGGAAAACTGAAAAATTCTATTGGCATTATAGAATATGTGGAAATTTTAATAGTTTAAAAACGAAATTCGGTATTTTAATTACCTTTATTTAATATATATAATGGAAACCGATTTCCATCCATCTTTCTCGTAATTAAACCTAGATAATTTTGATCTTATCTCGATTTTAAATTTAAAGAAAGTATAGAAAACCTATGTGCCAATATTGTTTAAGATTTTTTAAATTTCATTTTTAAAACAAATATGTATTAATTTTTTCGCAAATATCAAATTATTAATAAACGCAATATTAATTTTTCGATGCAATCAAACAAAATTCTTAATCAGTTTTAAGTTTAGTTTTCGAAATTTAAATGATAAAATATCATTTATCATGATCTTTGGCCTTTCTTTACGTGTTTAAAAAGGAAAAATCTTTGGTTCAGCATTTAATAAAACTACAAACGATATAAACAAACTCAAAAATTCAATTGACCTCAAATGTAAACGAAGTAATATTCTCAAAGAGCAAATATATTTCACATCTAAATTTTTCTTTTAACCTAGATCGGATCTCGTCGTGTAATTCAGTGGGCAGCATTCATAATGGTCTTGCAAGGTGTTATAGGAAAGTTTGGAGCTGTTTTTATTTTAATTCCAGACTCTGTAGTTGGCGGAATATTTTGTGTTATGTTTGGTATGATTGTTGCGTTCGGCCTCTCAACATTACAGTACGTAGATTTAAGATCAGCCCGAAATCTTTACATACTGGGCCTGTCAATATTCTTTCCCATGGTATTATGTAAATGGATACAGCAACACCCAGATGCAATAAAAACTGGAAATGATACCATTGATTCAACACTGACTGTTCTATTGGGTACCACTATTTTAGTGGGTGGTCTATTAGGTTGCATATTGGATAACATAATACCAGGTAATTTTTCTACTGCTATGAAACTTTTTCAAATATTAAGAAAATCGAGTTTTAAATTGATTTTAATGCCTTTTTAGTCATAAAAAAATAGAAAATTGTTTTTAATATTATATTTGTTTGCATAAAAATATTTATACCCGATGTGGTTATACATCATATGTACATATTTGTGCACTTATATGTATCACCCTTGTTTAATTCTTTAATTTGGTGGGCTGGATCAAAGGATAAAAATATAATTTTTTGAAGTTTTTATGATATTTTTCTTATTTTCAATATTTTTGAACTAGCTCAAAATCAGTTATACACCAATGAAAGCCAGCGGACCAAATATTGACCTCAGGAATTTTGAGAAACGGTGTGTTAGAAAGAACTATGCTTTCATTTTCGGTGGAAACATTCACCCATTAGGCCACCCTAATGTACATATATACATATGTATGTAAATACATTAGACCGGCTCCTAGGAATATAGTGTTTTGGTTACCCATCTCAAAATATACTAATCTAGTTTAATGATTTTTTGAAAAGTGTCGAACTCTCGAACGGTCATAACTAAATCCATGCATTTACGAATAACAAAACACACTATTTAAAATATTTAATCATATATGTAGGAACACCAGAGGAACGTGGACTTATAAATTGGGCCAAGGAAATGCCCCTTGGTGATGACAACATTAACGATGGTACTGCTACAGATTATGATTTCCCCTATGGTATGGAAACTTTAAAAAGGTATGTTTGAAAATGATTCTTTATATTTAAAAAATTAACATTAATAAAAATTGCAATTGATGGCTGCTGCCAGCAGTTCGATTTCTGATTCCTTTTTTGCACATTTATGTAATTGAAATAAATTGCAAATGAATTATTAATTTTTATACTAATAGTAACGTTTTAATGATCGTACTTTTTTTGCAGCTGGAAGTGGACTTATTATGTGCCTTTCTTACCCACATATAAATTACAAACAAAAGACAGTTGAATATTTAAAACTTAAATTTTATTTCATACTTTTTATGTTTAATTTAAACACACCTACATTTTTACCTAAAAATAAAAATTGTTTATACTTTTATTAGAAGTTTGTTTCATTGAATAATAAAAACTGTCTTCACTTTATCGTGATGGTTTATTACATTATTACACTTTTACACAAATAAAAATTTAATTTAAAAATTGATAAAGTACAATTTGTAAGCTATCTTTTAAATGGAAATTTTTTGTTTCGAAATTGTGAACGCGTACGATATTTAGGTTAATTTCGGTACCGGTATTTTTGGAAAGATATAATAATATTTAATTTTTTTTACAGTCACATCAATTATCGGAAGCCGAATTACCATATTCTTGATCAAATAAGATTCTAATGGAAATAAATTTCAATAGCACAATTCATTTAAAATGTGATAGATTTTACTCGATCACAAAACGATCGTAGAAAACTTTATAATCTAGGTATCATGCTTCAAAATATTTCTTGCAAAAAAAAAAAAAAAAAAAAACGTTTATAATTAATAATACTCACCAGATTTTGATAAAAAATAATTTAAAAATTCGCATAATGATTTTCTTGTCTTATATACTTTTTTATTTTTTGTTTTAAGTAGGTACGCATTACTTATTTTATATTTTGTTTTACATTAAAATGCATTTGATCTCAAAAATGTTTTAAAATGTTAAACAATTGGTATAAATACTAATATTTTTTAAATTAATTACAAACTTTTGCTCCTAAAGGATTAGGGTTAAAACAAAAAATTTAATTTTAAACTAAATACCACAAAATATCCATTTCAATTCTCGTCTTAAGAATATTTGAACAGTCATTTCGAAAAGGACATACGTACTTCTATTCGAACTTTTCAGGAGGAACACAAATACGTTTGGTATAAAAGAAATTCTATGGTCCAAAAAAGTTGATAAACAAAAAAATAAATTTTATATTTATTGAAAAAAAAAAAAAAAATAAAGTTAATATACAGATATTTTGAATTAAAATTTTTTATGTTATAAAACAATGTTATGACTCGTGTCCTTTTCGAAATGACCGGTTCAATTTTTTAAATGTCTAAAAAGAAACATTAATACATACATATGTATAGTATATGCTGTGAAGGTCCTGCTGTAAATGTGCGATATACATACATAGATAGATATTTAATTTATTAAAATTTGTACGTCATATTATAGGAAAATTGACGTCTATTTGTTACTTTCAATATAAAATAAGAAAGAACACGTTCTTTCGAATTTAGAGGAACGGGCTCTTCATCTTTAATCAATTTGCGTTTTTCTAACAAAATAATAAATACGTATAAAATAATAAAATCTACATTTTAAAATTCAACACGATTTATGCGTGATCGGTTTAGAAACAAAAAAAACTTCATATTTATTTTATTGTCTATTTCGACGTGTTTCAAAATGTTGAGGAATCACAATTTTATAGGAGCAGTTTTTTATTCCTGTGCCGAATTGCCGTATACTTGGTCAAATAAGCTTCCATATGCAAACACATTTCGATGTTGAAATTAAGCTAAGAAGTTCATCATCTCAAAAAGGAAAATTACGATAAATTTAACTCGCTCACACATGGGGTGATTGGATTCCGGTTTCAATACAGTAATTTTTAAATTTTTTGTAAAACAATAACTTTGTTACTTTTAATATTACAGTAGTTTTCCGATTCATCGAACAATCATTCCTGCGAACGTCACATTTAGCGAACTATCAATATTTTTATATTGATTACCTTATATAAGGAACGAAAAATATTGTTTGTACTCCGTTTAACTAACAAATACATATACATAAAAAAATTAATTGTAAGAAAAGAAATATCTAAAAATCAAGTTAAAAATGCTTCGATGTTATTAGAAGAGGTATTTTCTTCTCTATTTGCGAATATGGATTTCGACAAAAGACATATAGGTTCGTTAAATCGAAAAACTGTCATTTTAAATCGGATTCATATATTTAATATCTTAACGTAACTTTAAAACTTTCAAAATAGAAAACAGTCTTGTCGCAGAAAGATCATATTTTGTTTTTTAGGTCCATTAGCGAAATACCATTATTCTTTATACATACATAAATATGTTTGTGCATATGTATGGATAAGTAACTAGATAAAGTGTATCACTTTTCTGCCGGCTTTTATACCCTTATTTCTCTTGGACTGTGGTATTAATGATTTGACTCAAAGATACTAAATGAATTTCTAGTTCAATGAATTTAAAATTGAGACAATTTATGTATAACTTATTTTCGAAATATTGCTTGATAATAGTTATGTTTTTATTCACTAAAAATAAAATTTTAATACGTTACGTTAGTGAGCAACAAAAATGATATATGTACATAATTGTATGCCACTTTTACTATGTACTACAAATGTATGTAAGTATGCGTATTTAGTATAAGTATGTATTTATATAAGATCATACTATTACCTTTTAATATGTATTTAAATGTTAAAATAAAACAAATTTTCGGTTCTTAATAAATATCAATTAAGTTTTAACTATCCTAGAGCGATAATATTTCTTGTGGCTTAATTGAGTAGCCACAAATGTAATATATATCTTGTCAGTTTGGTAGATTGTGTTTACTTTTTAGAACAATAACAAATTATACTAATTATATATAGTAAGTATGCTCAAATACTAGTCAAATGACTAGATATGTACATACATATATACCTATTCTATATATCATAGACGTATGTGTGTATGTATGTAAATTTGTTTAGCATATTTATAAAAGTATTATTTCTTAAATGGAAAATCTTAAAATCTACGAGTACGTTGTCTGATTTCATTTGAGCATAAAGCTTTGTTACGTTTTTTACCTACACTACTTTTAGATGAAGTCGATGATGAGCCAGGATACATACGTCGCCTTTCTTGGGCATAGTAACAGAATATACAAAATCCATTTTGTGGTGTTGTGCATCAAATATTTGTAGGACTGCGTGGTGTTGATGATTTACGGTAACGGGAGTTTGACCTAGAGAGAAAGTGTTAAGATTGAATCCGACTGTAGTTCATTGCAAATAAAATTACCTTGATAAGCTTGATGTATAGTCTCGTAAAGATGACGATGTGTTGTTTTCGTGTCGGTATGTATTTGTGTTGGGTGGATCTAATAGAGACATGGTTCGATGATCATATGCTCGAATTGGTCTTCTTCCCATAGTTGCATATCCATCTACTTGAGGACTGTTGTTGGAACTAATTCCGCTTGAAGATATGCCTGTATTTGTGGTGAATGAAAAACGACGTTTTGGATTATACGTGTTGTAGTAAGTGGTTGAAGCGCCAACGCCTGACCTCGGGACTTCATCAAAGGCGTTTCCTTTAAATCGCGAAGAGAATCCGGAAGTGTTGGTAAGTAATTCATTATCTGGATTGGTGAAAGAAGCATACCGTCGTTCTGATAGGCAAGACGGTGAAGTTGGTGTTCGGATATCATTCAGACTTTTACGTGGTCGTCCACTAGCTGAGGAATAATCATGACTGCTGCTAAATGATGATCTGTAGACTGGTGGCTTTAGTTCGGTTCCGATCGGACTTAATTTAAGTGGTCGGAAAAATTCCTGTGTTATGTCTGGTGAATGTTCGCGTTCGCCACTAGCTGTAGCAATTTTAGTAGATGATCGTGTTTTGGACGCTGAGCTTTGTTCACGGTAATATTCCCGAACAGCATTGGGTCCTACGATACTACTCGTACGTTTTGGCTTTTTCTCATTAAATCTGCAATAGAAACTACGACGTTTTATACGATCCACTACACTTTCACCAGCTTCGGAACTATCACCACGTCGAGTTGGAGATGAAGCTTGCGAAGCTCTGGAAAGGTGAGATACAGTAGGTGAAGGTGTTGCCCTCTGGCCTCGATAATTATCTTCAGAACATACGGACCAGGTGTCAAAACATAATTCTGCCTCTTCTGTGGGAGAAAGAAAGGTTGACGTAGATGCACAATCCTCTTGGTAACTGCGAGAATCGGATGAATAGTTTCCAATATTCTCAAAAGATGGCGATAGTAAATTATTATTTTGGTTTACTTCGTGTGTCGAAGATGTTCGATATCCGGACGTTTGTGACGTGTGTAGTGAAGAACAGTGATTGTTATTATTACTGCTATTGTTTTGCTTATTTATAGATGAGTTGTTGTTATTGGATGCTTTCTCTGCAGTTAAAATACTAGAACTAATACCAGACGAACTGTGAATTGACTTACTGTATGGTGAAATGTTGGAATAAATTTCATTATCATTAAAACAAGGGTACATTTTTGATGAACGGACATTGTTGTGTGTTGTGTTAAATTGTTGATTTTTATCAGGTTTTATCAATTCAAGCATCAAACCTTTTCTTTTCTCCTGATTACCTTCTGCTGATGGTAAATTGCGCCCACTTTCATCTGCTTTTGTACAACAGTCTGGACATGATGGGCTCGCAGGCGGCATCATAACGTGACAATTACATACTACACTCCCCTTGCAACTTTTTATAGCATTTGAATCTCTGTTAACACCAACACTGCTGCTAGATTTCTCGACGTTTTCGTTCATTTTACGAATTGCATCGGCATTTTGATAAATCGGCGATGAATTGCAGATATCTCTTTCTATATTGCTTGTAGAACGAACACTACGTACACGGTTTTCTGGATTGGCATCTTTTTCGTAACGTTTAAATAGGCCCAATACTTTATTAACTGATTTTTTATTAAAAGTACCTGGCATCTCTTCGACGCTCACTGCTCGCTTTATGTAATTCGATTCAGAAGAAACACTTGGCTGAGATCTTGGAACTGAGCGTTCTCGCAAATTACGTATCATTGCATCGATACGCGAACGTTTTTCACTCTTAAAAGGTTTGGCAGCACTCTCGGGTTCTGCATTACAGTCTTCAGTACCTGCACTTACCATAGCTTTACTTCCAATTTTACTTGATTGTGTTACTTTCGAGCTAGAATTTCCACCCAACGATTTCGTTTTCTTCACGTCCGCCATTTTATTGGTGATTTTTTCTGGAGATGACTTCTCTAAAGACTTTTTATGAGTTGGTATGTTGGCACAGGAATTGCTTGTTGCGGAAGCCCGAAGTTTTTCGAATTTTTGTCCAATAGCGTAAAGCAAACCTTTGTTGGTTTTCTTTTCTCCCACTTTTCCTTTTGATTGAACGGTAGCGACGGGACTAGACTCTTTTGATTCCTCTCCCGCGCTTGTAGTTGTATTTGGAGTTGAAGTGGTTGTCGTGCTTATACTACTAGATTTAGAAAATTTGCTCTTTTTGACAACTTTTACAACTTTGTTTTCGCCTAAAGATGTTGCTTCGGCGACCTGAGAAGTATTTTCGGAGTTTTGGCATGCCGTGGACGTTGAAACCTCTTCTATTTTGTTTATTTTTTTACGTATAGTTAGTTTAGTTTCTTTGGGTGCTATAAGTTTTGAAGTAGGATAACTCTTTGGCCGTAATATTCTGCTTTCACGTGCCGCAATACATGCAGGACTGTTTGCTTCGGTCGGACTTAAATTTCCCGCTGTGTTTGAATGTTCCGTTGTGGTAAGTATATTGGAGTCCAAAGCTTTACTGGTTGAAGTTAAATTAGTGCTAATTATTTCTGAGGTATTACTACTAGAAATTGAGTCCTTCATTGGATATGATTTGGGTCGTTTAAGTTTAGATACCTTTTTAGGAGAGGGAATATCAGAGATTATTCCGTTCTTTTCATTATTGTTTTCTGGAACGTCGCTGGGCAAATCTTTAGTCACTGGAGTAGACAATGATTCTGATTTCTTAACAATTTTTTTCACCTTTTTAATGACTGTGTTCGAGTTTTTAGCGTCGACATCAGTAGAAGATTCTGTCGATTTTTCTTTGGCCTTTACTTTTTTAATTTTTTTAATGGTAGATATTGGTTTTTCGTTAATAATATCATTATTAGTACTTGACTCATGAACTTCAACCTCTTGGGATCGTATTGATGATAGAATTTGGAGTTCCTGCAGTATTTTATCAGCTAACTGGTTTTTGTCGACTTTGCTCATTTCTTCTAAGTCCCTTGAACGCGAGAGACTTCTCCGGTTATATTTTAAAGCATCCTGATTCCTAGTACTACTGTTGGTATATTCCGAAGGAAGTTCGACACTCTTATTTCGGATTTGCCGAGAATTCTTTAATTTGGTGGAAGCATCGGTAACATCAGCTTCAAACTGTCCAGTGTTCGTTATTTGATTTTGGTCCCCAGGTATTTCTTCAAGTGGTACTTCAAACAGATCTGGTCGAACCAAGCGCGATATACGACGTTGTGTTGGTCGTCTGGTTGTAGATTCTGATGATGGTGGTGGTGAGAGTCTTCCGCTTGGAGGACGCCCAAACGTAGCTCCACCTGATGTTGCTTCAGTAGGGCCGACTTTCGAAGCGTTTTTTTGTGATGTATCTTTTGAAATTTTATTTACGTATGGAGAATAGTATCTGTACTTATCGCTTATATCACTATTGTACAATGTTGTAATGTCCTTGCAGTTATCATCGCTGCTTTTACTCTTGCTGTGCACTTTTCTCGTGGAAGATGTTGCGACTACTTTATCTTTTGTTGTGTCAGAACATTTTTCGGTAATTGATGTGGTTGGACCTTCTATTTCGTTCAAATCTTCTTGATCAATTGGTGCTTTAGGTGGCGCAACATTTCGGCCACTACTTTGACTACGTTTGTATATTTTGACTGACGAACAGTTTTGATTCGTTTGCACACTTAACGTTCGTGACAATTTGCGTGCTTGAGTCGGTGGTAACTTTGCTAATAATTGTTCCTGAAAGCACTTAGGCAGTCCCGGGGCAATATTAGATAACGTTTCAAGATCTTTTTTACTTAATCTTAAACGAGATAAATCCAAATCAGCCAAGTCAAGTGGCTCTTCCATATCTCCGGCTGTACTTTCCGTGGATATGTTACACTTTTTAGCTACCTTTGTTTCCGTTGACTTATTTCCTGAAAATAAGATAGTCATCATTGCATTAACAAACTATAAAATGGAATGGCTAAATGCACACCTGTATTCCCTATAAAATTTTATAACAACAAATTCTTATGGCATTAAAGTCTGGTGTAATATTGACATAACTATAGTTTATATGTACATATGTCCTAAGTCATACTCTGTAATTCGAATTGTTAGGACAACTATGTATGTACATACATATACATATGTATGTATATGTATGTACATTAGGTTTATAACTTTCATACAATTTTTGTATTTTTTTCCCGATCGTTTTTGATATTTATTCTAAAAAAATTTTAAATTTTTTAATACAAAACTGGAAATTTTTGATATAAACTAGTGTCAATGTTTTACCACGACATCTATACGGAGAAAACTCAAGGATAGGAGCGGTGGTTTACCCTTCTTTCAACATTAGCTTCCAAAAATTCATGAAAATTTGTTTGTGAATGGTTTTAGAAAATCGATTTGCCGCGGAAGGTTTTTGCACCAAAATGACCTGAGAAACAAGTTATCCTTATCAGAACACTACTGGCTGCTACGTAGTGATAATTTCTATGCTAATACCACAGAACAATTATAATAGACTGTAAAAAATTTGACTTATTTAAAAATATACTGGTTTCCCGGTTTCCCTGACATTATATCTTACGTTGAAATTACTCAATGGTATATATTGTTCATTTACTTCGAAATTCTTTTAACTTAAAATGCAGGTTTTTTACTAAGTGAATAATGATAAACATATCAAATAACGAATGGTTGCAATGAATTTTGTGGCAATTTCTAATCAAAGTTTTCATAATAAATCTATATAGTTTTTTAAAATTAAAATAATATCGAAAGTGAGTACTTTATTAATATATAGTAAAATATTGTTGAGCTCATTTTTAAATATTTTTTTTTTGCAATTTAATTTTGGCTGAAGCCCATAACAGATCTTTTGGACCATCATATTTTTGCTATCACACCTGCCTGTGTTTTTCCGTATTACATAACATAAAAATGTAATCAAAGTTGTCTTTTTAATGTGTAAACATTTTTAAAATTATAAATTAGTTTATTAAAAAATATTGAAAAATCTAATTGAAAAAAATACATACATATGTATTTCCACATGCAATGTTTCATATGTATCAGACGATATGTACAACAATTACAGATGAAAATTTTGACAGTACATATGTAAAATATATGAACCCATGTTACTGTTAAGTTCAAAATTTTGTGTAAACTTAAAACAAATATTGTAAAAAAGGATTAAAATACAATAGTTAAAAATTTATTCAATTTAGGACTGAAATAGATCGGGGAACCTTATACCGGGAAACCTACAACGTGGAAATATCGTTTTGAAATAATACTTGGTAAATTTAAACTTTTTTTGTTCAGTAAATGGGAGAATTCATATCAAAACGGACAGATAGTAGCAATTTTCGGATTTACCATCTCCGATTTTAATAAAATTTCCAACACATATTAAGGTTCGAAAGTGTTCCTCAAATCAATGACTTTTTGATCGGAATCCCATTCCAGACCAAAAATATCGCGCTTTTAAAAATGTGTAAAAATTATCTAAAAGTATATATGTATATATTATAGCCCATAACTTTGAAGTTCCATTAAGTACAGGATAATTTTTGATTTCGTTTTAAAGCCTTTAAAATCGTGTAAATAGAATATTTTACTTCCAAAATATTAAAGGTCAATTTTCTAGTGTATAATTCAATGTCAAATAGGTCAGACAGCCCCGTGATAAAAATTATAAAAATACATGGTATGAGGATACGTAAGCTCTCTTCTCCATTCTAGTGAAATTTTTTCGATGGAGACTCCTGTAGTTCAGGGGGCTAATTCTCACATTCGTATACGTACGAATTTATATTCGATCGTACGAGTTTTTTTTTACTTTTTGGATTCTCTTATTCGATAACGAATAAAACGTATCGAAATTTCTTATGATGGCATTCGATAACGAGCAATCGTTCGAATGAAACCTTTCGAGTTTTTTCTCGAAAGCAAAATTGCTTTAGAAGTAAAGTTTTTGTGAAATAAAAAAATTAATGAGAAAGAACATGAATTTTATTAAATCATGGAAAAAATAATAAATGGAATACTTTTATTTCAAAAATTAATTATGCCAAAATAAATCCTTGGTAGTTTAATGGAAAATTACAAGAGGTTAATGCCAAATACTTCAATATAGAATTTAAATTTAATAAAAGCTTATTCCAATGTTTAAGTTTTGAAATATGGATTTCTATTGGGTAAAATAATTGTTATTTATTTAAGCACTAAAAATATTTTTAAACAAAATAAGTAAGAAAGTTTATTGAGGCATGGCCGATCATATGATACCCAACACCAGTGTGTAGTATGTAAAAATGTTAATTACTTTAAATAATAAACCATTTAAGTTGTTTAAAAAAGTCATTTTCTGAAAGAGAGCTAATAAGGGGACTGGATAAATATGGGCCTATCCTTATAAATTTTGATAGAGGGATTTAGATCTATATTAAAGTTATTTATGCAAAATTTCATCGTGATATTAGTGTTTATAAGCGAATTTTGACCTACAAGTAATTTTCTGAAGGGGACTTTGTGTGGGGGCTGGGGTCAAATGATTCCCGATTATTACGAAAATCTGCAGTACCATTTAAACTTGTGTAAAACTAAGTATATAGATACAATAACTTTTAACATAATTATGAGCTCTAAAGCCGTATTCGGGGGTTACGATTGTATGAGGGCTAGGCGAAATAATGGGCCAATTTTAACACTTTTCAATTGGCCTTGTCCTTGGATCAAAAAAAGAGTATGTACCAACGTTCATCAAATTATCTTGAAAATTGCTACCTGTAGCGTGCGCACAAGGTTTACATAGACACACAGACGGATGGACGGACGTAGCTAAATCGACTCAGAGCCGATTGGTACATATACTTTAAGGAAAGTGTAGGACCACTACAGTGGTGTTGGGTATAAATATGATCCAATATTTAAATTTCTCGCGATTCTCTCATGAAACGTCCATTTCAAAAACCCCTTTTTTATCCAAATTCAGAAAATACAAAAACAAATTAAACAGAAACAATTAAATGTTTGTGACCCACCTATAATCCAAAATGGGTCAAATCAAAACAGCCAATATTTGCCAAATAAATAAAAGTTAATAACTGAACAAACATCCATGTTGTAATTAAATATCACTTGGAATATTATATTTTGCATAAAATACTCCTCTCTACAATTAAACTCCATATTTATATTTTAATTAATTTTTTTTTAAATTTTTGATTTTTTAATGAAACATATGAGTTTTGTTAACATTTCGTTCAGTATTATAAAACATATGAAAGTTTTTTACAACACTGAAGCAACAACACGATTCGTTTCGTATCGAGTAACGCACTATCGAAATTAATTTCGATCACGACTGCGAGAATTACCCCCAGGTGTTTTTAACCAAAACGTAATTTAAATCATGTTTTGTATACAAAATCGTATGAAAAATTAAACAAGCAGAAAAAACACACAGTGGAATCAATTTCAATTTATGTGGAAAATGTTATTTATCTCTTAAACTGCAGGACCAATTTAAATAAAATGTACAAGGAAATTATTAAGGACAATTTATCTTTACTGAAAAATGACTTTCTTACCACCCTGTTAAAATACAAGATGAGGAGAGTTAAATGAGAGTACTTCGATTATAAAAATATATTAAAGCTTCACAAATCTGTAAATAAGGACCGATTTGGCTAAGTTGAATTTTTTTATAGTAGACATCGCTGGTATTATAAAACTTAATGGTAGGACTAAGTTATAAATAAAATTGTTTAACTTTTGTCCACTGAATTATTTAAATTATATCTCTTAAACCCTTAAATTTAATTAGTATTGCAGTATGGATCAAGCTTTACTGTATTGTATAGATTGCGTAAAGTTTACGATCAGTTAAATTTGATCTAGAAGCTTTAAAATAATTTTTGAAGTCGAAGAGTTCACTTTTAACACGCTGTTTTCCACCTTTTATTTTAATATTGTAATGACAAAAGATACTTTCAGTAAGATCTGATCGTCCTCAATAATTTTCTTGTACATTTCATTTAAATCGGATCAGTGGTTTATGAGATACAATGTAATTTACCATATAAATTGAAATTGATACTAATGTGTATTTTTTCTGTTTGTTTAATTTTTCATACGAATTGGTAAAAAAAACTTGCTTTAAATTACGTTTTGGTTAATAACTCCTGTACCGCAATTCTGTAATTTTTTAATTTTAACTACCGATATCGTAAAGTAACGATAAATATCGGTTGTATTAACGAATTTCCAATTCTGTAACTTTTTTAACGACAAAGATCGGAAAAATATGAGAATGTCAAATAAAAAATATTGAAATATTTTTAAAATTTAAAATTATTAACGTGAACTTTTTATTTGTCGTTACATTGCCGAATCTGATATCTATTTTGGTCTATCACCCACCATGGCATTGAATATATTGTTAATATATTACGGGCATTTTATATAACTATAAAAATATATTTACGTTTAAGGGTTAATTTGATTATATATTTCTTTATTATATATTTTCCATAAGTTTCATCTAAATCGGTTGAAAACAAAATAATATTTCACTATGGATCCAAGAAAACTTCCCAATATTGTATAGCTTGAGTTTGGCCTTCACAGTTTATGGGTTAACATTATTTGATTTTACGAAAACTTAAGATGTATATTTCCTACTATTTTTAATTTTATATCGTCTTTAAAAGTTTTATATAAATTGCATAACAATAAAGAATAAAGCCTGTTTTTCAAAAATTTTAAAAGTAGTTTTCTCCGTATTTATACGTTCTAAGAAGTATAATTTTTAGGTGACAAAGGGACTTGTGTCAATAGCATAAAAATAAAATTGTATCATGGAACATCCTTTCTTCTACATTAATTTTCTTAGAGTGGAAATATTAAATAAAAAAAATTTCAGTTTCGCTCTTTTTACAAATTTTCCATTATTAGACAAAATAGCAATACAATTAGATGAAATTTGGCTTAACTGAAGGTTGTGGCAAATATAAAAACAATAACAATACCAATTGTTATTAATTCAGCTTGTAAGTGAAAAACGCTCATTTACTAAAATACTGTTTTTGAACAAAACATGCGTCATACTAAAGACTTGCATATAGATTTATCAAATTTCAAATATGTATGTCTTTTATTTTCGGTGTGAAATAGATGTTTTGTTAAACGTAAAAACTAAAACTTATATTTCGACGAATATAATTTCAATTTAGCCGAGAAACAAATTAACCTCTACTATCAGTATCTGGTTTAATTTTGCCATTTTTCTCGAAACGACTTTTTTGGATTATGCCAGCCTTGTAGTAAACGAGGCATATGTATTTAATTGTGTAAATATAAATTAGTAAATGTGAAATACTTAAAACATTGTAATACAATATATAACGGGTTGATATTTCCTATACAAAACAATTTAATTTTGAAGGATTTTCAGATTTGAATTGATCAATTGTAACAGATGAATTAATAAACTTGAGAAAATTAAACTTCTACTTTTTTAATGTTTGGCATTTGGATTAAGTGGTCGAATTATTTAAAATTCTAATGTGCATTTAGTCCAAACACTGATTTTATTAATTTATTTTCAATTATTGATTAAAAATGTTTATGCTTTAATTATGTTTATTTAAGATAAATAAAATAAAAAAAATTATGAATATGTTTTTTTTTTTAAGAAATCTAAACATACATACATACTTAATAAGTATGTATATAATATAATTTAGAATAACAACTTACCTTTTACATTTAAATGTTCATTGAACAACTAAAAGAATTGTTAATGATTCGAAAGAGATTCTTGATCATCTCTCCGAGTGATACAAAGCCAATCGTCGATGAATGATATTAAAACATTGCAAACATTATTAGCAAAACAGAAAGAAATATTTGACAAAATAATTCATGCAAACAACAATACAAAAGTCTATTGAAATTAGATATATTTTCTTTATTTATTAATTTTTTTATTCTGGAAGACAACATAACAATAAATATGTAATTTTTTTTTTTTTTTTTGTTAAGATATTAATATATAACATGAATAAAAAGAAAACGATTTAATATGTTTTATATAAAATAGTTAATGAATGTTATGAATATTTAATAAAAAATAAATAAATAAAACAATTAATAGAACTATTTCCTATTATGTATATTGAACATACAAACGTACATACAAACGTAACATACATTTTATTTTTAAATTTACCAATTGATTCTTATAGAAAAAGCTTCTACAAAACATCTTTTTTGGAATTTTTCTTAATGTTTTTGTAAAGCGTCCATAGAAACATTAAATGTTTAATAATTTTTAGGGCTTTATAACTTTTAGTAAATTATGACAAATCCTGCATTATGACAAATCAAAATTATTTATATGAAAGTTTTTTAAAAAACTGAATGATCAGTATTTAGAGAATGTAGAAATAGCACTTTTATATCTTAAATTAACAATGTTCACACATACATATTTATATATCAAAATATGTGTCCGCAGAATCAAAAATATGTAAAACTTTATATATAAAAATTTCTTCCGAATGTATATCTTTCGGAAATACATAATAATATTTGATGTTCATACGAATTATTGTAACATAACAACATAAAACATCTGAAATGAATGTCGAAACTTTATAAGTCGAGAAAGATATTGCTTATTTTAACACTATCAAACAATTTTTAATCTATAATGACCAGGAAAACCAAAATTTGCAAATGTATGTTTTTTAGGGTGCGTCGTATGGAAAATGATAGAACTTTGGCATTGATTTGTTACGGCATATTTTACCCACAAAAGCATAATTTTGTATTATTTGATTTTAATAGCATAATTATTTTTTTCATTTTTTTTTTTTTTTTAATTTTACAGTCTGTGTCACAATTTGGAATTTATTCTTTAAGGACCAAACGGCAATTAATTATGCTTTTTAAACGTAAAATGGAATCTTTGTTTGTGTAATAAGACATGAAATATTGTATATTTCTGCAAATAGTTGTTTGCCCTTTTCAATGTTAAACAAATCATTAAATCTTTTTAGAGTACATATACATATTTTTGTTTTCCCTGATGATGACTATTCATGAACTATGTATAAACATTAGTGTTCCGAGAAACAGCCTTTTTAAGAATCTCATTTAGAATATATTTCAATCGATGCATATTAATGTATTGAACACGAGAGAAATAAAAATATTTTTTTGGGAACGAACCTCAGTTCCTTACCAGCGGATGAAAAAACTATCCACGGTATAATTTGTGAAAAAAATAGTTCATTTTTTTAATAGAACTCAAAAATTATTTTTAGTTGGTTTGTAAGTCGTATCTTATCGATTTTATTGCTTCTACAGAATAACTGGTAGGTAACCCTTTTTCAAAGCAAAAATATTTTTTAATTTTTCACGTACTTCGAAAATTAACATCCATCGTTTCAGAAGTATTCCTACAAAAAACAAAAGCGGCCCCCGGAACACTCTAATGTATATATGTGGGGAATTTCATGTCAAGTGAACCAACTCAAAAAATCGATTTTGACGAAATTTGCACTAAGGTTAGTACTATTGGATAGTAGGTCAGACACAAATATTCAGCGGTCAAGAAATGCTGGACTTAGAAGGGGTCAAAGTTGGACATTTTGGTCATATAGGGTTTTATTCCAATGACTAACTTTTCACGTATTGGTCCAAGCAAAACTTGTACAAAAGAGCTCAGATAGGTATTTTTATTGTTTCCATTTTTTTTTACATTTTTTAAAAATGAAAAAAAAATATAATTTTTTTTAATGTTTTTTCAAAAAATTAAACATTTTGAGTAAAAAAATACAACAAAAGCGTCTATTTTAAAAAATTATTTAGATATTCCACAAGCATCCCATTATGGGACATAAAGCCCTTCAAGGAAATTGTATAAGCTTTCTTATAAGCAAATTTTGAAAAAAAATTTAAAAATGTATTTAAAAAAAAAAAAAAAAAAATAAAAACTCCTTTGAACAATTTTTGCTAGGACCAATAAGTCCAACTTTGAACCCCTCTGACTCCGGCAGTTCTTGACCGATTGAGGCCCTGTTTGTATTTTTCTATATACATATGTATTTATGTGCATTACACCGACTCAATCTCTAAGGAAAGCAAAAACGTGATTTTGTTACTCCTCAAAATTGACTATGCTTTGTTTTATGATGATGAGCGATGACCTTTCGTGAGATGGACCAAAATTAAAAAATATATTTTTGAATTATTTTTTTTTTTTTATTTCAGTTCTGCTTTGAAAAATATATTTTATAAGGTAGTTTTAAAGCCTTCTAATAATTTCGTTTTGAAAATTAATTATTTCTTCATTTTAACATATAACATACATATGTATGTATGTATATAAATATATATGCATATGTATGTACGTAGTATGTTTGTATGTATGTACGGATGCATGTTTGTATAATGTAGTTTATATACTAGAATACTATGAATAGATACATAATGTGTATGTATGTATGTATGTATGTATGTATGTATGTATGTATGTATGTATGTATGTATGTATGTATGTATGTATGTATGTATGTATGTATGTATGTATGTATGTATGTATGTATGTATGTATGTATGTATGTATGTATGTATGTATGTATGTATGTATGTATGTATGTATGTATGTATGTATGTATGTATGTATGTATGTATGTATGTATGTATGTATGTATGTATGTATGTATGTATGTATGTATGTATGTATGTATATATGTATGTATGTATGTATGTATGTATGTATGTATGTATGTATGTATGTATGTATGTATGTATGTATGTATGTATGTATGTATGTATGTATGTATGTATGTATCTATTCATAATTAATTTAATAAAATTTCTAAATTGTTTTAAAATAATATCTGTATATCTGTATAAAATAATAATTTAAAAATTTGAATTTAACGATTTAATCGAATTTGTTGTTTGAAGACTTGTTATTATTTTGGGTTTAGTCGTTGTTGTTGTGGTAGTAGTAGTGGTAGTATTACAACAAGTAGAGGAACTTCGTAAGCTATTAGGGACATGCGTTTTTGTAGGAACGATGAATAAATTGGCTGCAAAAAGCATAAACAATAAAATTAAATTGAACAAAAATAATAAAGAATTAAGAAAAAAAAAACAAATAAAATTAAAACTAAAACAAACAATAAAAAATAGAACATTGTAAGCATTTTGGGGGAGATACATGATTGATATTCGTTTTAATACGACACTGAGACATTTCATATATATTTTTTTAATCAAATTTAATTAAAATTATTTTGTTAATAAGTAGCATTATTATTATTAATTATTTTTGATATTTCTTGCATCGTATTCAAAGTTTTGGACATTTTTTATTATCTTTCTTCTTTCTTATAGTTTGTAAGTATGTAAATATGTATGCATGTATGTTTGCTTTTTATATATAAACTATGATAAACAACTACATACACTTGTTTCAAATTCAAATAAAAATATATGTATAATAACAAAACAATTTAAAATTGCAATAGCAATCAAAATTCACAAACAAATATTTGTTTTAAACAATAAAACAGTATAAATTATGTTTATAAATTTATATGTATGTAGTATATGTAAAAAACTATACATTAAAAAAAAGCCCAGAACTCAGAAATTTGTTTTTGTTTCTAGTGTAGTTAGTTTAATGAACAAATATACGTATTGATCAGATCTGCATCATTTGAATTTTTTTATTATAATTCAAAACAAATTTATATAAAATCAATACAATACATTTCATTTTATCTTTATGTGCTCTGCAATCATTAGTATCAATTTTAACTTTAAATAGTTCTGTTAAAATTTCTTACAAAAAAAATTTATGTAAAATAATAAACAATAATTAGAGTGTTTGTTAAAAAAATTACAAGATAACTAACGGCAACATAAACAAGAAAATGTATTATTAGTTAAATAAATTGTAATAGCAGTGGTAGTAGTAGTAGGTAGTTGAAATAATAAGTTGTAGTAGTAGTAGTAGTCTTTCTAGTATGGAAGATAGGTATTTCAATAATTAAATAAAAATAATAAAAAATACAAATTGTGTTAGAGTTAAGAATTACTTTCTTTTTAATAAAAACAAATTTAAGATAGCAGGGCCATTATTGCAATGTACGGAGCACGAAACGCGTGAAATGGTTGTGGATGATTGATTGCCATATACAAATTTCTTTATATTTACATTTCCTTTAGTTGTGCAATTATTTCATAAATAATACAAATAAAACATAAAACTTTTGATTTAAAAAATATTACAATTTCATATTTATTTCATTAATATTCAAATATGATGATACACATACATATCTCTAGGTATATTAATATTTTAGAAATTACTTCTTAATCCTTAAATATTTAAAAAAAAACAGTTTAATAAAATAACAAAGATAAATATAATCATTGCAGCAACATACATATGCTTAGATATTGGGCCCTAACAGCAACAAAACCTTATGTAGATAACAGCACAAAACTCGTGAGGAAAATAGTTTTTCCAATTGTTTACACTTATTATCTCAATGTAAACATATAAGTATATAAGATGCTTCTAACATATAATTTTTTGCTTTATGTACATACGTAACGACAGCTGACACACCTACGACATTTAGGGATGTTATGTTATTTATAACTTTGAATACAAATTTGCATATTAAGCTGTTAGAGTTCGAATATGTATAATACAGTGCTGAAATATAATTGGGACGATTAAAAATTCCTTAAACAAAGAATATTATTTGAAAAAGACCAAAGACCATAAATTTAAATATATGATTGGATAAGAGACATTTTTTGAAATATAAAATGAAAAAATATGATGCACTTGAGTCGACTCCTAATTAAATAGCACTCATTTTCAGTTCCTAAATATTAAACATTTAGGTTTGATAAAGTTAAATATGTATGTCTATCTATTACTATATAAATGAAAACCATGTCAAAAATATATATGTACATCCTGTACAGAAGTAGTTATCGTCCTCATAATTGTATTATTTTTCAACAAATACATATTTATGTTAATAGTATGTATGTATGTCGGTTATTAAAAAATATAATATAATCCAAAAAGTTTAATAATTATTGCTGTCACTCGGGCAAAGAAAAATTGTATATTAAACTGTTTAGTACTCAATTTGTTTATGTATGTTTATTCGGCTGGCAATGTTCTCAACGTAAATATGTTTGTCCGAGCGCTAACTGCTGAGTGGCTATGGCAAAAGCGATACTTTTTGGAAGGCACATTGAAAATGGAGTTGTGTAACATTTAAGTACTTTTGTTGAATTGCAATTATTGTAATTTCGTTGTTGTTTGAACTTAAATTAAAAAACATATTTGATTTAAAATGCTACTTAACAATTATTCAATATATTATTGTAATATTAATTCATTATTCTCGCTGGCTTAATTTTTTCCCTTTTTTTTTGTATTGAGTACTCAATACTTCCACATTTCTATAATAACAGTATAATAATTAAACAATAAACTAAATACTTTGTGTTTTTATTTCGTTTACAAAGAAAGATACACAAAATGGTATTTATATCTTAGATTATTTGTTAATAGTTGGACAGACCTACTCGGACTGAGGCATGCCAATTATGTATTTTAGAAATAGTTTGCCATTTAGGCAAAGTTCTGATAGATTTTTATTAGCACTTTTAAAATGTATAAAAAACTTTGAATACGAACATTTCTAGCAAGTATGTACTCGTCGTATTAAATCGATTATTCTATTTCACTTATCTTATGTGATTAGCTGATAACAAAAAATATGAATGTTAGACTCAATTAAAAAGCAAGTTTTATTCTATTATGTGATATCAAAAATCACCTTGTTATACAATACAGCAATTACTATTTTTTTAAGTCAAAATAATAGAACTCATAATGAATAATTGCATATCGTACTCTTATTCCGTTAACCAGGCTCAATAATTTTAATAAAATTATTTAAACTTTAACAAACTCGTTTTGAGTTGTCTTAATTTGTTTAAATTTCAATGGATGAACACAGTTATACATACATACATACATTTTGACTCGTAATATAAGATAATTGTATAATGTAGTGTAATGGTGAAATATTTTGACATTTCATATAAAATTCAAATATTGAGGCGTTAATCGAAATAATTTACTTTTAAAATGAATCTTATTCAAAGTCAATTTAAAAAATATTTAAAATCAAATTACTTTATCACGAAATAATAAAGAAACTTTAAGTACATATTTAATTTAAATAATTATAAAAAAATTATTATGCACACGATTTTAAGACTCAAAATATTTCGTATTAAAAAAAATTATTTTTTACCCTATAATATTAAGAATATTTCTTTATACTATTTCATTTTTGTTTCATTTACAATGCTTTTTCGTTCTGGGTATGATGTACATATGTATGTATGTATATGTGTTCGTATCAACAACAAATGAAAAACTTATTTGAATTATAATTAAAGAAAAAAATGTGTAAACAAATATAAACTAAAGTGTCTCTTGATTTAATTTTAAAGCTGAGCCGGTATTTGGAGGATCTATTAATTTGTCTTGTGGTTGTGTTTTTCGTTTTAATTCTTTTGTTTGTTTTAACATTTCAAAATAGAATCAGAAATAATAAAAAATCTAACAAACAGCAATTAATAATTAAAAATATGTACTTCTTCTGTATGTAAACATTGGTCGTGTTTTAGTGATCTAGAAATTTACTCTTTAATCTGTGATATTCACCTCTTGGCAGTGTTGCACCAGTACGTGAAAACATGGAATCCATGTCACTGCCTAAATCTCGAGACATACTGTGGCGCCATGGTGCACCCATTGCAGCACTGTTGAGTCTGCTGAAATTATATGTAAAGTAACAGTTGTATTAATTATATTATAACATGTTCTTTAATAACTTAAGGATAAATAAAATTAAGCAGCCAAGTGTATATTATCACTTGGCTGCTTAATTTTATCACTTGGCTCTTAATTTAAATTAGTCACATTTTAATTACAAAATACACATGTGAAATTAACTCTAACAGTTACACAATATTAATTATAATTATACAAATTTATTCTTTTTAAAATTCATTCGTAATTAATAATTACATTACATGCAATCGTCTTACTTTCGTTCTTCATTATTAAGAACTAATTGTGGAATCTGCACCGGAAATTTTACAGTTACATGCTTTTGATATTCATATTTGAGACGTCTGTTTGTAAAATCTGTTATGTTATCTGAAAGACCAATCTGTTGACTTTAAAATAAAGGCTTAATTTATCGATAGGTTTACGACATGATATCTCCAAAACCTGAAGTGTTAGTTTCTCACATTTTTGCCACAACTGCGATGTAAAATTAAAGGATTTTTTGAAAATGCCAGTTTTTACCAATAATTTAGTTAAAATTATAATTTTATTTGGCGTACAGCCACTGAACAGATTTAAATCAGAACTATTTGGAATGGGATTAAAACCATGAACTAATATTAATACAGCTCTGCTGATTTTATATAAAATTCCGATTTTTATATTAAAAAAATATGCTTCATAAATTTTTAATTTTATGAATTTTAATTTAATTTAATGAATTCAGATTATTAAAATTTTTGTCATTCCAATACCTTAATTTTCACAGTTTTTAAATCATTTTTGTAGCATTTTCTTCGTTCTTGTATAAGCGAGGTTTACACCAAAATTCTTCACAAAAATAACATAAGATCTAGTTTTAAACTATTAACTTTAATGCAACTGTGAAAACTGATTTTTCTAAAGCTACGATCAGATTAGTAATCAATTTGACGAAAAAACATAGTCTCTAATCTTTGCAAACGTTAATTTGGTTTTACACACGATTTTTTTTTTAAATTTATAATAAAACTGGTGAGATTTTATTGATCACGTCATTTTCGTTAAATATTTTAATAATATTTAATAAAATTTTAAATTTTCTAATAAAATATTTCCTATACATATTTGGGTGTATCAGTTTTGGTTATTCAAAAAAAAAAAAAACATGAAAAATAAAAATGTATAAATAAAAACATAAATAAAAAATGGAAACATTTTTTAATTCAAGTTTAAACTCAAGTTTGCGAACATTCCCAGCAAAAAATAATTGATGTCATACTTTACAAACTACATCTTAATCACATCTTAAAATGCGATTACATATTTTTCACTTTTATAAACCAAATATTTCCTTACAAATGAAACCCCAGTTAAAAGTGAGGAAAGAGATGTGGAAAAGTCATTACAAATAACATATTTGAAGTACATCAGATTTGGTGAAAGAGTAGTGAAATTTACATAAGCGTGTCATTAAGAGAATGTGTTTTATTTTTGACATCCAAATATCGGATTTTTACTGCTTCTAAAAATAAGATTAGATGTAGTTCAAAGTTGCCAAAAATGAACAACATCCCTCCAATGACACGCTAATGTAAAATTCATAGGTTTTACACCCGAATTTGAAGCACTTCGGGTTACTAGTTGTGATGAAAATTCTACATCTTTTTCCACACTTTTTTTGCTGGGTTTTTAGTGTAAATCTCGCATTTTTTTTTACAAAAAAAAAAACAATTAAAAAAACAGTTATGACTTATCGATAATTTTCACTTACTAGCAAAAACACTTTGAAATAATACCAAATATTATCCTACTTAATCGATAGAAGAATTGCCTCAAACTAAAAAACGTAGAAGCATATAAGGGTAGGTTAGAGTAAAAATTTATTATTTAACTAATTTAACACACATATTAGCGGTTTTAACGGTGTAAGATCTGTTAAAAAATAATACTGTTTACTGAACACAACGACCAAAAATACTTTTTTTTTTAATTTACTACGCTGAAAATGTTATTTTTACTAACAAAAACAAACAGCTGTATATGCACATACATTCATATGTACATATGTATGTATGTATGTATGTACCCTGCCAGCAATTTTGTAGTCGACTACGAGAAAAATTCACTTCTAGTTTACTTTTACAGACTGACTATAAGCTAACTACAATGTAATGCAGAGCTGTCCCGAAATTTTGTATTTGGCAACGTAAAGAACCGACTTTTAAATACTAACTACAAGCTAACTATAATGTAATGCAGAAGTGCCTCAAAATTATCTGGAGAGAATTAACTGTATTTCAACATGTTTTCTCTTGTTTCTCTATTATTATGATTTTATTTGTTGACTTTAGTAGACTGACTATAAACGAACAACAATGTAATGCAGAAATGTTCCAAAATTTGGTATTTATTAACGTAAACAACCGACTTTTAAAGACTAGCTGCAAGCTAACTATCATATAATGCGGGAGTACCCCAAAATTATCTGGAGAGCATTATGTTTCGACATGTTTTCTCATGTTTCTTTATTATTTGGAATTTGTTTTACATTTTTGTCATTTCCTTGTATACGTTGTGAAATTTGAGTCAGTAAATTGGAAAAATTAATCATAAAAGGTTAAATATTTTAAAACTCGGTCCCTAAATTCTAAATTCTGCTGATTAATACTGTAAATATAATACATTAACAGTTAACATTACACAAAACATTTTCAAATTTATTTTAGATTTGGATCAATGGGAATCATGGAAATAATGAACAAATCATTCATAATTTTATGGGTACCGGTGTTATTATTAGTTCCCCTGCAGAAAACTGATGTCTATTAATTTTAACGAACTAATATCATAACTTGTATTAAACCGAAATGTAATTTAGATAACTAGTAGTTAAATTTTAAATATATTTAATTAAAATATAATTAATTAATACAGTAGGGAATTCAAAAGAAAACTATTGCTTGACTTTTCTGCAACTAACTTTAAGTTAGTTAATAAAGAGTTACCTTTAAGCTAATTTTTTAGTAACTAACTTTAAGCTAGTTGAAAAGTCATGCAGAGTCGGACAATTGACTACTGCGTATGACATCACCATGTTAAAATAGTCAGTTGGCTCCATTAAAAATAATCCAAGAATCAACCATAACTAGTTGATGAAAAAGTCGGCTTTTAATGCATTTAAAGTTAGTTGAGTTGCTGGCAGGGTATGTATGTATGTATGTATGTATGTATGTATGTATGTATGTATGTATGTATGTATGTATGTATGTATGTATGTATGTATGTATGTATATATGTATGTATTTAGAAACATAAATGAACAAATATACAAAACCTTATTAAAGATTGTAAACAAATGGATGATGTACAGATGAAAGATGTAGTACATAAAAATACGTCGTGGAATAATCTAATGAAGGTTTGTCCATGGAACATACAATTTTTAATAATTCTTTTGAATATTTAAAAACACAAAAAAAGTGATCATGTTCTGTAGAAAAGCCAGATTAAATGTAATATAAGTACGTATGTATATGAAATCTATATGTACACCAATAAAAGTAAAAACCCCTATTATGTATGCGTATGTGTAAAACGATTACAATTATGTTAAAATATTCGGTTTAAGAATACTAAACATTGCCCTACCTAAAATTTTTTTAAAAACTTAAAAGTTAATTTAATCACTACAATTCCAATTGCTCTAAGTGTTATAATAGTTATTTTTCATGCATATTATAATGTTAACAAGTATGAGTTCTATATTCGTCCGTGCCGAATCTTATACACCCTTCACCATATACCCATTATTAAAGAAAAAACAATAACAACATACAGCTTCATATGAAACTGTATGTTTCTGTTTTTAGTTATTATCACATTTTCATAACTTTTTTCGGAAACTTGCTAATATCTTCGTAATTTGTGGACCAATTTTACTTATTTTATTAGATTGATAAAATTATTCAAGATTTATTCAAGAAATATCTGCGATCCTCATAATTTTTTTTCAACAAACATACATACGGACATAAATCGACTACATATGTACATACATATATTCTGGAAATTAGAAACGGAATGGCAAACTTATATGCCCTTTTCGGGAAGGTGAAGGGTGAATTAAAAAAAAAAATAATAAAAAATCCCTGTTGCAAATGAGCGATACCTAGTGTAATTATACCAATATTAGAAAGAACAATAATAGTGCGTGTAACAACATGTGTGTACCTTAGAGGTGCCCCAAAATATACATTTTTTGGATGGGTATTATTTTGTTTTAGTCAAATCGGAAAGCGGGAACCCGTACCGGCCCAGTGGAAATCAATATTTTTTGGGCACCTCTATTGTATTGTATACATATGTACATTAAAAGTGTTCAAAAATATGAATTTTGCTTGGATGGTTCTCATTTTGTTCATTAGCGTCTAAAACTAACACGGAACGGGAACCCGTGCCGTATCTGATTGGACTAAAATTTAACACCAGTTAGTTTTAGACCCTAATAAACAAAATAAGACCCATCCAAGCAAAATCGATATTTTTTGGAATCTCTAATGTACATGTGCATATACATATGTATGTACATATTAGAATATACTTCTGTAAGAAGTGTACGCGTGCTATATGTAGTAGAAACATAGTATATGTATTTTTATTTAGAAATAGTCCCACGGAAAGAAGAAAAAAATCTGAGAATGTAAATGGAACATTATACTTACACTTGTCTTTTCTCAATTGTTTCACTGTACGTGTAACTCACTTTAGATCTATTTTATTATTTTCAAAATTGTTTATTTTTTGTAATTATTGAAACAATTTTTTATTTGTTCCAAAAATTTATATGAAATTATGTAAAATGCAGTAGTCGACACATACACCACAACGTTTATTACAACAATGACAACAAAAATTGATCCATGATTTAAGTATGTGCCATGTCATTTGGACGTGTGCAATTGGGTAATTTCATTTGGTTTTTGATTTATCATAACGATTTTTCATTATTAGATCAGTTTAACAATTATTTTTTATAGTTTTTTGTTAAAAAGCGCAGCATGTAAATAAAATGTAAAAAAAATATTAGCTTTTAAAGTAATGCAGTTAGTGGCATTAAAATGAATTTAAAAAATATGCAAAATATTAAAAAAAAAAAAAAAATATATAACAGAAATTTATAATATTTCTCACCTGCCAAATGGTTCTTGATTCCAAAAAGGACTTTGTGCCTGTCTCATATTGCTTAGAAGACGACTTGAACTGGGAAAAGCTGTAGTAATATCGTTGTTTACATTCATACGATTGGTGAGGGCCCGGACCTATGTAAGAACAGATATTTTATTAAGTAAATATGCTGAACAGTGTTACAAATTAGTAAATGGGTTTGTTGTGAATTACACGTCTTGTTGAGAGAAGGAACATTTAATATTATATGTATTTAATATTAGCTCATTTTCTAAACGTTTAATGTCGCCTTTTTGCAACTAAATTGTCATAGCTCAAATTCCAAAAAAATCAATTGTTTTAGGTATGCAAATGTCTTTTATTATAAATGTCAAACTAACAACATTAAATAAAAAACACTATCAAAATAAACGGTGCGTATATCTGTTTCATATTTTCAAACCATTGATTTTTGTAAAAACTATTTAAAGAAAGGTAAAATGATATTTAATTGCAAATGAATGTCTAATGAAATATAGTATTTTTAGTTTGGAAATATGAAGATATTCACTTACACGTTGCAATAGTGTTGAAAATAGATTTTCCGCTGTTAAAATTTCAAAACCATCATCATCATCCTCCTCTCCAGAACTCTGTGAATCATTTTCTTGACTTATTTTCTTTACTGGCCTTGAGCTTCTGCAAACAGAAAATATGACAAATATTCAAAATTATCTATTATCGAATTATTTCGCTAATTCGTGAAGATTTTGAAACTTGCTCTTCTACAATATTTTTCTAGAACAACATCGAATTCCTCGATGTAATTTGTTTTCAGAATTTTGCGTAGATACCCAGCAAAAAATAATTGATGTCATACTTTACAAACGACATCTTAATCACATCTAAAAATGCGATTACATATTTTTCGCTTTTATAAACCAAATATTTCTTTACAAATAAAAACCGAGTTAAAAGTGAGGAAAGAGATGTTGAAAAGTCACTACAAATAACATATTCGAAGTACATCAAATTTTGGTGAAAAATTAATGAAATTTACATAAGCGTGTCATTGAAAGAATGTGGTTTATATTTGACATCCAAATATCGGATTTTTACTGCATCTATGAATAAGATTAGATGTAGTTCAAAGTTGTCAAAAATGAACAACATCCCTCCAATGACACGCTAATGTAAAATTCATAGGTTTTCCACCAAAATTGGAAATACTTCAAGTATGTTATTTGTGGTGAAAATTCTACTTCTTTTTCCTCACTTTTTTTGCTGGGTATATGTATAGATTAAACTTACCTTAATTTGTGTAAAGTAAAACGAGTATCATCATCACCATCACGAATAGAGGAAGATGTGCGTAATTTTTGGAATGGAGATCCTTCATCGACTCCAGTTTCGCTTAGCAGTGATCTAAAATAATAATTAGTTTACATTACATTTTATACATTTTATATATATTTGAATTAGTGAATGTACTTGTTTGGAATATTTTTTGCTTATGAATAGTTTGAAATAGTTTAAAATCTTTAACAATGGAAATTTGAGAGAAATCGCTCAGTATAATTCCTATCGCAATAACTCTCCGAATAAACATGCATTAATAAAAGGAGTATAATTTCATTATCGGTTTCTTTCAACTGTAATTGAATATTCCATTTCACAACTAATTCCCAGTAAGTATTCGATATGCACACTATTGGATTAGTCTTATTTTGTTCATAAGTGCCAAAAAAAAAATAACTAGTGACAAATTTTAGTCCAATCGAGTAACAGGAATCCATGCAGAAAATCGATTCAATTTGTAAAATTAGGTACAAAGTTATTTACATTTTCTTTACTCACTTTACAAGTGATGTAAACAATAATTTTCTACACAAATATGCAAATAGGTTATGCGGAAAGATAAGGTTTATCCCATTTGACAATTTTTTATTGATTTCTTTCACGGGTTCCCGTTATACGATTGAACTAAAATTTTATATCAGGCAGTCTGATAGAAAATTATTTTTTAATATTACTTACCCTATACGTCGGGTTGGGCGCAATCGTGTAAATGTTGATCGACTTGATGTTGTACCAGTTGTATGACTGGATTCTGACGGTTCTATGCTACCCTCACGAGGCGTTATAAATCCACCGCCCTCCACAGCAATAGGTATAATGAATTCTCGAGGACTTTTCTTGATGGGCTGCGAGGAACCAGTTATTGTCGCTTGCGACATATTTGTAGTTGTTGTGTCCGACTCAGAATCATTGGTCGATTGGCGCGACAACGATCCAGATCTGTTAAAAAAACACGAGAGTTTAAGCAATAAACTTATAGGATTAGCAACATTAAGTTTTTCGCTATCTTACCTATTTGTTGTATTTGAAATTGTCCGTGCGTATGTTGATGGTGGTCTCTGAATAGGTATAACATGTTCTTTGGGTTCTAAGCTAGATGCTCTTTGACTTGTCGTTGTCTTAATAGGACTATACGGAACGGGACCTTCTCGTGGTGGAGCGCTACGCAGATCAGCGACGGGGTGCTGCATCTCTGTAGTGAAACGCATTGATGGTTGTTCTGCAATTGGTGGTTTAATATCCAGCTGAATTTCAGTTTTTGCGGTTTTCCGACGCGGCAAAGTAGCCGATTTGAGCGTTATTGATGCCGTTGATGTTTTCATAGTACCAGCCGATGGAGAATCGCCTGACCCTTGAGAAACTGTTAAACATTTTTATTTAAATAAATTATTAATAATTAACAATGGATAACATATTAAAATATACATATATATATTTATTATTGTTTAATTTATAATTCCATATGGTTGTTTGTATATACATACATACATTAAAAGCATATTTTTTGGGTTTGCTAACACATAACATATTTGATGTTTGAAAGAGGGATAGAGAATAAGAAAGGTAAGCATAAGATACAAATTTTAATTTAATGAATGGAAAGAGTAATAGAGTAATAATATCAATTCCCTCATTTGTTATCGAAAACGTCAAAAACATTATTCCTTTTGTAATTATCGATCACCTCTTGAATTAGGAAATACTTTCGAAGGTCGAAACTTAAAAAATGTTTTACAAAAAATTTTAATCTGAGAACAAACTTTGGAAAGAAGATTATGGAAAATATATTGAACTAGTGTGCGGTATGTATCTACAATAATTAATAATTCTACAGTCAAACAACAATTGTTATTTGAAATGAACGAACGAACGAATCAACTAACGACAGCTAAACTTACATTTCCACAATGGCGATTGAGATGCATTATAGAACGGTTTTGGCGTACTGTTAATGTTTATGACATTGCAAGAGTTGGTGATTTTTGTAGCGCCTAGTGCTTTTGCATTGGCGGCGGTGTTGGTAGCTGTGGAACCAAATGGCTGTGTCGGCAGTGGGTGTTGTGGTTGTGTAAAGGACGACGGAAATGATGTTGATGGCAAAGGTGAGCTCGATGACGACGACACAGAGGATGAAAAATTCATATTATGGGGTGATTTGAATTGTTCTTTTCCTGTACGTTTTGATGGCGATAAACAAGCTACAGTTTTTTGCATGGTGATCGGTTGGACAGAACTACCAATACCACCAGCAGCTAAACGTCCCATTAATGTGTGCCGAGCAGCGGCGAGGGCAACGTTTGCATTTGGTGGCTGAGTTGAAGTGTTAGACAATGACGGATATTTTCGATAGCCTATTGGAAGATCGCGATAGTAGTTATTTGCATGATTTTCAGTAGCAGGTGTACTACTCGTTCCCAAAAAACTCCCACTAACCGCACGCATTTGAACATAGCCCCCGGAACCGCCCCCGCCGCCGTTGCCGAAAAACGATAAAGATGTTAATGGTGGTAGTGGTTGTGGCCTGTGTAAAACTAAAATATATATATGATGAGCCAATGATGTGATGAATCTACAATACATACTTATATGTATGAATATACTTAATACAAACATATGTATATACTATACATACACATATACATACATTGTATATACTACATACATAAATATCTACTAACACACTCAGTTAGTCAACCCATAATTTCCTAATGGAAATGGAATTATACATATACACGGCAAAACAGTATATATAGTCTCGCAATTACAAAAATTATACATACCTGGTTGAATTGCATTTCCAATAATCGCACGAGCATTAATTAGCTTTCGTTCTCTATCAGTTGCAGTTTTGGGGACCTGAGAGTCGCTGACATGTATATTCTCCGTTTTGGCACATAGTTGGTTAACATCTTTGGAGGACTCTGTCTGAGCTTGACGCAACAAGGCAATTGAGTTTTCCATCGAACGTCGAGCTTCGTCCAATGAAAAGGAAGTTACGGATGCCTTTGAGTCACTGGCTTCAACAGGTACGGGATCAATGCTTTCACATGGAGGACTTTCATTTTCTCCAGTTGTCGTTGCAGCAGCGGCTGCAGCAGCAACTTGTTCCAATGCACGACGTTCTCCTGCAGTAAGTTGTTGTCCCTGATTTCCAGTCCCCGTAGAAGCTTTGCGCTCGTATTCCTTTTTAAAATTACCAACACTTACACCGGGAATAATGAATTTCTTGCCCTTATCGCCAGTATTCGTATTGGAAGCATTCATTTGTTGAAATTTTTCTGCTGTTTCAAGTATACGAGATTTTCTGCGTTCTGCATTAAATTTATTCAGCGGAGATTCATCTTGTAAACTGCACTTGCGAACGAATTGCGGGCCTCCACTAGTTGCTGTAGATACGACGCTATCAGGGTTGATTTGAGTTTTTAAAGATTTAGGCTCATCCGGATCTATTTGTCCAATGACATTGACCAAATCCGCCGTTTTATGTTTATTCACAAACTTCTTTATCACCTTCGTTGCACCTTTTGTCTTTTCCGGAGAATCTTCCACCGTATCGACATTGTTATTATCTGCTAACATTCCCAAAACATTACTCTTTTCTTTACCAATGTTGGCGTTTTTATCTTGTATTAATTGTTCACACAAATCATCAACCAATTCCATGTCTTTCGTGGAAAATTCTTCTTTTTTCGCTGCTGCCATTTCATCCGTTTCCATGGGCACACTTTCTTCAACTAAAGAAGTCGTCGTTACTCTCGATCCAGAGGCTCCTAACCCTCCTGTTACTAATTCATTTGTCAACACGTTAGTAGCACTATCTTCGGTTTTATCTTTCTTTTTTAAGGCTACACCTACTGCATTGTCTGTTGATATGGTATTTTCGAGTTTTCGTTTGGTCTGAAGTGGACTTTGTGCAGGAGTGATGGTACGTGTGGGAGATGGCATAAGAGCTGCTTCACCACCAGCTTTAAAATGTACAGAAAAGGGGGAAAGATGAGTCATGGCGTTAAAATAGATACTTTTCAAGTTTAGTTCACTATGAGCGCATTATAATAAATTTCATATTAGATCGTTATTAGATTATAAGGAACAGGGGACATGTGGGAAAGGGAAGATCGGAAAGGCGACAATGGTATGATACAAATGTAAAATATTAGACATCAAGACAACTACATACTGATATTTAAAATTTTAAGGATAGTTTGATAGGTATTTATTTCAAGGTTTATTTTGCGTATGTTTTTGTGTGAGTGTGTGTTTGTTAACTTACCTGCAACCATGTCCAATATTCGACGTTCAGCTTCTGTATTAGGAACTACATCGCGTATTGAACCAACAGAATGGCTTCGTGGAATGACAGCATTTTTTCCTGCTGAATTTCCACCATCAGCAGAAGGTACTACCAATTGTTCCGCTGTTACAGCCACTGGCGTCAACGATAGAAGAACATCTAATCGTACTGGTGTTTGATTAGCTAGATCTTCAGCCAATTCCAAACAAGATACATTATCATTCTCATTGACCCACCAATGTGAGCATATCTGTTCAATTGTAGCACGCTTGCGAGGGCAAACCGTTAGCATCTCACGAATCAAGGAAGATGCTCTAGACGGTTTCTTTGGTTCATAATAATCCCCTTGGCTAATTTGCTTTACAAGTCTTTTAAAGTTTGATCCGTCAAATGGCATTGATCCGTATACTAGGGTATAAAGGAGAACACCTAGAGACCAACAATCGACTTCAGGTCCATGATATGGAGTGCCTTCCACAATTTCAGGCGAAGCATAGAGTGGAGAACCACAAAATGTCGCCAGCAAACATTGCTCGGTGAAAACATTCGATAGACCAAAATCGGCAATCTATATTATAAATTTATGATAATTAATGTTTACACGCTTTCATACAATTAACACCTTTTTAACGAAAGCGGAGTCATCTCACCTTTGCATTACCGTGTTCATCTAATAGAATATTTTCCAGTTTCAGATCTCGGTGACAGATTTTATGTTTATGACAATAATAAACAGCTGTAGCTACTTGTCGAAATATTCGACGAGCCTCCTCTTCACTCAAGACTTTACGCTCAGATAAATAATCATACAGTTCACCGCCAGCAGCGAACTCCATAACTAAAACCATTTTTTCGCGATTTTCAAATACTAAAATCGAATAAGACATTTATACAGTTCGTTACTATTATCACATGCAAATTGCATCTAAAATTCTCCGTAATCATACCTTCATAGATGTGTATAATATTTGGATGCTGCACAGAACTCATAATCTGTACTTCTCTTCGTATACGTACTAGATCGGATTCTGCTTCAATTTTACATTTCTTTATGGTTTTTATTGCCACTTCTTGTCCAGTCTCTTTATTAATACCTAACTGTACTTTACCATACGTTCCTTGTCCCAGTTTCTTTATTATATCGAATCTGAAATCATACATCAATTCAATTTGGTCATTATTTAACACTCACATGTCAAAGCAACATACATACATATGTAGATATACATATATGTATGTACATTAGGGTAATGACTTTTTTTGGGCTTCAAAATACCATAGCACTGCCTTATAGCTAATACTTTCCTGATAATATAATGCTATTTTTTAAGTTAATTCGGTCAAAAAACTTCCCGCACCGAAAAAAATTTCTAAAATGCTTTCGTTCGTTATTTTTCAAAAATTATTTTAATAATTTTCATATAAAAGTATACTATTTTCTATAACATGCAATATTATCGCGATTTGTTAAAATTTCCATAACAAGGATTTAAAGAACAATGTTCTCTTTAAGATAATGTAATACAAATGCAAAAAGGTTGGCAAAAATATTTATTTTTCTCATATAGAAAGAGTAAAATTTATACAAAACTTCATCGCCTTTGGTGTGGGAACATTTTTCACGATCGCGAACAAATAATATCATATTCCTTAATATCATATTCCTATAGTTCACGCCCTACAAGCTCTTGCTATGGTATTTTTGATATTTGCAAAAATGTACATACTATTGTCAAATTTACAACAGGCGTTGTAGCGTTGTATTAATTAAAAAAATTACGACGGCGATTGTGAACTACGCATAAGGAGTGAGATGTTTACAAAAAATTTGCGATTTTATTAACAAAATACAAAAGGCCCTATCTACAAAAACTTTTAAATATTACGGATAAAAAGTCCAATTTATCCATTTTAGATAAATTCAACTTTTTAACTTTAATATTTAAATGTTTTAGTAGATTGGGCATTTTGTTTTTGGTAATAAAATCGAAAATTTTGGTTCGAGGAGTCCAATTTTGTTTTTGGACATTTGTTTTGATGCAATATATTAGAATCAATAATAAAATCGATTTTGAATTTATGGTTAGTTAGGGCCGTTTGCGTTTCAGGTGAAGATATATAATATTTATATTTACCTTTGTCTTAATTTTTTTCTGTGATTATTCATCTTTACATCACCAGTATTGGCAATGCCGCTCATAATGTTATCGATTTGGTCTTGTGGAATACCAGATGGATGGGATCCATTGTTGGTCCCACCAGTATCTTGATTGCCTATTACCATTTTGTATCGCTTCTTTTAAATGCTAAAACTGTACATAAGAAAAAACAAAATAAAAAAATAACTTTACTATCGTTATAATATACTTATTACATAGAGGAGATAGTTTAAAAAATTAAAATTTAAAAAAAAATCGTTTTATATTTTTAGACAGTCACTTACAGACAGTGGAATTTTTTAATAGTTTTTTGTACATTAGACAAATATATTAAATATTTTTTAGCATTTTGAAACGTTTCTATATAAAAACAATAAACATTTATAATATTTTTTATATTTTCTAGTGATTGCATTGAACATTATTATTTTGTATAATTTTCTGTTACACATACAGCTCACCTCTCAAAAGGAAAACACGATTAATTGAATACTTATTAGGGTGATCGATTATTCGACATTTTCCAAAAACCGGTGTTCAAATAGTTGACATTTGAAAAAAACTACATAGTTGTTATTTTTCAAATTCAGAAGAAACGATTTTCATTATTATATGTTTAAAATTGTATAAAAAACATATGGCAATATCGTGTCAAGTGACCGAACTTTCATCTGTCTTCCGATTTGGATGAAATTTGCACCAAGGTTAGTACTATTGGATGGTGTCCAGACACAATTTGGTCAAGAACTGTAGGACTTAGGGTGGGTCAAAGTTAGACATTTTGGTCATGCAAGGTTTTGTTCAAATGAGTATAACTTTTCACCTATTGCTCCTAGCAAAAATTGCAAAGGCGTTCAGATAACTATTTCTTCATTGTTTCCAAAAAAATCTTAATTTTTTTTTTCAAACAACTCCTCTTTTCCTCAGATGAAAGCTTATGCAATTTCCTTTAAGGGCTTTATAGTCCTATAATGGGATGCGAGTGGGATATCTATCAAAAAAATTATTGTTTAACTCAAGAATAAGATTTTTTTTCAATATTTGGCACTTAATTTTCAGCTTTTTTCTGAAAATGGAAGTTTTTTTTTTGTTTTTTTTTTTTTTTTAAGAAAAGAAAGCTTAACTCGTTGACTCTCACCCAAAAAATGATGAATCTACTAGAGCCCTGCATGAGTAACTCTATTTGCTACACACAATAAGTGACTCATTGTTTCGCACTCAACTCATTGTTTGTTTAGAATAGTATTTACAAAGTCTTGTTATACTCAAACGTTATGAATACTATCAAGCGAATGTGCAACTACATTCAAATCGAGTGAGTAAACAATTTGTTTATGTTAAAACAATACAAAATAGATTGTTTGAATCGAATGAATCGATTCAAACTTTTTCTTGAATAAATGGTGAAAATTTTGAATGCTATTAAAACTAGTTCCCGTGGCCCGAATTCGCAGAAATTTGGTAGTCTTGAGTACAATTGATGACAATATTTTGTTCGAATATTCGAAATTATGTTCGAGAATTCGAAGTTATGTTTGAAATATTTTGTATGCTTTTAATTATTCTTTGAGTCAAAAAAAAAAAAAAAAAATTTAATTTTAATAAAAAATTTTGTTGGTATAACAAAACTATATTATTTTATTGTTTAAATAATGTTGACACATTTTAAAAACATGTCTTGTACTCCGATTTATAGTGAAATAAATATTGAAAAAAAGTAACACTATATGACGGCTATAGACGTCATTTGCATCTACGTGTTAAACCATTTACCTCAGGACGCTTTATCTGTTCTGCAGAAAATTTTTAGGAGATGCCTTGGTAATAGGTATCTACCAAAGAGGTGGATGGAGGTTAGGGTTATTTTTATACCCAAGGCCGATGAGGCAAGCCACTCAATGCCAAAGGTTTTAGACATATAAGCCTTTCTTCTTTTCTTTTGAAGGCGCTTGAGAGACTGATAGATCTTCATCTTAGGAACAATATTGATTGTCACATCATTAGTGGCGCTCAGCATGCCTACCTTAAGGGTAAATCTGTTGAGAGTGCACTGCATGAAGTGGTAAGTTGTGTTGAGCACGGCTTGAAGAATAGGGACTATACTCTTGCCGCGTTTTTGGATATTGAGGGAGCTTTCAATAGTATAAAGATTGAGGCGATTAGAGATTCGCTTATAGAGCTTGGAGTTCAGGATTTCATGGTGAAGTGAAGCATGCTTAGCAGCAGATTTATCAACTCGAACCTCATCATTACATAAGGAGAAGGGTTTCGAGGGGAAAATCGCAGGGGGTTGTCTTATCAAGGAAAATTTCTATCCACGATCAGTGACATCATGGAAACTGCACTAGGTGAACTCTCGTTATGGACGAAGGATAAGGGACTAGGAGTAAATCCTGGGAAAACGGAACCGGTACTATTTACTAGAAGATGCAAGGTTAACATTAAACGGTCCGATCCGAGAGATCCGATGGCCAAAATATGCTACCAAATAGGTTCCACGACGAAATTGGGGATATTGCGGGTCTTGACTCTCGCAATTTACTAAGTTTTATTAAGGGCATTAGTCTCTTCTCCGACTGGGCTTTATAGGGGGACGAAGATTTTCTCTCTTATCTCTTTATGCTTTGGGGTACTGACTTGTTAATTATATCTATAATTTTACCTTCTTTTATGGCTTTACTTGTAGTGTTTTTATTTGTTTCTCTGTTTTTGAATCTTCACTCTTTGAAGGGAATCGCAATGGAACTTAAGGTCTCCGAGTCGATATGCACCATTTTTTTATGGTGTATAATCTTTCTTAACCAAAACCAAGCTTAAACCATTTACTTTAAGAGCTTTATGGTTACTTAGTGGGATACAAAGTTACACTCATTTCAATAAAACACTGTATGACCAAAAAGTCCAACTTTTACCCCCTTTAAGCCCTGCAGTTCTTGACCGATAGAGCTGAACATTTGTCCATCCAAGTCAATTTTTTGACTTGGGTCACTTGAAACGAAATTTCCCGAACTGACTTTTAACATTATAAAAGATAATAACTTTAGATCTAGTCGTCTGATTTATACAAAATTAGGAAAAAAAAGTGGGACACTTTTGTTATACTTAAGGAAACTAGGTAATCCTAGCTTATTCAACAATCCCTTAGTTTTATGACAAAAGTTTAGGTAATTCTCAAATACATCCTATCAGTCCCATGTTTAGCACCAAAATTAAATAATTCATCTATCAACAATTTCTTATGGTTAATAAAAAAAAAATATATATTAAATAATTACGGAAATAAAAAAATTAACGAAAGCTTGTTTTAAAAAATATATTTTAATCCCTGCAAGCAACAGTTTTGTTGAATGCAAAGCAAAAATAAAAGTAGTCGAAACCGATTTTTTTAAATTAAAAAAAAAAACGGTTTATTTGATATTCGAAAAATCAACATTTAATAAAAACGAAAAGTAGTAAAGCATAAAAAACTGTTTTAAAAGCGGTTGTCAAACCGAGTAGCAAAAACTATTATTAAAGTTCGCTATGATTTAAAACGAAGTTTTTATATGGAAAAAGTTCTAAGTATACCATTGTTAACTTTAACCAACGCTTTAACTTTCGCATAAGGCATAATGATTATATAGTATTTATTAATTAGGTTTCGTTCCAAACTACAAAAATTTTTTTTTTCTCAATGATTTTGAGCGAATTTTTTGCAGAGCAGAAACTGCAGAATAGAAATCATGCTTTAGTCATTAATTTCATGAAGAATGTGCTTAATTCACCCCTTTATAACGCTCCAAAAGTGCATTTAGGATTATCTAAAGATGCATTTAAAAAAAAATAAAAATATTTCTTTCTTTGCGCATAATCAAAGTATTACGCTTTTTGCTGAGAAAAATTATGCTAAAACAAAAATTCTATCATTAGACCTTTCTATCGTTATAAGTCCAAAAATTTGTAATTATACAAGTTATATATGAAACATCAATTTGGTAGAGTTTTATTAAATGTAGAGGTAATGGTGAAAAAACCTTTGTTGGATGGGAAATTATTAATCCACAAATTAACATTATTAACATAATAACTCCTAAACGGATTATAATAAATAAAATGTTTAACACTATTTCTAAGGGTATTTACGATTGAAAAAATCAAGTTTAGAATTTAGCACATCCAAATTCAATCAAATTATGTTCATATATCTTAACTTTTCCTGTAGAATTGTATAAAAAAGTTTTTGGTATATACAAAATCTCGTCCAAAATCAGTGTTTTGGCCGCAGATATGCAGATGAAAGAGTTGGAATTTAAACAAAAAAAATTATGCCAATATTATTTATGATCCAAAAACATGCACAAAATGTATGATATCATAATTTTCAAAATAATTTCACGTAAAGCCTAATATTTATTTATATGTATCAGATTCGCAGATATTTCTACTTTATTCTCACAAAACTACAGCTTTCATCCTTTTCTAGTGGAGCTACTAATGTTTAAGCTGTCTAAATTTTATATTTTTTTCATTTTATTTTAATTTTATTTATTTTACTACTTGTTATAATAGTAGTATGTTATTACCAGGTCTGGGTTTTCATGCAATACTTAAAATTCTGCTGCAATATCTTCAAGATTATAAATCTAGATCCGCCTTTTACAGTATATATTATAGCAGCACTATTATAGACTTAATACGAAAAGGATATAATTCGTTTTCACTACAATTTCTATACTTTTTATATTAAGTAATACAAATACAGATACGTATGTATGTATGTATGTATGTATGTATGTATGTGTATATATTATTCACCTAGATATTCACATATTTAAATATTTTTTTATTTTTATTTTTTGTTTTTATTTTATTAAGTTGATTTTTTTCATGCAACACTTGGTATTTTTTCTTGTCTTTGTTTTTAGTATTTTTATTTTATTTAATTTTTATTGAACATTTCTTATTCTCTTAGTTAATATTGTATTATTCTTTTTATTTTATTTTTGATTTAAAAATAGCTTTTAGCTGAACACGCAACAAGAATTTGTATAAAAATCTTCTTCTTTTTTTGGGCGAATGGACCAATAAGAAAAAAAAAATCAATGAGAACAAATAAAAAAATAAAAGTTAAAAAGATCTAATGAAAGCGAAAAATCTATTATAGATACACAATTTTTCACAAAATTATTGTGAATTGATTTAACTATTCCATTTTATTTTATATTTTTAAATCGGTATAATTACTTTTATTTTATAAATATTATTATTGTTATTGATGTAGCAGTTTTTATTGCTTCTTTAATTTCTCAGATGTTTAAATTTAAAATACAATTTTCGACGTTTTGTAAAAACATTATCGTTTCTTATTTTATTCTGTATTAAGAATTTTAATCCGAAAAATATTATATACATATAAAAATTTTTATGTTCATATGTATATGCAAAGGTATGTATGTATGTTGTATATATTCCAACAATAGGTTTTCAGTTGGTTCAGTCTGCTTAAAATGAATAGTGACGAACGAGTTGTGCCGCAATTCTACTTGTGCGTGAACGAACGAACTAAAGAAAATGTGAAAATCGACTAAAGTTTTGAATAGCATCTGCAGACAAATATCCTAAAAATAAATTAGAATGGGAGAAAGAGATTCGAAATTTTTGAAATGAAAATTAAATAATGTGTTTGAAAAATGGGGAAAGATGCACGTCACCCTGACAGATTTTTTTATTTTTTAAAAAACTTTATATTGTGTACCTACTGATTATTTTATTCACATACTTTAATTAAATAAATCTACAAGTTAACTATCATGTATAGATCATATATATACATACATATATATATTTACAATCAAACTTTCAATTTTAAAAATATAATCTCATTCGATATTTTGGACATGGGCAGCAATTGCATACAAATATTTAATTTTTTGGTCATGTTTTCTTTTAATTAAAAGATACTCTCACAATATCATGCCTCAGCTGTCATATACTCTCAGTTATTTTTATTTTTTCTCTTTCATTTCTTATACTGATATATATCATTCTTCAATGTGTTTCTTATTTCTAATTATTGAAATATTTATGTATGTGTGTATATATGGGTGGACATGTATGAGATCAATATGAAATTTCGATACTTACAGACAGAGTTATTGTAAATCAATAGAAATACTGATTATATATAATGTCGAATCAGCTATTAATATTAAGGATGTTTGTGAGCAAGACGAAAAATGGAAATTTCGAAAGTTAGCACTATTTCGAAATATCCATTTTCAACTCCTGTTCACAAGTTGATTCGAAATTCCTTATTTAATCGATTAACATGTATCTATGTATGTATCCAAATTTTCATAAGTGTCCATATGTACATACATACCTACATACTTAAATTAATAAAAATCTATGAAAATAAAAATGAATTAAATTTTGTAAAAAGAAAACAGGATTAAAGTATTTGGTTTCATATTACTGCCAAAACAATGGAAACTTTGGTATTATCGTAACAAAAACGGTCTGAATTCGTTAATTCTAAATCGGGACATTAAAACAATTACTTTGGATTTCAAGAGAGAAATGCATTTTTGTAGTTTAAAAAATAAAAATGATAATTAATGGATTCTAAGACAACACCGATTGAAATGTCAGTGTAAAATTTATGAATACATTTGGAAGAAAAGTGTCAAACTTTGTCGTCTGAAATTTGTTTTTTTTTTTTTTTGCACCAAATGTGGTTTTATTTTATTTAAGGTATTTTCAGACTACAACCCAGCAAAATATAATTGATGTCATACTTTACAAACAACATCACATCTAAAAATGCGATTATGAATTTTGATGAAAAACCAATGAAATTTACACAATCGTCTTATTGATTCTTACTGCTTCAAAAATATTATTTAAGAATTAAACCAATGAAATTTACATAAGCGTTTCATTGAAAGAATGTGGTTACTAGTTCCTAGCAAGTATATTTTGCATTAGTGCAAAGTGAATGTCACTTGCATGACTTTTTTAACATTAGTGCTAATATAACTCATTCTAAATGCCTTCTTAAATTCAATCTATTCTGTAGTTGGCAAATTTCATTAAAACTTCAAAAATTAGATCAAATATATAAATTTTATCAAGTCCCAGCAAAAAATAATTGATGTCACCCGAATTTGAAGCACTTCTACCAAGCAAAAAAAGTGTGGAAAAATATGTAGTATTTTCATAACAACCCATAAAAAAAGGGTGGAAAAAGATGTAGAATTTTCATCACAACTAGTAACCCGAAGTACTTCAAATTCGGGTGAAAAACCTATAAATTTTACATTAGCGTGTCATTGGAGGGATGTTGTTCATTTTTGACAACTTTGAACTACATCTAATCTTATCTTTAGAAGCTGTAAAAATCCGATATTTGTATGTCAAAAATAAACCACATTCTTTCAATGAAACGCTTATGTAAATTTCATTGGTTTTTCATCAAAATTTGAAGTACATACTTCGAATATGTTGTTTGTAGTGACTTTTCTACATGTCTTTCCTCATTTTTAACTGTGTTTTCATTTGTAAGGATATGTTTGGTTTATAAAAGCGAAAAGTATGCAATCGCATTTTTAGATGTGATTAAGATGTTGTTTTGTAAAGTATGACATCAATATTTTTTTGCTGGGTGATTACTAGTTGTGATGAAAATACTACATCTTTTTCCACACTTTTTTTGCTGGCATGTTATTAATGTGATATTAGAAATAATTTTGGCTTTTAATATTATTTTAATATTGTTCCATATTTATTATAATATTTTCGTTAAAAATATTTAATATATCTTCCAAAAATACATACAAACCAAATACATAGCTTCAACCAATGAAACATCGTTTTCGAATCATCGGATTTGCGTTGGTTCGATTATTCGAAATACTCGCATAAACACATGATCGCCATGTGTTAAAATCATGCATGTTTCACCTAAATTGAACCAATTCATCATCACTTGCACCTCTGATTAAACTGCATCTTTGTCATGTAACTTTTTGCTCGGTTGTGATGAAAATTCTACATCTTATTCCACACAATGTTTGTATCATAATTAATTTTACCAGTTTAAACATAAATTGTAATATTTTTAAAGGTATTTTCAGACTACAATACTGAGTATTAACACACTTCAAATTAAAAATATTATGAAAATAATTCGCATTTTCAAAACATCAATCCGAAAAATACATTTTATGTTTACACTATAATATTTGTAATATTTTTTATCCAATTTTCAATTATTTATGCACTTTTCGTTCTTATTTTTAATGTATTTTACACTTTTTGTTTGTTTTTTATTGTATTTATAAAATACATACCGAATACGTTTGAAAATAAAAAGTTTTTGAATTGTTTTAAAAAATTTATGAATACCGACCGTATGCCAAAAAAATCAGTAATATTTTTGAAAATCAAATTACAAATTATATTTAGACTAGTAAATTGTATTATGATACAAACATTTTTGACAAGTATTAATACTCAGTATTGTAGTCTAAAAATACCTTTATTTGAAGTATGTTAATACTAGTGTGATCGATTATTCGACATTTTCCAAAAACCGGTTTTCGAATAGTGAATAGTTGACATTTGAAAAAAACCGGTTGACATTTTTCAAATTCAGAAAAATCCGGTTAACCGGGTTTTCATTAAAAATAACAAAATCTATTTTAATTTGAAAAAAAAAAAACTTTTATGTTTAAATTTGATTAATAAAACATGGCCCGAACTGATTTTTAATAGTTTAGAACACAGGAGTTTAATATTGAGACAATTGTTACCCCTTTCACGCACAAAACTAAACCGCTGGACTTTTTATGGATATGACTACACCACACATTTTATTTTGACGTATACTGATAATTTTTAATGAAAAATGAGAAAAATGTTTTCGAAGAATTTCGCAGGATATTATCCTTTTTAGCATGTAGTGACATCAAATTCTAAAAAATAACTTATTTTTCTTAGGAAATAACCATTTACTGTAGCTGTGAACTCAAACTTACGCTAAAAATCGAGAAAAATTTAAGAAAAAATTTTGGGACACCGGTGTCCCGTATACGTGAGAGTTATAGGCATTCCAACACGTCCATAATATTTTAGTCGCAAATTAATTATTGTAATTGGAATATAATCTTAAGATTGAAAAAATTTTATCAACAGAAATTCCAATAAATTTTACAAATAAAATTTTTTGATTAATTTATAAAAGGTGTTTTAGAAAAATATTCTCTAGTTCCTGAACTCCAATATTTTTAAAATTTATACGGGCTGTATTATTATTTACTTCAAAATTTAATTTAAGAAATCTTTGAATACACAGCAAATAAAAGTATTCGAAATCGGTCTTTAAAAGGTAAAAAACCGGGTTATTCGATATTCGAAAAATCATCATTTAGAAAAAACCGACACTGGTAAAACAGAAAAAAACCGGTTGAAAAACCGAGTCGATCACCCTAGTTAATACTCAGTATTGTAGTCTGGAAATACCTTTACCAACAAAAAAATTTTGCAGTAGTGCAAATTGAATGCAAGTTTCATGACTTCTTTAATATCAGTGCTAAAACAACTCATTCTAAATGCCTTCCCAAATTCAACCTATTCCGCAGTTAAAAAATTCCTTTAAAACTTCAAAAATTAATTCAGATTGTTAATTTAATCAAATGAAATTTATGTGTTATTAGAAATATTTGAGATTTTAATATTATTTTATATATTTTCCCATATTTATTATATTTTCCTTAAAAATATTTAAAATATCTTCCAAAAATACATAAAAAAAAATAGCTTGAACCAATGAAACATCGTTTTCTAATCATTAAATTGCATTGGTTCGGTTATTCGAAATTCTCGCATAAACACAATGACACGCTAATGTTAAAATCATGCATGTTTCACCTAAATCGAACCACTTCGTCATCACTTGCACCTCTGATTAAACACATCTTTGTCATGTAACTTATTGCTGGGTATCTGAACGTAAAACTTATCAATTACACAACCAAAGATGAAAAAAATGTTCATATATTTTCACTAATAGAAATGTGTACCCGATTATGGTCGATAGGTAAAGTTTAATAAAAATTAAAAAAAAAAATAAATTTTCAAAATTAAATTTATTTTTAAAACGTTATGTACCCAGCAAAAACTCGGTAATGGGTTGTACTTCCATAACCACTTACTTTTCAATGACTACTACTTACCGTCTGCATTACTTAGAAGTACTCTAATAATGAATTTCTTATAATCTGATATAGATGTACTTTATTTTCGGCTTTGTCATTTTGTTTGCACATTTTATTTAATTGGGTGTTAAGAATTGTGTTTTACAAAAAAGAAAACAATATTCCACTTACATGTATGTGAAAACCATTATTTGACGCGCAATAAAATAGCTAAGGTGGTGCAGTGAGTAGAACATTTGACAAATAAACCAAAGTCCCTGGTTCGTATTCTAGCTGGCTCTTTTCATTATTAAAAAATAAAACAACATACTCAACAACTGTTTTGTAAGAGAAATTGCAAGTACTTCTCTAACTCCCTATTTGTAAGCGAGCGTGGATGTACTTGCCTCCAATGACATCACCGTATTAAAATAATGACTTAAAATGCTAATGAAGAAGTAGTGAAAAGAGGTTTTATTAGCTTTTTAAATCATTACTTTTCAATGTAAGTTTTTCCTGGGTACGTTTTAAAAATAAACTTTTGAGCATTTAAGAATACTTAAGTTGCTTTTATTTTAATTGTTTACAAATTTACAGTTATTTGTTATCGCATTGTTTTTATGTATTATTTTATAAACCTTTATTAATTATTACAAATTTACTTCACTCTATACCAGTAAATAAAATAATATGGTTAATAATGACCACTCATTACTAAGTAATGAATGGAAAACCAAAAATTTGAGATTTTTATATACGTATGAAGTAAATATAGACTGTTTATTGCAAATATGTAATTCAACTTGGGATAAAAAGCAAAAATGTCTAGAGGCTGTTAAAAAATCTCGCGAACAACGGTTAAAATGCATTTTCTGCAATAGCTATTTCACGTTCTCTAGTTTTAACTAAGAACAATGGAATAGCTAACAAAAATTATTCCAAATACAAAAAGGAGTAGGAAAGTCGGACATGGCCGACCTATATACAAGTTTAAGCAATTTATAGATAAAAATATAAACCAGTATGGCGACTAGGGCCAAACATGGACCGACCCTCATTAAATTTGTGGGTGAGATTTATATTCTTATAAAACTAATTTGTGCCAAATGCTATTATAATACTATTGCTTATAAGTGAGTTATGGACGTTTAAGTATATTTCTGAAATTAAACTATTCTGAAAATCAGCGGTATGGTTTAAGTTTATGTAAATTTTAGATCTGTTGATTTTTGAAGGGATAATATTGTAATTAAAAGAATTATAAGCTAAAAAGCGAATTTAGCGGGTCCGTTTGTATGGCAGCTAGGTGTAATAATGGACCGATTTCAAAAATTTGTAATAACCTTGGTCTTTGGTGCAATTTTGTTGAATTATCTTCAAAAATGCAAAGGTTATAAGGGTTTCATTTTTTTTATTTGTGGTTTACCTTTTCATGGAATTGCTGATATATACATATGTAGTCGTTGTACATATCGTCACCTGAAATGCAAAAAGGCGTAACAACAAAAAAATTTTAAATCGACTTTTTGATCGAAAATGGTATTGAAATCAAAATACATGTCGTTGCAAATTTTTAGATCTCTATTGTCAAAAACACCGACTTTATTGACATGAATTTCAAAAGGGCGTAACAACAAATTAGTAATTTCTACAAGTCAGAAAGTCCTAAAAAGCAACATAATAGGTAATGTTAATCGATGTTGGGATACAGTACATATAAGGAAATTTCGTTTTTATAACAACAACAGCTTTCATTTTATTTAGTTTTTTTCTTGTTACGCCCTTTTGCATTTCATGTGATGATATATCAATTCAGTCCAAACTAAATAAGTGGAATCAAATGAGAACATTTTGATTTGGCCGTTTATGTGCATGAAAAAACAAACCGTATAACTCAAAAAGTTTATATTTCTTTATGCAAATATCGCCAACATTAATACGAATTCATAAAGTTTTATGTACTCAAGCAATTTGTCCTATGGTGAATAGAGAAAGCATCGAGACTAATAGTCCTTTTGGTAAGCAGAGCTGGCGCTGTGGGATGAACCAAACGTAATGTTACGGTGCCCAAAGTTGAAGGAGAAAAATGCACTTTCAAATACAGTGGTTTACCTCAGTTTAGCGAATTCGGGATTTAACGAACGTGTAAATTTTTTTCATTGAGAACCTTATATTAAGAATGATTGAGTAAATTTTGTACCCGATATAAGGAACTTCTAAACACATTTTTATAAAAAATGGAGAAAATAATACAAAAAGACCTCTAAACTTCATACTTATCCAAAGCCCTAAAAATTAACACAGTTTTTAAAAACTAAAAATTAAAAAAAAAAACAAAAATGAAATGAAAATTACACTGAAACAAGATTTTTAATAAAAGTATACATTTTAACGTAAAAATCTTTAATTAAAGAAATAAATCCGTAATTTTAATACCGTGCTACAGTCATTTCCACACACGAAAAAATCTATGTGTACAGGAAACTATGGACCATTAGTATTAACTCTGTGTACTCAGTTTTTCGTAATCAGCTCTTATGCCCCTGTAAAAGGACTTAAAGGACATACGATTTTAAAAGATGAAATTCCTAATTTATAGAAAAAATTTTGTATTAATGTCAAAAGAAGCTGAGAACCTCTGCTTCAAAATAATATTATTAATTTCAATTCATCAGGATTAAAATTGAAATGGAAGCTTAAAGAACATTTGTCACAAAAAAGTAGTTAAACATTTTTCGTTTCTTTTTCGATTTTTTGTCTAGGTGAGTCAAATAAATAATATAGATATAATGTACAGATTCCCAGCTTTCATGTACAGATGCCCAGCATTGATTTACATCACATAAAAACATTTAAAATATTCATTTGAAGTTGTAAGTACTTTAAACTCCTTTTATAAGGACATAAGAGCTGATTATAAAAATCGAAGTACGCAGAATTGCTATAAATGGAATCTAGTTTCACAAAATTGTTACAGGGTGTAATAAGAAAACAATTCATTTATCTAACTTTAATATTTTTTCACAAATATGTATGTTGCAAAAACGACTAAAAAATTTTTGTTTACATCACTTCTGCATTCAAAACAAAAAATGCATTTTTTTCAATAAATGGTTTGGGAAATTGCAAAACAAAGACCAAATAATGCAAAAAATGCATGATTTTTATAAATAATAAATATAAATAACATAATATAAATGGCTTGGGAAATTGTCAATAACTTTATTGTATGTCCATTAATAAATATGTATTATAACTCGTTGGATAGATAATTTTCTCCAGATGATAAGATTTTGACGAAATGTTAAGAAAAATAAATTTTAATGGCACGATTTTTGAGGAAACCAAAAAAGACTTATTATTTAGCCAATTCAGCACTTTTCAATCGATTTGCTGCACGGGTTATCGTTATCAGACCTGGTCGATTTCCATTAATTTTGCATTAACATTAAATTAAAAAAAATTAATTTAATGTAAAAAATTGCATTAACATTAAATTTCCAAAATTTAATGCAAAAAATTTGCATTAACATTAAATATTTTTGAATTTAATGCATTAATTTTACATTAACATTAAATATTTTTGATATTAATGCTGAATATCTGAATATACTGCATTAACTTTACATTAACATTAATATATATAAAAATTGATAAACATATTTAAATAAAAATACAGTACAAAAGGCCTCGATTTAACTAAATATTATTAAAATTAAAAATGTTAAAGTCCTTTCTAATAAATCCTATATTCCGTTCAAACTTTTGTGTTTTAAATATGATATTTATATAAGATTCCACAGAGTGTCAAAATAAACTAAAAAAGGAATACCTGGGAAGTGATACTATTCTTCTGATATGTATTATCGAGTATAGGACTTATTAGAAAGACTTTATTTAACACATTCAATTTTACTTGAATTTAGTTAGATCGAGGTCTTTAGCGCCGTATTTTTAATTTTATAAATTATTTTATACATTAATGTTAATGGAAAATTAATGCATTAATTTTATTACTTATTATTTAATGTTAATGGAAAATGAATGCATTAAATTCAAAAAATTTAATGTTAATGCAAAATTTATGCATTAATTTGAAAATTATTTGATGTTAATGTAAAATTAATGCATTCAATTCAAAAATATTTAATGTTAATGCAAATTTAATGCATTAAATGTCCCCATGTTAATGCAATAAACTTGCATTAACATTAATTTTAATGTTGAAAAAAATTGTTAATACATTAACACATTTAATGCATTTATCCCAGGTCTGATCGTTATCCGATTTGACTAAAATTTAACGCCAGTAAGTTTTAGACACTAATAAAGAATAAAAGACCCATCTTAGCAAAATTGATATTTTTGGCACCTCTAATGTACATATCGCACACCCAGTACAAAAGTGACACAACTCAAAATTTTTTTTTAAGAAAAGGAAACAAATTTTTTACAAATTCTGAAAGATAAAGAAAGACATAACGTTTTTTTCTTGAACAGTTAACAACAACAAAATACACTATTATTTTTGTAGAGATAAACTAGTATCTTGTGTATAGTTTAAGGCTTAAACTTAGGGCTTAAAGAATATAAAAACGCAAAAATAAAATTTTGAGTTGTGTCACTTTTGTACTAGGTGTGCGATATGCATATTCACAGGATGCTAGTTATTTTTTCCTTGAAAAAGTTTTTAATTACAGTCTTTAGATAAACTTTTCTACATTCGTGAATAAATTTGTCTATATCTTTATTTTATATACATACATACATACATATATACATCCATATGTACGTATTTCGTAGAAAGATTTTCCTATTCTATGATTTTTGTCATAAATCCTTGACCCTGTATATTTTGCCATTAAAAAAATATACCAAAATGAGCGATTTTTTAGAATTAGATGGCATCTCCATTTATTTGGTTGCAATGTCATTCTCTCAAACATAACAAAAAAGCACACAAACACAAACGTCGCTGCCGTATCGCAGTCATGACAGTTGCAGCTGCTGCAAATGTTGTCTCCCTTGACAAGAATACAACGTGTGGGTGGGTATCAGCAGCGCCGGCAGCCGCAAAAGAAAGAAATGAACACACATTTATAAGTTTATTTTTTTTTCTTACTTCATTCATTTGGTTGGAGGCGGGTGCGGCGCTTTTTAGGAAATTAATACTCACTCACTTCGAATATTTTCGGCGTAGTTGTCGTCACCGTTGCCTTTGTCTCTGCTGTGGCCTCCACTCAACACAAAAAAGACCAAAAATTCTTTGTGAAATTACACAATCCTGTTTTGTCTGCACACTTGCATTTTATTCATATCAATTTCAACACAACTATTATAGTAGTCAAATTTTTTTTACAATAATTTGCCCTCATATATTAATCTTTGCAACATTTGTTGAATTTCTTTTTCTTGGAAATATTTTGAAAATTTGTCAATATAGTTTAAAATTTATTTAGCGCACGATATACTGCTTTCGATACTTGAACCAATCCGTACAAAGCGAGCATAAAAAATCAACTAAAAACTCAATTTCCAAGAAGAAAATGAGTAGCTAAAAAATACTGCCACCTTTAGTTTATTAAACTTTATTACAGATTTTTTTTAAAAATATGGTAATATTAAGTTTTCTTTTTCTCTCAAATAATCTGAAAAAAAGCTCTAGATGACATTTAGCCAGATCTAAAGAATTATTCCCAATGATGGGATTTTCTAATAGATAAGGAGGGTAAATAATTGAATTTTCTGAATTAAACTTCAAAACAACATAAAAGGTAATAGGGATTGATGACACAAGTTTTTTTCCATGACCGCCACAAACAAATGAAGAAGATAATTTAGTGGAGTGTGAAAAATTAAAAACAGGTGTATATTCATTTTGGTATTGATTGTGGAACGACCGATATTTTTTTCGACTGTAGAAACCTACTAAAAATAGTAAGTGATATCTTTCTTTTGGCCTACCAAACATATTTTCATTAAATGTTAATATCTACATGTAAGTATATGCATACATATACATATATGTGGAATTATACCGTAAGCTGTAAGCCCTTTAACAATTTAATGTTTTGATTAGTTTAATTAATACGACTCCACCCCCAATTACAAAACTAATTACATATATCCAACATTTCAAATGCGAATTACATACTTTGTACCAAGTCACAATCGTAAGCTGAAGTCAACAACTCATTACTTTTTATTAAAGGTGTATAACAGCTAAAAAATGTTTATTTAATTAAGTTTTTGTTAACACATATTCTTAAAATTCAATTTTAAATACATTTTTATTATAAATACCGATACCAATTAAATACCATTAAAAATTGAATACTGGTATTAACACAGATATAAATTTATAAAGCCTGTAGCAATTATGAATCAAAACCGATATCAACTAGTTTCAATACCAAAATTATACCTTTAATAAATTTCTTATACATATGTATGTATATTTTTAAATTCTTACTGGCAGTTGAAAATTGTTTGACGCTTAAGTAATCCAATCTTGTGTGTGGTGTGGTGATAACGACCACTTATTACCGAGAAATAAATGCAATAACTACGGGTTTGATGGTTGAAATATAAGATTCGACATAGCCGAATATAACACACTTGTATTATACGTAAAGTTAAATATGTAAAATTTACAAAAAAAAAAAATTCTTTTTAATTATATTTTATTAAAAATTTAATTACAAATGTAATAATTTACATCATGAATTTATTGTTCTTCTCCGAAAGATGTTTCGACGACCGCTTTGCATCTAAGAATAGTGCGTGTACGTCGTCAATGTCATCCTTAGTAATTTGTGTACGTCCATTAACTTTACACATTTGATGAGCTGGAGTTAGAAGTTGTACTGCATAACGCAAAGTCGACGCACTGCCAATCTCGCTGAGACGGACAAAAGCTGCATCTTCCAATTGCAGTCCTTCGGTCTGTGCGCGCAACTTAATAATTTGTTCCATTTCACTTGAATGATATGGTAATGTTCTTATGATTAGAAGGCGGTCCAAGAGATCTAGGGGAATGCCATGTGGAGAAACAATGTCAGTGGTGCCACTAGAATTAAAGATTTTATATTAATTGAAAATAAATAAAATAATTTGTTCTTAATTACCGTATAACACAACGGCCGCGATTAGTAGCGAAAATTACAATTGGCGCAATCGGTGATTCCAAGGACTTGTGTAAGTAAGTAAAAGTCTCAAGATCAAGCATATGTATTTCATCTATAAAGAGGACTCCTGGGACTAACTCGGCAATACCTTGATCTATGTACTTATTGACAACTTTGTTAATTTCCATTCGCAACTTGTCTGTAATTTCTGTTTTTTTTGGCTTCATGAGCTGACCCATCATTGACAATACATCTTGTCCCCCTTGAGGACGGGCATTAGCCACGTCGAGATCGTGAAGGGTCACATCTTGTATAACTTCTTTCTTTTTATGGACGTCGCCTTTAGGCAACGGAACATATTCTTCAGTTTCTAGGTCAAATTCCGTAGCAAAAGTATCACTGCGTCCTTGCCGTTTTACAGCTCCGCTGTTTGCTTCTATGTAAATAACATCTCCTACTTCGACCTTTTCTTTTTGTAAAGCCTCGAAAATGCTGGGATCAAGTTTTAATTGCTTCGTACCCTTAGCAGTTTTCAAACCAATTACAACATTACTAATAGTCTTTCCGTAACCTCCCATAGGATTTTCAGTTTCAACGGGAGTTAGTTCCGTAACTTCTCCCTCGTAAACTTCTTTTGTTTCCCTTATTCGAAGTCCAATCGACCGCCGAAAATTCTCCATAAGAACTTCTGTCTTTTTAATTTCACTACTGAAAACCTCGGAACCAACCATTGGGCAAAAGGGCACTTTATTTCCTAATTCCTGAGCAATAGCTAAGGCAATTGCTGTTTTTCCAGTACCGGGAGGACCAGCCAGCAACAAAGCACGTCCTGCCATCTTTTTCGACTTGATTAAATCGACTACTATTCCCGCTGCTTCGCGTGCAGCCTTTTGTCCAACAAGACCAGCAGCCATTGGTATTGGTACACCGTCCGCATTTAGTCCTAAACCCTTTACATGGCTATGGGCGGCAATACGCTGTGTGCGTACAGTACTTTTCACTTCTTCAATTTTCATTTCGCAAATATTTTATCACACGCTTTACAGAAAATTCGATTTTTTTCCTTCGATTAAAATTATTTGAAATGTTTATTTCTAAGGCAACCACACTTTTTAAATCAAATTGTTTTCGTATGCTAGCGTAGAGATGCCAATATTTCTGAATTAATTTAATCCCAATTTATTTTGAAGAAATCTCTGTTTTTAAACAATTTAAACAGTTTTCATTAAAAATGTTATGTTTAAGGTAAACATATAACGTGAAATTTAATAATATAAACAATTACTCATTTAATTACAAATTTATATTACTTTAGTATACTGAAAATTTAATTAATCCCTATGTAAATAAATGATTTTTTGTGCATCTGGCAACTCGAAATGGTACATTTTGACAGTTGTATACAACTTTCATTAAAAAAAAATAACAATCAGCTGTTGAATTGACTTCACCTTATGAGTGCACCCTGTTTTGATTTTCATCAAACCAGTGCGTGTGACAGAGGGCGAAGTCGTCTTAAAATTGTCGGCGGCGGCGGCTTAAAGTCGGCTAAGAGCCGAATGTTTTTATGGAAATTTAAACTCTTAAATTTATGTTCAAAAACAATGTAAATATCAAAATTTAGAGACTGGGAGGATCACTTTGCTTAAAATATTAATAATAAATGATTTTTATAAAAGGCTAAAAAGTTTCTAGTTTTAGTCTACTTTAATTCTCATTTACACTCTCTTGAATCTTTTGAAGAAATTGTAGATGGTATAGCCATATTAGGTAACAAATATAGAATATTTAAATTAACAAGACATACATTTACATATCTTTTAAATATTTTTTTTTTTTTTGCAAAATATATATATTATTAATATAAAAATATGTTAGCATATTAGTTCCGAAAAAACACATTCATCGAATATACAACGAATATACATATCGGGAGTATTGAAAATTATGAAATATCGGAAATTATGAAATATCCTTTGTAAAAATCTTTTACGTTTTCAAAATATAATTTGGCCAATAATAATTCATTATGTTACAGAATCAAAAATAATTGGTCCTACAGTCTATAGCCTAGTTAATAAAAACATTAAAAAATTTGAGTCGACTTAAGCCGAGTGTTTCGGCGGCGGCTTAAGCAACTAAATATAGTTCGACGGCGACTAAGCGCAGACTCGAAGCCGGTCGACTTCGCCCTCTGGCGTGTGAGTTTTTTTCACTAACCCAATCAAAACAAGTAAGAAAGTATAGTCGGGCGTGGCCGACCATATGATACCCTACACCAGTTATGAATATTAAATGTGATTTATTTTTCATAATATCGCATTTATCTTCAATATTCCCTTGTTCCGATACATTTAAGCAATTTATGGATGAAAAACTAATTTTCTGAAAGAGGCTTTATATGGGGGCTAGGGGCAAATATGGACCAAGCCCGATAAAATTTTGTGAATATATTTATATTTACATAATATTTTATTCTGCTAAATTTCATCGCGATATTTGTGTTTATAAGTAAATTTGGGACATTCAAGTAATTTTCTGAAGGGGACTTTGTATGGGAGCTAGGGTCAAATGGGGCCCGATCTTTATGAAATTTGGCAGGGTCATCCAGACTTCTATAAAACTTAGTTGTGCCGCATTTTATCGATATATCTGTAAATTTAACAAAATTATGAGCTCAAAAGCCCTTTTCGGGGGTTCTGTTCTATGGGGGCTAGGTGAAATAATGGACCGATTTTAACCATTTTCAATAGGCTTCGTCCTTGGGTCAAATAAAACGTGCGTGCCAAATTTCATCCAATTATCTTGAAAATTGCGACCTGTACCTTGCGCACAAGGTTTACATGGACAGCCAGCCAGCCTGCCAGACGGACGGACGGACGGACATAGCTTAATCGACTCAGAAAACGATTCTAAGCCGATTGGTATACTTTAAGGTGGGTCTAGGACGAATATTTTTGTATGTTACAAACATCAGCACAAATCCAATATACCCTCCCCACTAAAGTGGTGTAGGGTATAAAAATTCCTGTGTGTGTGTAACTTTGTGTGATCGTTTCCATCACCCTTAAATAAAATTCAAAATATTGCAAGTGGCAACACTGATTCTTGCATTCGAGTCAGTGTGACCAGGTCTCAAAAAAGTTTTGCGTCTAAATCCCATCCAAAATAATGCTAAAAAATGCTAAATTGTTTTTAAAATGATAAAAATTTTTAAGTGATTTTATGAAGCAATTTATATTAATTAATTTGTAACTCTATTTATAAAAATTAAAAATATTTTGACGTGGCCAACCATATGATACCCTACACCAGATATGTTGAATTTTACCTTGTTTCCGATATATTTAAAAGATTTTTAAAATAAAGGACGGCAGTCGTAATTCGGGTCTGAGTTGGGGAACAACTCTCGCGTCATCGCCATTATTTCTTAAGGACGATCAGGATTGTGTTTGTTGCCAAGCTTTCGACAGAGTTACGTCTCGTTCGCACCAATTAAGTGTATTACTCCGTATAACTGTATCCAAGTTATTCCTTGTTTGCATTAATTGCGTGCTTTCGTTTTACTTACCCCATTTAAGGTTATGTTTAATTAAATTGGTAGAGATCAAATAATACTTTTGACTAATTAATTGTTCGGGGCTCCAACATCCTATATAAAGGTATAAGTCGATTGGAGGGCTCTCTCCGAACCAACGTGAAATAACATAGAATTTTGAGTGTTTTAAATACACCGCCAACAAAAAAAAAAAAATAAAGGACTGACTTTAAAAATTTTAAAAAGGTTTTGTTCTTGAGACAAAAAAATATACATACGTGTCAACAAACTTCATCCAATTGTTTTCAGAAAATGATTCATAACCGATTAGTATAATAAAACGTACTACAGTGGTATAGGGTAAAAGGTTAAATTCAGTGGCATTAAGATAAAACTACAGAAATGCTAAAAAATTATTTAATATTTTTTATAAATTTTACAATTATGTAATTTCTGAATTCAAAAATTCTACTTTGTTATTGTCTTAAGCTGGAGGTCCACACTACGCGTTTTTGCGTAAAAGCATTCCGTGCTTTTCATACTTTATTTGCATCCTACACATCAAAACATGCTACGTTTCTTAAGCGCAAATTTTTTGCTTTATTTTTAAAGAACTTCGGGTTTTTTTAATTTTTTATTTATATTTTCACAGTTTAACTCGTTTTATTTTATAAAAATTAAGAAATACACATTAGGTTTTGGGTAAAGCTTTACTTGGGTCCTATTAGGTCTCTTTGTAACGTCTGGAAAGAAAAAAGATTTGGAAGGAGAAAAATAGCGAAAGAGACAATAAAGACAATATTAAAGGAGTGAGGAATAAAGATGATAAAGAGCCTATAGAGAAGTAGAGAACATAGTGTGTGATTAATTACAAACCCACTTCGACAATTTTAGGAATGCGAGAATACGTTCAGGCTGAACAGTTGACAGATCTGATAGATCAGAAAAGTATGTCGACCATATTGCCTGATGACGAATCGATTCAAGGGCCGGGCAATCACACAGAAGATGAGTAATTGTTTCCTCCTCCTCTTCATTTTGACAAAAGCCATTGAATGGAAGACCAATGCGACTTGCATGGTTTCCGAACTTGGAATGACCAGTAAGAACTGAACTCAGATGTATTCTGCTTAGCCCTAATATATAGGATGTTTTATGAGGATCCATATAAGTCCATATCATCATAGCGATTGAGCAAGTACGTTCTTGAGACCACCGGTCTTGAGTTGAACTAAAAAAAATATTGTGTATTTGTTTCTTAATGGCCGCTAGGCGGACCCCGCAAAACTGGTCTACAACCAGTATGGCCATCCTCGTTCCAGGTTTCGCCAAAATATCAGCAGTAATATTGCCAATTATATCCCTGTGTCCTTTGACCCAACCGAGGGTATTTCTTAAATGTCTCGCCACCTCATTGAGAGACGACCGGCATTCTTGGACAAGTTTTGATGCGGAATATACACCTATCAGGGATTTGATAGCGGCTTGGCTGTCAGTATAGATTCTGATATCCCTGTTGAATATCCGATAGTACCTTAGCCAATTAGATACCCTTTTTATAGCTGAAATTTCAGCTTGTAAGATAGTGCATTCATCATTGAGTCGGAAAGAGATTTTCGTTCCAAATTCTTCGATGAAGATGCCACCGCCGTCACCCTTAGTTGTTTTAGAACCATCCGTATACACATTTAGGCCATCAACATTTACAGATGAAGGTTCATTATAATCAGAGATTATACTATACCGGAAGTTTCTCGTAATGCACGTTTCAGGAATACAGTAGTCAAAGACATGTTGTAGATTTGGGATATTTGTGATACTTAATCTGGCTACAGTACTCATTGCCAGCGGACCTCGCCGTTTAGAGGCGGAAGAGAGAATTGAGGAATTTTGTATTTGCGCGAACACAATACAAGTTCCGTTTTTCCTGGGTTAACGCTGAGACCACAATTTACGCTCCATTAGCTTATTATCTTCAGCTCTACTTCTAATCTCTGTGAAAAGGTCTCAAGATGCATACCAGTTACCGCTACTGCAACATCGTCAGCATATTCAACCGTTTAAAAACCTAGTGAATCAAGTCTAACTTAGAGTCCATCTATTGCCATATTCCATAAGAGTGGGGATAACACCCCTCCCTGAGGAGTGCCCCGTATAGCTCTTTTGCAGATTGTTGTATCACCCAGTGAGGATACAATAATCCGTTGGGATGGCAAGTTCTTCACAAAACTCACAGTGAGTTGGTCCACCCATCTGAGAGAGGGATTGACAGATAGGCGGGGGATCTAAAATTGTCAAAATCAGCTGACATATTCGTGCGCCGCTTATGACACTTACAAAAGTAGAAAGTAGATCTACTTTAAAGGTACACAACACAAAAAAGTTGAAATAGTGTATTTTCATTTAACAAGTTACACACTGTAATTTGTACCGCGTCTGCCGCGAAAAATTCAGCAACTTTTGACGCGTCGTGTACGTGTTGTTTATGCTTCTTCTATGATTTCTGGTATATAGTGTTAGTGACACATTCATCTCTTGGAAAATCTAACTTTTTGGCAATACCTGATGTCATATGGGTGTACCAAAAGTTTCATGAGGATCGGTCTATGTATATTAAATAGTAAATCATATACATACGTAAGTATTATTTTATCAAACAGTTATCAATTTTACAAATAAATTTTTTTAATTAATTAGGAAAATCAAAAAAGTTTAACCAAAGGAGCTTTAGAAAAATATACGCTAGTTCCTCGACTCAAATATTTTTAAAATTTAGCTGTATTATTATTTACTTAAAAGTTTCATTTAAATAATCTTTGAATACAAAGCAAATAAAAGTATCCGAAACCGGTTTTTAAAAAGTAAAAAAACCGGGTTATTCGATGTTCGAAAAATCAACATTAAGAAAAACCGACACTGGTAAAGCAGAAAAAACCGGTTTTAAAACCGGTTAAAAAATCGAGTCGATCACCCTAGTATGTATATAGTATTTAGATAAAAATTCGACAGAAAATAATTTATTCTTACGATTTTTTTGAATCTGTTGAGCCAACCCCGCATTAAATGCCTTATCTCGAAAATCATAAGAAAGTTAAAACAAAATACAAATAATTCAACTGCCATCAACTGTCTATTATAATTTTGAAATGATTTTCACGCTTGTGATTTAAAGGATGTTCCGAGTACAACAAGAATCTGTTTTTGAAATTTGTCAAATACTTCCAAAATCTTGAGATAAGGGTAAAAATCCAGTGTTTCGCACCTTTAAGCACTTATAAATCAGTAAGTTTGTTAACGGATTTTTAAAAATAATAAAAATTCTTTGTAAAATCATTTCAAACTTTTAAAATGGTGCAAAAATAAAATAAAAAATATGTTTGCTGATCAAATGCACATCTCCAGGTTATATATATGTCAGTATAAAGGCCTCAGATCTTCTTTCTAAATCCATTGATAAAATTAAAATCATGATTTTTAGATTCAACTAAGTTACTGATTTATAAATGCTTAAAGGTACGAAAAACCTGTTTTTTTTGTTCGTATCTCAAGATTTTGGAGGTGTTTGGGAAATTTTAAAAACAAATTCTTATTGTAATATGTCTATTCATTAAAACAAATTGTTACAAATTATCACAAATTGTTTTTGTATTTCAATACAAATTTAAAATATTTTTGTGAAAATTTGAAACAACTTTTAGTTACTGAACAGACATAAAACCTAGCAGAAAAATAGTATCAGTATTTCAAATTTCGTTTATTTTGTCTCACTGTGTCGGAAAGAAGAATTTATTACTAAATGCATTTAAAAGTTTAATTGTTTTTGTATACATATGTATTTAATTTCTAAAGATCGGGCAAAATTGGTGGACATGTACAGACTAGATGTTTATCACCATATGCATCATCAATGCGCCCAACGGTAGGCCAAATTTTTGATTCAGGTTTAATGAATAACTGAAAGTAAAATGAAAAAATTTGTAATATTATTGTAATGATACTGTTATGGAATAGTGTATACTCACGGCTGGAAATGCTGCTAATTCTCGACTGTAAGGTCTATTCCAGTTCTCAGAGATGACCTGTGATTGAGTGTGGGGTGCCATTTTTAAGGGATTAATATTTCTATCCATACGCCCAGCTTCAATTTCGGCGATTTCTCCACGTATAGAAATCATTGCCTCGCAAAAGCGATCCAATTCCTCTTTATCTTCAGATTCTGTGGGCTCGATCATAAGGGTGCCTGCGACGGGCCATGACATTGTAGGAGCGTGGAATCCATAGTCCATTAAACGTTTCGCCACATCGACGGCTTCGATATTTGCGGTCTTCTTAAGATCCCTTATATCCAATATGAACTCATGAGCAACAAGACCGTTTTTGGGGTCTTTGTAAAGCGTTTTGTAGTGTTGCTCTAGTTTCTTGGACATGTAATTGGCGTTCAAAATAGCAACCTGTGTGGCCCTCTTTAGGCCCCGACTACCCATTAGTTTAATGTACGACCATGATATTGGCAAAATGGCAGAGCTGCCAAAAGGTGCAGCGGACACAACGCCAAAACTATTGTCATCACTTTCGAGCGGGCTAATTACAGGATGACCTGGTAAATAGGGGGCAAGATGTGACTTAACTCCAATTGGACCCATTCCTGGACCACCACCACCGTGTGGAATACAGAAAGTTTTGTGCAGATTTAAATGGGAAACATCACTTCCATAATCACCGGGGCGACAAAGACCCACTTGGGCATTCATATTGGCGCCATCTAAATACACTTGGCCCCCATGTCTATGAATTAATTCGCAAATGTCGGCCACGGTTTCTTCGAATACGCCCATAGTTGAGGGATATGTGATCATAAGGCATGATAGATTACGAGCATGCTCAGATGCCTTATCACGCAAATGCGCCATATCAATGCTTCCATCTGCTAGAATACGAATTGGCTCAACTTTCATACCTGCCATTTGAGCAGATGCAGGATTGGTTCCATGAGCAGAAATTGGAATTAGGCAAATGTTGCGGTGACCCTCATTGCGGTGTTCGTGGTAGCTACGTATAGCTCTTAGACCAGCGTATTCACCCTGAGCTCCTGAATTCGGCTGGAAGGAGATTTTATCGTATCCTGTGATCTCACACAGATCACGCTCCAACTCTTCAAACATACGATGGTAGCCTTGAGCTTGATCTATCGGCGCAAATGGATGAATATCTGTAAAGTGTCGGAAAGAGCATGGCATCATTTCTGTTGTCGAATTTAGCTTCATTGTGCACGATCCCAATGGTATCATAGAATGAACCAATGATACATCTTTATTTTCCAGCTTTTTCATGTAACGAACCATGCGTGACTCACTGTGATACGAACTGAAAATTGGGTGGGTTAAAAACGGTGATGTTCTATAGAACTTTGAGTTTTCAATTGAATTTTTAAGAATATCACTTTGGGATAAAACCTCATCAAGATTTTTGCACTTGAAGATCCAAAGTATATCATCGATATCTTTCGGTCCAACAGTTTCATCTAGGGCAACACCGATTGTTCCATCTGCAAAGTACCGGAAATTAATTTGTTTTGTTTCTGCTCGAGATTTTACATCTTCTGTGGTAAGGCCATTGCATGGCTGTATGTGCAATGTATCGAAGAAATACTTATTGTTAACGACATGGCCAGCATCACTAAGTCCCGTCTGTAGGGCTAATGCAAAATGATGAATTCGGTTAGCAATGTCTTTAAGGCCTTCGGGTCCATGATAGATTGCATACATCGCTGACATGTTAGCAAGTAAAGCTTGGGCGGTACAAATATTACTTGTGGCCTTATCTCTTCGAATATGTTGTTCACGGGTTTGTAATGCGAGGCGATAGGCATCATTGCCATCCATATCTCGGGTTACACCTATCATTCGACCTGGCATCAGACGAACCAAACTTTGCTTGCAGGCGAAAAAGCCAGCATGAGGACCACCATAACCAAGAGGAACACCGAGGCGTTGCGAGGTACCTACTGCCATATCAGCACCAAACTCTGCAGGTGGTCGCAATAGCGTCAGTGCCAACAAATCAGTGGCGACCACAACTAAGGTCTGTAAACAATATTTTAATAAAAAAAATAACAAATATTCTTAGGTACTTAGTAACTGCTAGTTACTTACACCATTTTTACGGGCCAAAGTAGCAATGTCTTCGAAATCCTTGACATCGCCATATGTGTCAGGATACTGAAGAAGTATACCAGAATATTCCCTGCTTGCTAGATTTGCAGAGCTAATGGAGCCAATTTCAATCTCAAGTTCTAGAGCATCGGCTCTTGTCTTTACCACAGACAGAGTTTGTGGGTGAATTTTGTTTGAAAGGAAAAGCTTTTTGCGCTTATTGTGCCTATAAAACATGAACAGATAGATAGATGTGCATACGAAAAATATTAGAATGGTTAGAAATAATTTTCCACTAAATTGAGTTACCTGGTACATAAGCACATGGCTTCAGCGGCTGCCGTACCCTCATCCAGAAGCGAAGCATTTGCTACATCTAGACCAGTCATCTCAGATACAAGTGTTTGATAATTTAACAAAGATTCTAGACGACCTTGCGCTATTTCGGGTTGATATGGCGTATACTGGGTTGTCCAGCCGGGGTTCTCAAAAATATTACGTAATATTGTATGAGGAACATGGCAATTATGGTAACCCATACCGATATATGAACGCCAAATCTTATTCATTTTCGCTATATTTCGTATACGAACTATAAGCTCATGTTCATCTGAAATTTAAATAAAAACTGATTAATTGTAACGCCTACAAGTCGGTTGATTTCATTTATATGTATAAACAAATATTCAAAATCTAGTTTGTAAAAATCTAGTTTGCCGAAACTTGTCTGCATTACTGAACCAAGACTAAGTATGTAAGTTCTAAAATTTTCCTCATAAGATTCTAATTATCCTTCCAAATTTACGATTCAACCTATGTAAGTTTCAGGATTTACCGATCATAAACCGATAGATATGTATTTAACTATCTGTACGACATTATAAAGATCGTACAGTGTGTTTTGTATGTAAGTATGTAGATCGTGCCTATTTTAATCACATGTTATTTCGTAGTGCTGCTATTGGCGATAACATAATGAGCCATTGCTTTGACATTTGATCCTTAATTATAATACTTTTGCACTTACTATCAGAAAGACTTCGTAATAAAAATATGATAATAATAAGAACTAGGGGGTCTTGATAACACAAGCCTGCCTTTTCTTAAATTATGTCTACAATGTGAATATTCATGCGTACATACATAAGTATGTATGTTTCAAAATCAAATACGTATATATGTATGTACTTTAGACAGACTAACAAAAAATGGTGCTTGAGTTACCCTCCTCAAAATATTCGCTGTTGTGTAATATGATGTTTTCCAAAATATTTTAGGTTCAGTGTTGCCCGTTCGTGAGCTGGACAGTTTTCAAGAAAATATCCTATGGGGGACACGATTTTTCAATTCAATATTTTGCCCAGCTTCAAAAAATCTTTGTTTTGTTTTATGATAGTTCCCAAAATATTTCTAGTCTATCGGTGGCCGTTCGTGAGCTGGACCGGTTACAAAAAAGTCCCTTTTTAGTTATATTTTTAAATTTTACAGTTTTTTCTTTAACAAAATATACAATATGTGGTATCATTTGAAAGGTTTTTTAAAGCCACGTGTAGTAGTGTTGTGCATTAATTTTATTTATATAAATGAAAAACCTAAAAATTTTTTGGAATATGACAATTATGAGCAGACGGTTATTTATGATTAATATATCATTGGACGCGGCTTTAAAATCCCTTTCAAACGATACCCCATATTGGACATATTGTTTCAAAACAAAACTAAAATTTTAAAAAAATAATTCAAAAATACCTTTCCTAAATTTGGTCCAGATCGCGAACGGTCATCGCTAGACTTAAAATATTTTCGTAATCATCATAAAATAAAGCAAGGTAAATTTTGAGAGGGGTAACAAAAACACGTTTTATCTTTCCATACAGAGTGAGTCGTTCTAATGTGCATACATATTGGATTTTGAAACGTTTGTAAAGTTATATTTTTATACTTTATACTTACTTAATGGTTTGTCTAGATTCAAATCTCGATTTAATTGTATTTCTTTTGGTACGGCCCGTTCTGTAAGCTCTGCCAGTGACTAAAACATCATTTAATTAAATGCTTTAAAAAATACAATAGCCTAAAGAAATTAACTGCTTACCTTGAATCCTAAACTATCCAGCATTGCCACAACATCAGTCTTTCGTGGACCAATATGGCGGCTCGGAAAATCTGACTTACTTGGAAATAGAACATCTCCAACAGATGTTGTTGCCAAACAACGTGTTAATTGATTATAATTACTATTTTTAACTAAACGATATGACGACTCTTTGGCAATGGATGCAATACCTTGTGGTAGGTATTTTGGTATTCGATACATTTTGAATGTTTTAAGATCACGAATAGATTAATAAAAATAAAAGTGACTTTATATGATGACAGTCTAAAACTGACTGAATTCCTTTAAACTTTGAGAGACCAAAAGATGTGTCCATGCTTTGTTATCACAACAATTGACTTTCTTATCACTGTCTGTCTGACTTTAGTACTCACATTATACTAGTACACAAGCAAACGTATGTACATATTAGGGTGATAAATTATTCGACATTTTCCAAAAACCGGTTTTCGAATAGTGTAAATAGTTGACATTTGAAAAAAACCGACACTGGTAAAGCAAAAAAAATCGGTTTTGAAACCGGTTGAAAAACCGAGTCGATCACCCTAGCACATATGTATGTATAAACAATGTTGGTGTTGATTTAACTAAGTCTTAATTTGTACCAAATAACCAAAAATATACTTTTCTAAAGAATTGTCAAATAGTGTTATTGTTTTAATCGCAAATTACATACATAGCAGTTCTATGCCGATATAGCAATGTGTATAGTGTTGCGATCGGTAAGTAAGTAGATGTAAAGAGTTGATATTTTATTTATATTTACATGTTTTCAAAATAGAGGGTTCTGCGTTTTACTCTCTTGTCTATCAGTACAAATCAGGCAAAGTGTGCTTTTTTAGTACTTTTTTCAGTACTTTACTATAGTGTAGCCTGTAGTCTAGTTTATAGTCTAGTCTATAATCTAGTCTAGCCTACAGTCTATTAAAAAAACGCCAAAGTTTGGCATTTTCTGACTAGATTAAAGTTAAAAAATATTTTTAAATATAAGTTGTAAACTAAAAACGGTAAAAATAACACATTGAATAAGAAACAAAAAACATGTTATAAAACTTAACTTTATACTAAAATTCAACTAAAAACAAAAAAGTTAACTTTAACCCTCCATCCCTTTTTTCTAATGGGCCGATTTTTAAGTTTTATGGTAACAATAGAAGCCCAAAGTCTTACCTACCAAACAAAAAAAAAGACTGGCTTTTAAAATTACAATCCAATCAAAAGTTATGGATTTTTGAGCGCCATTTCCCAGAATGGTCCACGGTGCGCTGTAATCTTAATATTTGGGCGCCCGAGAAAGCCACGAGTCGCAAACAATTTTGTACTTTGGACCCTTTCCCATTCTTATTTCTTGTAAGTCATTGTAGAGCTTTTGAACCCATCTTCAATATCGTTGATTTAAATTTTGAACATTTCAATATTACGTTTGGCGGCAAAAATTATAATTTGATGGATTGATGTAATGAAACATTTTAAAGAGCTGTACAATTTTTGAGCTTTGAATTTTCTTTTATTTTTATACCCTTCACCTTCGTGAGAAGGGTATATATAAGTTTGTCATTCCGTTTGTAATTTCCAAAATATAATTTTCCGACCCTATAAAGTATATATGTATATTCTGAATCCTTATAGATAGCGGAGTCGATTAAGCCATGTCCGTCTGTCTGTCTGTTGAAATCATTTTTCTAAAGACCCCAGATATCTTCGGGACCCAAATCTTCAATAATTCTATCAGACATGCTTTCGAGAAGTTTCCTATTTAAAATCAGCAAAATCCGTCCATAAACAACGGAGATATAAGCAAAAATCCGAGACAACCTCTAAAATTTTCATAAAAAATAAGCAACAAGCAAGCTTATTCATTGCGTTGTGTATTTTGTTTTTTTGAGTATTTCGTTTCATATGTTTGGATGGCTGTGTGTTTCATTGCCTTGTGTATGTTGTTTTTGTTTCTTAGAGTATTCAGTTTCGTATGTTTGGATGGCTGTGTGTTTCATTGCCTTGTGTATATTGTTTTTGTTTCTAGGAGAATTCAGTTCCGTATGTTTGGATGTCTGTTGGTTTCATTGCGTTGTGTATTTTGTTTTTGTTTTTTTGTGTATTTCGTTTCGTATATTTGGATGTCTGTTGGTTTGCCTGCCTTGTGTATTTTGTTTTTTGTGTGTTTATTTCGTTTAGCGTTGTTGTTGTTCATTATGTTTTGCTATTGCTATAATAATGATATAGGCGGGAAAATGAAATATGTAAATTAAAATTTTATAAAATTTATATTTTTTAAATACACTATGGTGAAGGGTATATAAGATTCGGCACAGCCGAATATAGCACTCTTACTTGTTTATGATGATTTTGTCCATCGATGATCTTTGAATTTTATAAAGGCCCACAATTCTTTAAGCCTTAAACTATGGAAAAGATACTTGTTAATCTCTAAAAAAAATATTAGTACATTTTGGTGTTGTTAACTGTTCCAGGAAAACGGTTATGCCTTTCTTTATGTTTCAGAATTTGTATAAAATATGTACCCTTTTCTAAAAAAAATTTGAGTTGTGTCACTTTTGTACTGGGTGTGCGATATGTAGATACTTTTGGTAGAATGCTTCGCTATATTGAGGTTTTTTGGCTTAGAATTTCTTCGTTATAGCTACATATAGTGTATTTTTGTATGAACAACTTTGCAATAAAGAGGTTTTTCAAGAGACTGAGAAAACAGTTCGTTATAACGAGCTTCATTTTTTGTTAAACATAGATAATTATTATAATTATAATTAAAGTATAATATATTTTTTAGTTTTTAAGATTCCAATCTTATTGGCTATTTGTAGTTTTGAATTCTAACGACAAAACATATAAATTTGTTTATTATAAATCATTGAAAACTTAAGATATCAGTTAAACTTACGAAATTCTATTTTTACATTGTTTGTCTATTAACTCATTATTTAAAAAAACTTGACTTCGCGACACAGAATTAATAAATAAATAATCAATACAACACAATATAAGTCAAACTTAATTCAAGTATCACAGGGTATACAAAAACGATTTCAATGATTTTTTTAGCTGTATTTTATATACCTCTTCTAACCAAACAATTTCAAAATGAAACAAAATCTGATTTTATACCTTTTCAAATGTCAAAAGTGACATCTCTTAATACTTTGTGCTAGTATCACAGAACTTCAACTGATTCAATAATTAAATATTGCAGCGGAATATTGTAATTTTGTGTTATCCTTGTCTTCTTTCGTATTCACGGTATTGTGTATTTTGTGTTGTATTCTTAAGCTTTCAAGAGTGTATCGTTTGTTCTCTATCCAATATATTTACATTATCAAAATCCATCTTATGATCACATTCCTTTACATGCAGAGATAATGCCTTCGTTATTTTTCAATATATTTTGAATATTCTTTACAGAGAATGGCTTAAATTTATTATACGTATAACTCTCCAATTATAAAAAAAATATACCACTTATAAAGCTTTCAATTCTATGATTTGTGAGTTTTGGAGTTATATACCCACAAAGTTATATTTATATATATTCAATATTTTCCCTATTAATGAACCCATTGGGGATCAATTCCACAAAAATTATTTTTTATATAGAGTTTTTTGATAAAAGTGCCGTTATTTCACAAATACATCGATATAATGGTACAGATAAATATTGAAAAAATTGTGTACAAAATGTCGAGCTTTCATTTGATGTATCTTCGCAATTGTTGTTGTTCAGTTAAAAACAAAAACAATTACACAAGAAACAATTTTAGATCTTCCAACTGCTTGAAATAGGATCACAAAATAAGTTTTTAAAACCATCGTATTTTAAACACCAGAATAATTCATTTAGTAATAAATATATTCTGCCTTATTCTAATAATCAGTTTTAAATCATACAGTTGCGTTCAAAATAATAGGAGTGAAAATTTAAAAAATTTTAAATATAAATTTTTTACTGAAAGATTAAGATTTTTAATTAAATATTTATTAATTTAACTTGTTCTCTAATTTTTATTGTCGTTATTTTAATTATTTAGGAAATTTATTTAAAAAAATATATATTTTTTTAAATTTACTTAAAAAATCTGTTGTTCAAAATAATAGGAGTATTCTAGTTAAGTTCAAATATTTTTAAAATAAAAACAAAAACGAAGGGAATTTCATTTAAAATATTATTAATTAATGTGTAGCATCACCGCCATTTTATCAAATTTGTTTATTGGGAATATGAGAACATATCTTGGGGTAATATGTTTACCTACAACATTTGGTCTACGATACCATTTTAAAAATTTTTAGACCATACCCTTTTTGTCAAGACCCATCGTGAATCATTCCTATTATACGACATCTTTGAAAGTTGGTTAGAGCTTAATATTTTTTGATTAATGGACTTCCAATATATTTTCTGAATTCATTTAGACTAAAAAATGTAATTTGTTGTCGTATTCATGCATTAAAAATTCATCCATGTATGAAACCACCACTAAATGCGTTACTTGGTAAACTTTATGGGTTTCACTATATGCTTTATGGTCTGAAATTAAATGTTTTCAAAAAAGATTTGCTTAAAAATTGATCTGAACTAACTGAATATTGATCACGATGTTTAATAACTACAATTTGGCTTAGTTTCACAAATTTGGGACGCCCTAATGGGATTAATTTTAAAAAATTATAAGCGCTTATGGGAAGCGCTTATCACATTTGAAAAAAATGTTTATTTTTTATGAGAGATTTTAAAACATTTGACTTCTTAAAGTATTCAAAAAATCTTTTAATGAAATTACCATGAGATTTTTCATATTTTTTTCGCGTCATTTTCATAATTTTCAAGATATTTGAACAGATTTCATATTCGTCAATTCTGACATTTTCTTTCAGGATTTTAAATGAAATAATTGTGAACTGAGCTTAAAATTACTTAAAATCATCTAAATATAACAGTTTTATATTATACTTTTAATATTTACTACGAATAATGGAAATTAATTTAACTTAGGTTATATAACATACGGTACTCCTATTTTTTTGAACAGTCGAAATCTGATATGGATTTCGAAAAAAGTGAATACCAATAAAACTAATGAACCTATATAAAAAATTTCATTCGATTTGTATTTTAAACACTTAACAAATAAATATCGTGAAAAAATATTGGATTTCTGTAAATGTTTCTTTGTAAAATTAAGATGCATAATTATTTTTAAGTCTCACTCCTATTTTTTTGAACGCAGCTGTATATCGGGATCATTTTTGAATCAGTTTTTAAGCGCGCATTTTATTAATCACTCCTATTCTGCATTTCAATTCGAACTGAAATTGTTTCCGTTTGGCAACTATGGTATTCTGCATTTCTATTCGACTCTCCGCCACATAAACAACAACTTACAAAAACGTAGCTACGATCGTAACGCAGAATACACACAGTCGTAAAGCATTGAAACGAAATGGACTTGCTTCTTCTTTTTCTTACGATTCAGTTTTTTGTTGGAATACCTTTTTTCGATCGTTGCGTAACTGAATGCGTAAACGTAATCGAAATGCTGAATAGGGGTGAATCATTTTTAGGTCATCAAAAGGAGTCAAAATAGACTAAGTTTACTGATTAATCATCCAACAATCTTCCAAATGCTAGCTGGTTAGTACTATTTCAAAATTTAAATTTTTCATTCCTGGGCCCGTATTCAGAAAGAAGTATATAAAACAACATTTAAAATTTTATCATTCATCACTAATTCACTAATATTCCGATATAAATTAACATTTGTTTAATATTATACAACAAAAATATTTTATTATTAAAAATTAATTAACGTTTTAGCTTACTTTTAAAAATATTAAGAAAACTAATAAAATGGAACAATAACAAAAAGCGGTTGTTGTTAATGTTATTAGATATTTGCTCTTTAAATGGAGTACTAATAACAACAACCATGACAATTTCTATTACCATTTGTTGCTTTAGTTCTTTGTCTTCATCTTTAGTCGCTAAAAATGTCTAAAGTGTTCGGTTGATTAGTGTTAATGGTCCTGTTTAAATTAATCTAAAGCGTTAATTAATTGTTAATACATATTTAAATATTTTCGTTGAATATATATCGTTTATAAATACCGTTATAGGAAAATGTTTATAAAAAAGTGTTAAATTATTAGTTAAAATAAGTGTTTTAATTTGCCAAGAATCCAATGCAATTTCGTTAGGCCGAGCGCCGCTCGGTGGTTTTCTTTTGTCGGGCCATTCGTTTTGTTAAGTCATACGAAGGCATTAATCAAAGGGAGGAGTGGGAGAGTTTGGAAAGCAAAATTTAGTTTAGTTTGAAGAAATTCTAAGGGGAAAAGTTGTGAAAAATAATCAAAAAAGATAAAGAAAAAGAGTATGTATGTAAATATGTACAGTGTCTCTCATAAGTATTCGAATTTAATGTATTATGAAAACAGACATCATTTTATAATAGATTTTGTGGGAAAAATAAATAAATAAATTTATTATGTTGCCCAGACAGACCTTAAATTTTATATCACATTTTAAAAATTTTTAAAAAATAATTTACTTAAACTAATTTAGCCTTTTTTAAAAAAAGTGCAAAAAATAGCTTCACAAAAGTATTCTATGTTTTTGTATGTATGTATGTGTTGCAAAATGGAAATATTGTTTTTGTAAACAAGGAAATACAAACGGGAGAATAACGTTATTTGAACAATAAAAGAAAAAGGTGAAAAAGAATTGGTTGAAAACTATTAAATATGGGAAATTCTCTTTTTAATTTAGATTTTAGGGTTAAAAAATAATGACTTTTTTAAATAGAGCAACAACGTTACTTTGTACGAACATTGTATGGAAGTTGCTGATGTTCCTACCGAAAATGAAAATTTAGTTCATTCTTAGATACCATTTCTCAAAATTTTTGTCCTGACAAAAAGGACAAAAAGGTTCTTTTTTTAAGTCTTTATGATTTTTATAATTCTGGCAAATAAGCCATATGCAAATTTAGTACCATATCGAGCCCTTTTTGCAAAATGGACGTAAGCGACTTGATTTTCGATTTTTTATAGAAATCGATAATTTAGGTCTATTAGCATCATCTCTGAAAATTTCGTAGCTATAGATCCAATGGTTTCAACTTTACAAGAAAAAGAACGTAAGTACACATTTATTTTCTGCTTATGAATTTTGTAACAGCAAGGTGTCGGTTACGTCTAAATTTTCTTTTAAAATATATTAAATTTATAGAAAAATTTTGAACAAATTTACGTATTAAATTTGTTTGTGAATGAAATGCCACATATCTGAGTATAATTGTAATAAATTCATGTAATTATCACTATGCCATTACAATTTATGTGTTGAAATTTATAATTTTCTATAAATTACATTGCATTTATATTATTACCATTTAACCAATTCTTATATTTGGTTGTAAATTTTTGGATTTCGGAAGGCGGAACTGCATATGGACTCTTAATGAATCAATAGTACCAGAATTTACTTATTTATTCGATATATGGCGAATTGTACTACCATGTATGGATATTAATGTGGACATCAGGGTGATTTTCAGAATACGGCCTTTAACGAGGGATTTGTTCAATTGTGGAGAATTTAAACGCGTGATTAGTTTTGAAAACAAATGTTTTTTGTAGAATTTCATCATACTTTCTTAATTTTTGAAAGATTTATTAACTGTAAACTTATTTTCTGTATGAGAGGCATAGGAACCCATCCTAAAACATCATCATACATCAAATTTCGTTGCTATACTGATATTTTTAAGATACATAAGCAACATATTTATTAATGTTTTAACTATAATCCGGGAGGCACTTGTATGGAGGCTAAGTGAAATCATGAACCGATTTTGCCAATATTTGTCATCAATAAGCATTTTTGAAGAATTTCTTCACTCTAGCTGACATACAGACATCGCTAGATGATCTTAAAATCTTATAAAAAAAAATATTTATTACACTCTTAAATTTCAGATTTATACAAATTATATAAAGATATACACAAAAAATTATTTTTTTAGACAGAGAATTTAGACGTAACCGCCTCAACATTGTTTATATCATAAAAATTTGTCTCGGCAAAAAAGACGTAAGCGACAAAAAAATCGGATATAGCGTCAATATAAAATCGAAACAAACTGCATCCTATATTTTAGATGTAATAATATTTAATAACGGAGTTTTGGAGTAATGCTATGTCCTACTTCGAAGATAATTAAACAACATTCTCTCCTGTAAAATTTAGTTTTTGTCGGTTACGTCTTTGGGAGACATGAAAGGTCTTCAATTACATAACAAAATTTTGCATAGAACTCCAAAATTTTGTAATAATTTTTTTGTAATTTGTATTGGAAGAATTATTGTGAAGTAGAAATTTGTAACCGCTTATGGCCTATAGGCTAGGTTATTGAATATTGTTAAATAAATAAATAATAATAATGTCGTAATTTTTCGGTAACTTTTTAAGTTTTTCAAATTTTTACATAGAAATATTTAATGTAATTAATTGAAATTACTACATTATAAACTTCATATAATTTCACCGAAATGGTTTTTTCTGTTTTTTGATATTCGATATGTTTTGTATTTTATTTAAACATTTTAAAATTTATTTTCTCCTAGGTATTCTGCTAGCTATATTTTTCTAACGTACTTTACAATTGTATATTACACATTATGGTTTCATTCAATTATAATTCAAAATTTTCACTTTAACTAAAATATAAACACAATTTATCCTAAACATTTACTTATGTATTTGTTATGCTTGCTTTGTAAATAAGGGTTGTATTTTGTTGTTTACATTTTTTTGCAATGTTTTAGTAGCGTACATAGGCTTTGATAAATTCAAATAGAATTCGATGTAGATTGAATTTCCAAAAAAGGAAAACATTTTCGGTAAATTTTATTCAGGATTATTTCGGTAAATTTTATTATTATTATGTATTAATTTTAACGAATTATATTAATTGCATCTGTGCTAAAATGTAAAAAATCTAATAATTTTCCGAAAAATTAGAAAATTTTGATTAATCTTGCTGTTACACAATTTCTTATGCTATTGAAGCATCTCTCAAGGACCTTTCTAATGATACCAAAATTTCATATTGTTCCTTTGGATGAAATATGAAAAAAATCATAAAAACCTCAAAAAGATCCTTTGATCCAGCTCATTGACATTGACGCCAGGATAAAAATTTTGAGAAACGGTATCTTAGAATCAATTAAACTTTAATTTTACTTGGAAACATTGACGCCTTATTTTTCCTCCATACAAACGGGACCACCCTAATCTACATACATACAGCATATCCGAATAGACCACTAAAAATTCCACTTTTTATCAACAAATTGTTCAAATATTTGCTAAAACATTTTTTTATAAAAAATAACTTACATTTTTAACATACTCAAAACTGGTGTAGGGTTATATAGACGGTCGTCCGGTCGTACTTGCGCGTTGACAGTTTGACCGTCATTCGTTTATTAATAACACTGTTTTAATTTTTTAATTCAGAATTTTATTTATGATTATAAATATCTAATAAATACAATATAGCGCTATTTGAATAAAAGTTTATTTTTTTTTATTAATTATACATAAGTATAATACATAGTAAATACAATAATGCATACATACGAAATTAGTATGTAGAAAAGAAATATTTAGTTCAACATATTTAGAATCAAACTAATAAGAGAAAATTAGTTTAATACTAATTGCATATTTATATATTTATTTATATGTGTATGTAATTTTTAATTTTATTAAAGTAACGGTAGTTTGAAATACTTCAATTTTAAAACTTGAAACTGTAACAATTTAACAACAAATAAATAATAAATATTATTCTTGTCTTATTTTACGTAATATACATATATATTTAATTTCATTTTTAATCTTTTGAAAATATTTTCCATTTTATTCTATTACATGTTTGGTATTCTTTCATATTGGTATTAATTAATTTAAGAAGCAAATAAACAATTGATCGATCAGTCGTTTTTAAGAAACTACATAAAATTTAAAGTTTAATGTTTTATTTGACCGTATGTTCATATATTTCTCTATATATGTACATATGTATGTATATGTGATAATGCAATTTTATTAAAGTTTTTAATACATATTAGCAATATTCCCTCCGTTTATAATAGTTTAGATAAACTGTTTTAAAAAGCTTAAGGCAAATTGAGATAACATAAGTTTATATTTTTAAAATAACGAAACAATCCGTTTAAAGCTCAAATGAAAACGAAATATTATGATAATGGTTTGATTCGATAAATTTATGCAGTTTTTTGAGATTGAGTAGGGACATTCCAAATTTTTTGTCAGTTGCTCTTTCTAATATTTATATTATTAAGAATTGTTTTGTATTTGAAATGGCTGTGATATCAAAAAATATTGAAAAACGGTTTGTGTTACAATTGTTTCAAAGGACATTAAATAATCAAATCTAAAAACAATTTGTTAGGATATTTGAAATAATTAAAAAAGTATAGCAAAATTTTGAATCAGTTTTACTCTGTCGGAAATCTAAATCTACGAACATCTATAGGGCCAGTCACAAAATTCCATTCCGATCAAGAGTAGAATTATTTTTCCTATTCTCCTTCATAAAAAAGGAAAACGACAACTTTTGGTGAATGAAATACCTCAAATTTTCAAAGTGGGATTCAAATTTGTTAAAAGTTATTGTTTTTTAAAGTTTTAACATATTTGTTTAATTTTAGTAGTAATTCAACTTTCGATCGTAACAAATGCACAAATTAAACAATATGTTGAAGTAGATTTGTAGACTCTTAAAATCTTGTTTATTTATTGATATAAACAGTTCTAGCAATTGTCTGGATTTACATGAAAATCAGATCCGGCAAACCTAGTAATATGTACATAACTATATAAAAATTTCTAAGCAAAAGTTATCAAACATATTTCTAATGGTGCAACTATTATTACTGTATGTGTAAAAAGAAATAAATACTTCTCTGATAGTATTTGCTCTCATTGACGAGTGACTTCAATATATTTAAATAAATACATTCAATACAAATTATCATACAGGCAGATCTGTTTAAATATACATATTTATGTATGTATGCACGTTTATTACCATTGTAATCACCATCACCATTGATTTCAGCGTAAATTTAAAGGAGACAAAATGCATTATTGTTTTTATAAAAAATGCAGCATTTTACAAGAGAAATGGGATGCAGTTAAGTACATATTTAACTAGATTAAATTAAGCGTCCTTCAAGGAAGAAAATGAGAAAACATAATTCATGCATTCATTGCGTATAAAAATAATTTAAAACATAAATATGTATTTATGAACAACACCACAATAAGTAATAAAGCAAATTACGTTAATTTTTATTATTATAATTATTGAAAGAGAAAATTTTTAAGTTTAAAACAATATTAGAACTTTATGGGTATTTTAGGTAGTAATGTGAACAATTTTGTTGCACTAATTGGAAATGCGCATTTTGTTAATATGATTATATCAAAATTATTTATTTATTATAATATTCTGAAATGACTTAAATTGGATTGGAGCCAATGAAATGTAGAGGTTTTTAAACTTAGAAGATGAATTAAATGTTTCACTAAGTATCAATTGACATATTTGACGTTATTATTATTCTGAATGTGCGATAGTTGATGGGTACAATGATAATTACCTGTAGAAGAAGCATAAGTAAGAATCAATGTGTATTGTTCGAATCGGTATGTAAAAGTTTGGGTGGTGATTTGTTAGTTTGTTGTTTGAAGGATTGCTTTACGTGCTTCTCAAACAACGGGGATATAATTGGGGTTGAAACAGAGTGATGATTTTGTTTTTCCAACTGTTTTTCAGTAAGAACACGATCGTAGAAAGTAGACGTTACAGTTGTATGTCGAATTTCTAATTTGGCTGGTGTGTAGACTGGAGTGTTTGTGCTTGGAAGGATAGTTTGTCGGAATGGAGATATAGGCCTGTCCAAATGAAGGCTCCTATAGGGATCGGTTGTTGTTGCTTCCGCATTAAGATTGCGTTGTTGTGTTGTGTTGACGTTGTTTGAGGTATTAGTGTTGTCGTATTTTAAGTTGTCAGTTGAGCGGAATGTCGGAGTTCGTAAGCTTTCTTCTAGTTCGTGTTCAACATCGTTTGGAATTAGTTGGCTATCTACTTTATGAAACTTAGTTAAACTACTATGACTAGTATGGCTTAATATGCTATTACTATAGTTAATATTATTTGGCAATAGATTATCACGTCTTACCCTACTTTCATGCTCTTCACGATCTTCGTCTCGTCGACGTCTAGGAGAAGGTTCACGCCGGAGGTCTCTATTGGAACGGTACTGAAGTGGGCTCGACGATCTCAAGGGGCTTGATGATCGAATTGAATCAGCTGATCCCATTGAACGAGAGAAGGCTGGGCTGTGATCAGAGATTCGAATAGAGGGTCCAATCTCACGCGATGTTGATCGGCTCAGATTTCTTGAAGTGAGATCTTCGAGAGAAGATTTTTTATGAGCGAAATATGTGGAGTCTGAGAATAGAGCATCGATATATTGCTGACACCTTTCTTTTCGATAAGGCTTTTCCTCACAAAGACTGTCAATTGACTTTATAGTGTTTTGAATGGATGTCAGTTGATCATTTATATTTTCTCCAGTACGCAGTGGTATGCCGGTGTGCGTTCCCTTTCGTCGAAGAGGCGATGTTTCCTAAAGTTACACAATATTAATTAATTTAAATTTAGAATTAACTAAATATGAATTACCCTCATCAAACGAATCCCCATAACGCCAAGCCCCTCGTGAGCGGTCGTCGTTTGTTGAGACCCTTTAGAATTACTCTGGGAATCTGCAAGAGTCTTCACAAGAATATGACGAATTATTTCGGAAGTTTTATTTAATATTTATATTATATCGTTGCTTACCATGGATTCATTGTCCTTTTTAAGTAAAAGTTGAGATTGATCTTCTTTGCGAAAACGTATTGTTTTGGGACTAACTGTATTAACACTGGTAATTTGTTTTGGGGCTAAACTTTGTACTTTGGAATGTTCAGATTCACAGGATTTTGTTGGCGGTTTAAATTCATCGAAGGATAGGGATGGCGAAACAACATCTTTAAGCTTTTGGTTAAACTGTTGGAAGTTTTTCTGCATTTTGAAGTTGAAGCACTGTTCTCTTTCTAATGCTTCTAAACGTGCCTCTAATTCTTCTGCTGTTGGAAGTTCTCGTTCTGTAGGACTTGCCGTCATTGTTTCCAAAATATGTATGTTTGGTTTGGTTTTATATTGTTGACCTTTAGCTGGGGGTGACTGTGAACGCGATTTTCTTGATGGTGGAGATGGTGTGTATCGATTTTCTTCCATTACACGCATTCGATGTTCCAACTCACCAGTGGTAGGAATATCATCTGGACTTGGGTCAAGAAGCATTTCTAAAGGATGAATTGGTTGCTTTTTAAGATTTTGCTTTGACTTTGATCGTTTTAAATCTAGTGCGCGATATCGGTATTCGAGACTACCAGTAGATGGTGTTGGTTCCATTTGCCTGGAAGGGGATGTTTGTTTAGTCATAGATTTTTGATCATCTTGTACTTCTTTACTACTCTCTTTTCGATCTTCTGATGCTGTTGGTATTTCATCGACATCTTTTCCTTCGCATAACTCCAGGAACTTGTTTAAATCTTTTTCATGAGATAACGAGTATTGCAGTTTTATTTTGCGTTCAATTTCTATTAGGCGCTGCTCTACATCAATTTTTTCCACATCTTCCAGAAGCTTTATTTGACGTTCTAATGACCGAAATCTTGCTTCAAGTTCTTTAGTTGAAGGTAAATATACTGTTCTTTTTTTCAAGTGGTATTTTATGGGATCATTTCCCCAATCAAAATCCTCCTCCAGTTTCTTTTGCTTCTTTGCTGTTTGTTTAAGTTTATCATCGTATTCACTTTGATCTGATTCGCTTTTAGAAAATGCCTCTATTTCTTTTGCTAATTCTGACATTGCTTTTGTTGTCTCGATCTCATCTTGTGATAATTCATTTGATCTAGGCATTGCCTTTTTATCGTCATGTTTCCCTTGACCACGATCTGTAAGTTGTTTTTCAAGTGCTTGAAAAAGATCTTCCAATTCTTCAGTATTTGCCCGAGTAAGCCGACGCACTTTAACTGCTTTAGGTTCGTTGTCTAATAATAAAACCAACGTCTTTTTGTTTACTTCTACGGGTACAAATTGGGTGGAAGTGTGAACATTTGATGAGTCTATTTCAGACTTTTTAATGTTTTCAGAATTATCATAATTTTGAATGTTTTCCCCCTCGCTTAGTTCCAATTGACTTGATTCCGCAATATTATTTGATTGTGGCGTAGATTGAGAGTTGCTTTTTAATAGTTCCTTTGCATCCTTTATTTCGTCAATTTGAGTTTCAGTTTCAATAGCATTTGAATCGTTTTTATTATCATTTAAAATTTCTTGTTTTGGCTCCATCGACGTAGTTGCTATCTTAGGTTTATCTGGGGACTTAGATAGATGTGCCTTTAAATTTTCTTTATTCACTTGATCATCAACATTATCAACTTCTGTTAAATTGTGTTTTTGAGTCTCTGAACATAGTTTTTTAGTTGTTTCGCCAGGGTCAGATATTTTCGACATTGTCGATTCAATATTTTTTTCGCTACATTCAGTTGTTTTATTATCTTCATTATCAGTAACTTTTTCCACTTTGAGGTCTGATTTTTCTTCCTCTAACTTTTCTGTGATATTTTTATTATAAACATTTTCTGCGGTTTTAGTAGATTCAGCGATGACACTAGATTGAATGATATTTAGTGGTTCTATATTATTTCTATTGAGGATTTTAACTTCTGATGTTTCACTTTTATCTATAATTTCATGTGATTCTTCAGTTTGTGCAAATTGATGGGTATTATCTGCCACACAGATATCTTTTTGCTCTTTTCCATTTATGCTTTCCTTAACATCAACCGCAGCATTTTCAAAAGTTTCCTGCTCTTGTGATGATTTAAGCTGTTGTTCTAAGAATTGGAGTCGCCGATCTAATTCATCGGTCTTTGTAACATCAGGATTTTTTTTATTGCCAATATCATCTTTATTAAGTGTCATTTGAATATTTATGCTAATATTGATTGGATTCTGGTGTTCAGTATCTCCCACTTCGCCATAGGAAGAATAACGAACTAATTCTTTTCCTGTCACAGCTATACTATCAGTAGCCAATTCTATCTGAGAAATTTCAACATTGGGTTCACTTATGTTTTTCTCTTTGGTATTTGTACGCTCCACATCCGTTGAGAGGCTTCTATTCTCATTTAAACGTTTTTCTAATTCTTGGACACGATACTCTAGGCTGTCACTTAGTGGAACATTATGCTTATGACTACCTTTCGATGCTACTTCGGAATCACTTGAACGACGTTGCATGCATACCGTTTTGCTTAGTTGTTCTTCCAAGAACTGCAAACGATTCTCAAGGTCGGCTCTTGAGGGTAAATCGGAAAAACGACGAACCATTTTTCGATTAGATGTATTTGCAGGTTCGTATTTTCCCGATCTGCTATAAGCGGAAGTCGCATGTGATTCCAAGGTTTCATCGTTGAAACTTTGACTTGGTAAAATAAAGCTTTGAGCAGGTGAGCGCCGACTAGTAGTGATGTGAGTTGGCTTTACAATCATATCTGTCATGGGTTTAATTTTAGTTTTAAGCTCTTCAATAAGCGCGGTCTTTTTTTCAACACTATTCTCTATATCTGTGTTTATAGATTGTTCTTTTATTTTCGCTTGTAATTCCTCAATGAGTTTAACCTTTATTTGATTAGCATTGTCAGCTATATTATGAATATGTTCTTTTTTGTCTGATATTTCTTCTGTTTTTATAGGAAGCTTTACATCCGTATCATTTTCATCAGAGGTTTGTGTTCCATCCTCACAGGTTTCAATATAATTAGGTGTTGAATCACTTATAGTTTCTTTAGCCAATGAGTTACTATATTGCATTTCTTCATTTTCAGATACTTGTTCTTGTTCACTAGGTGGAATTTGTTTTTCCGCGGGATTTGTTGACTTCTGCGTTTCCAATTGACCATTTTTACTTTGTAGTTCTTCATAACGTTTTTCCAGAGTTTCCGTTGAAGGAGGAGACTGTTTAATAAATGAGCTTTTTGATTCATTTTTATTTTGCAGTTTTTCAAAACGTTCTTCTAGATTTTCAATTGATGGCGGCGAACTCTTGTTTGCAGACTGTGTTATAATGTCTGTGCTTTTTAACATAGTGGGAGATTCAGTTACAGCGATTTCATGTGTTATCTGTGGGGCATCGAAAAATCCATCTTTTGGAAAGGATTTTGTCTCGAAATTTCGTGAACTCATCCGTCGTTTCAAAACTTCATATCTTTTTTCTAGATCTTCAGTAGTAGGGGGCTCGGATAATCGTCGCTTTGTATATTTTTCAGATAACTGTTTAAATTTTGTTAAATCTGTCTTTAGATCTGATGACGATAACATACAATTATTTGATGTATCTGTTGCTAAGGCTTCAGTGTCACTTGATGCTTTATTATCCGCCATTAAAACATTTACTCCATGTTTTTCAGTTTCTTCCGAAGACACATTAGATTTTGTATGTTTATCCTCTTGAATATTAGTGGAACTCATTTGTCCTTCCAAAGCTGAAAATCGTTTTTCTAATTCCTCCGTTGTGGGGGGTGATGTTCGATTTGATTTGCTTTTAGAATCTTCTTGTGTTTCTTTAACTGTCTCGTGAATTTTTTCTGAATTAAATGTACGCATGTTTTCTTCTGAGACATACTCAGATTCTTCAGAATTGTTTCCTCTCCTTTTGGCAGTTGCTTCAATCTCGACGGTAGATTTATTTGTAGTCGATACTGCTGTTCTATTAATACAAATTGAATCTTCATCTACATTATCGTCAGGTGGTTCTTTTTTGGTCTGCAATGCGTTAGTCTTTGGGGCTATATTCTGAGAACTTGGATTTGTAGAAGTTTGCACAGTGTTAATGTTGCTGTCGGAATTCACATCTTCGATTTCATTAAACGTCAAAGACTTTGGTGCAGAATCTGATTGTTCTCCCAATATTTTTCCGATTTCCGCTTCGTCATTGTTGTCATTCTGGTCATCTTCTTTTTTCGTATCCCTAATTGTTTTCTCATTTGTGGATTTTTTTTGAATATTGTCGATATCAGAAGATTTCATATTTGATTGTTTTTCGGTATTTTCTGAGTCACATGGCGACTTTAAATGTTCATTTCGATCTCTAAGAATATGTTGATGTATGTTTTTAAAGCGTTCTTCCAACTCCGCAGTTGATGGTATTTTTTTATCCATAGGTGTTTGGCGTTTATTGTCAACAACGTGCTTATTTAGATCATCGCACACATTTTTGATGTTATTGGGATGTGTGGTGCAACTTTGATTATATTTTTTGTAACCTTCTACACTTTCAAATTCGTTTTCAGGTAATATTCGTTTATATTTGGAACACAGTTCCATGCTAAGTCGTTTTTCAAGCGCCTGATACCTCTTTTCAATGTCCATTGTTGATGATCGAGTTAAAGTTAGGCGTCTAGGATCTCTTCTTTTCTCTGCACTTCCTTTTGTTTTTTTTAATAAATGTTCAGTAGAGTTATCGACATATTCCTTATTTGTTGGAATTGGGATTGTCATATCACATGCTTGAAATGTTGTTGATATTTCAGATTTGGCTTCTTCAATGCAAGCGACAGACGATTTTTCCGAATAGTCTACAAGAAGGTCCATACATCTTATATTTTTCGAACTATTAACATTATTTTCATTTGTATAGAGATATGATTCCTGATTTGTCTTAACAAATTCATCAACCTCAATTTTAAAAGTGTCTCGTATATTTTCATCCTCATTGAGTGAATACAACAAATCAAGTTTTGTGGGTCGCTCTGAGCTGTTAACTCTTTCGAAGTATTCATTAGTGACTCCTTCCTTACTGATATCGAAAGTTTTGATTTCGTCTTCTTTGCCGTCACTACTTCCCATAAAATTTGTTGAATCCATAAATATGTCTTTTTCTTCTGTACTTCCGATTGTAGGCTTTACAAAAGGTATTTCTTGGCTTTTAATCGGTGACTTTGATCTTGAATTACTTATTTCATTTGGTATTTTGGTTTTGGAAAGACTTTCAGCAGAAAATTCTAAATTAGGCATAATCACATCAATTTTTTTTTGATTTAGATTTGATTGTGTTCCTTCAGTTGAATTGTCTTCCTCTTCCTTCAATATGGTGTTATCTGTTGCTGTGCGATATTCTAATTCAGGATTTTCATCAGCACTATTGTTTGGAGAATCTGTGGACATTAAAACAAATGGAATCTCGCTGTTAGAAGGAGCCCAAGATTTTGGTCTCGCCTTCTGGTTATTATCTTTACGATTTGCCGATTGGTGCCGTTGCTTAAGTAAATTATTTTTTTGTTTGTATAAAGGTTTGCTAGAGGGTTTTTGGGATAATTCATTATGCTGTTTTAAACCATTAGCTACTGGTTGGAATTCTTCATCACAAAGGCTTGTGTCTGTACTAGAACCATCACCTTCTACTTCAGCTTCGTTGTCATCACTCTCCTCGCTATAAGAAGATGAATCACTTTTTCCTAGTCTACCTGTTCGAATTTTTTGTGATTTAAGGCCGTCTATGCTGCCGGAAGTAATCATTGCTGCGCGTTCAGCTTTAATTTCTTTCCAGCTTAAGCTATCTCGCCTGTGTCTTGTATCTTTTGTATCCCGCCAATGTAACGTTTCACCCCTTCTAAATTGTTTTTCTAGCGGTTTGTCGTGCAGAACTGCAGGCAGTGAAGGTTTTCTTGCCGGTGGTATTGCACCTGTAGGAGGTCCACAACGACGCCCCTTATTTGTAACTATTGCTGGACGACCAGATAACAGTTGATTCACTGGTAATGTTGCTGTAGATGGATTTAGACCCGCACTTTGGCGAGAAGCTGTTGAGCAAGCTGTAGTTAATATAATATGTGCTTGTTTCTGTCTTTCGCGTAATTTATCATACTGCTTTTTTAAAAGGGAGATATCAAGAGCAATTCGATCCTTATTTTCGATGGCTTGCTTTGTAGCAATATTATTTTGTTGTCCTTGCGAACCTCTGCGACCCCAAGGAATTCCCCAGACAGTAGCAACGGCCAAACGTGAATCTTCATCTATATCCGGCTCCTCGCCATCGTCATAATATAATCTAAAAAATGAAAAAATAAAAATTCAAATAAACATTTATTCTGAGTCATTATTGCATAGTTACTGTAGTCCTTGTTGGTTTTGGATAGGAGCAATGCTGTAGAGATGTTTATCACGCAACTTTTGTATATCAGCGATGGGTCCCAACTGCACAACCTTCTCAATTAAACCGTTCGAGTCAATTAAATGTCCATTCAAAAGTTCACTGGAAAATGATCCCATTTTTCCATAGAAATCGTCAGCACTGCGCGCACTAAGCACTCTCCTAAAACAAGTTGCAAACATTTTATATATATACATACATAAGCGTTAGAACGCTGAACATTGTATAAACATATATATTAGAGTGTCCTGTGTAAAACCTTTTTTGGAGTAATATCTGTCAAACGATCCCTTTTAATGTACTTAATACGAGATAAATTAAAAAAAAAAATAAAAGGTCCTCAGTTCCCTACCTGCGATTGAAAATCTTGACCTCAGTAAAATATGTTCCAAAAAATTGTGTAATTTTGAGCTTATCGCGGGAAAAATAATTATAATTTTTGTTAGTGTATTTCTGGTCCGCTGTATTATAAGGGGCATATAAATTTCAAAACATTCTAAAAAATCTGATATTCTGAATTAGGACAATTTTAAATCTAAAAATATTTTTATGGACCAAAAATACTCAACAAAATTTAAGATTTTATTTACCGCATTTTACGGTATTTTTGAGACCCATTTCAAAAAAATCGAAGATATTTTATTTTTCAAAAATTATACTGAGGTATGGAACTGAGGACCATTCGAAAAAAATATTTTTTATTTTTCTCGTGTTCAGTAAATTAATACGCATCGGTTGAGAAATATTCCTACATGAAATTCTTAAAAAGGCATATATATATAAAAATGTCGTTTAAACCTAAATAGAAATGTAAATTTTTTAAGATAATTCTCACCTATTAAGAACGTTTTTATTCACTATTAACAGAAATTATGACCAATTTCAATAAATAATATTTAATTGGCACCCTCTATGCATGTATGAGGCCCAGGGTTGGCAAATGGAATTTTCAAATTGTACAAAACAGCATAAAATATTGTACTTTTTGGATACCGATTGTACCAAATCCAATTCATTTTGGAACTTTTTTTCAACATGAAGCAAAATTTGTATTAGTCTTAGACTAGTCCAAAGTCTAGTAAAAAGAAAGTCTATTCGAAATAGTATTTAAAAAACCTTGGTTGTAATCTCTTTCTCAACAATATGAGAAAATAAAAACAAGAATTGTATTTTAATCTAAGTAGTCCTTTGAACTTTGTGTCAGAAGTACAATTTCTGTTTATTATTTCAATAAGGAAATAAATTTAAAATTGTACAAAAATATTCATTGGTGTACCAATGTTCTTTTGAGGATTGAATTGTACAATTGTACCAATTTTGCCAACCCTGATGAGGCCAACATATAACATACTCTCAGTAACATTTTCTCATTAGGCATATAAAGTTTCGTTAAAATCGTACTAACCACTTGAAACTGCCGATTTCTTTCTTGTCGAAATTTTCTCACTGAGCGGTATACATATATGTTTTATATACTTACTCTTCGAGTAAACTCCAAAGTGCTAGAGCAGTTCGTAGAAGAACATCACTTCCTTCAATTAAAACTAAGTCCCAAACCCGAAGTACACAACTCATTGGAAGGCATGTACAGAACATAGTTAAAAACCATTGCATGGTAAAGACATTCGTCAATGGAGGTTCGTAGGCATTTTCGATAGGACCTTGTAGTTTTTGAAGATGTTTTGCCAAACGAGGAAGTTTGGTTTGCATTAATTCGCGAAAAACAGCCATATCCGCTTGTAATCCACCCATGGATCCACAAAAATAACCAGCTGGTAAAATACCCTCAACAAGATATATCATAACCTTGATTGATTCTGATTCGTCTTTGTCCATAACTTGTAGTATAAGAGCACCCAGCATGTTAAAACCCTTGTATAAAACAAATGATAATTACCTTGTTAGATAGATGGATAATCAATAAGATGAATTTAAAATTTAACCTGGCAATATCCAACTTCCGGATTGTAGCGAGCATAACCCAAAAGTATTTTCTTAAGTTTGGCTTGATTTAAATCTCCTGCTGGTCCAGTGCACAAAGTAGATCCGGTTCGATGGAGATCCTTAAATTATTAATATAAGTATGAATTTAATTGAGTGAATTTATTTTCTCGTACATACCTTAACAATTTGAATTCCCAATTCTTCGTCATCCTCTCGCCATTTTTCACAAAAACATTTTTCTTCCTCCCTGGCCCAATCAACATTTTTAGATTTTAAATATTTATCCGCCAACGAGAGCCACAGCTTAAAAAAAGATAGTAGTCATTGGTATTGTATATACAGTGAATCAATTAAGTAATTTGCTTATGTAAAATTTTATAAATTTGTATGTACATTAGGTTAATAAACAAAATTAGGCCCTATCACTACGCGGTAGCCAATAGTGAGTTTTCTAGTAACGTCATTATGGTGTAAAAACCTTCTGCGGCAAATCGATTTTCTAAAACCATTCACAAACAAATTTACATTAATTTATAGCAGCCCGCATCCTTGACTTTTCCCCATGTTAATATCGTGGGTCAAACAATGACACTTGTATATATAGCATTTGCTGGAAACTTTTTTAACTCTCGACGTATATTGGAATGGCCTCCAGTAGGTTAGTGGCTACTGTTCTAGTCTGGTAGACCGGAGGTGGTGGGTTCGATTCCCACCTGAGGCACTGGTTAAGGAGCGCACAACAGGCTCGATAGAGGCGTATTTCTTCGGATTTGATGTATATACATCCTCCTTTCAAACTAATTAACTAACTATATGGAATGGATAGAGCCGATTTGAAATTTTCAAAATTTGTATAACAGTTATTACCCTAATGTACATTAGAGTGTTCCAAAGAACAGCTTTTTTAAGAACTTCATGTAGGAATACCTCTCTATCGATACGTATTAATGCACTGAACACGATAAAAATAAAAAAAAATATTTTTTTTTTTCGAATGGTCCTCAGTTCTCCACCAGCGAATGAAAATCTTGACCTCAATATTATTTTTAAAAAATAAAATATTTTCGATTTTTTTTAAATGGGTTTCAAAAAGTCCGTAATTTTAACCAGATTACGGGAAAAATAATTTTAAAGTGTTTGTTGAGTACTTTTGGTCTACAAAATGATGTTTAGGGGGTTGGAGAGGAATATATTTTCGCTTTTTATCGAAATAGATGTCAAAATTGTCGTAATTTTTTGCTTATAATACAAAAGTCGTTTTGCAGACCAAAACGGACCAAAAAAAAAAACGTGGTCCACGGGACACCCTAATGTACAACCATATGTATGCACATCATGGTTGGTTATATTCATATAGTTTACCTTACGACGAAATTCAGGTGGAATGCCTCCTGGTAACCTCGCCACTAATTTCATAGCATGCAACCATTGCTTGTAATCAGATGATGTTTCTTCGTCTCTGTGGGAGTCGTTAACATTCTTTATATCTTCTTGTCGTTGCATATTGTACTGTTCCTTATAAACGGTATTGTTGTTGTTGTAATTTTGATAATGGTACTTGGTATTGAGGACGCTGGGATTGTTAATACTACATTCATAACCCAAAGTTAAGTTAGATGAAAATATGGCTTTTGGTGGTGGCGGTGGTGAAGCACTAAAACACATTTTAGGTCGAGCATCATCTGAATTTTTTGAGATCATTGACAAACGGGAAATAAAAGAGTTTATGTTAATGACGTTACATACGAAAGCAGACATATTTTGACGGACTGATTTCAAATGCCTGAACTCGCTCAGAGACGATGTGAACTATTTACCCTAAAATTTCTACAATTATTTCTAGGTTTTAACTATTTTCACATTTTATGATTGTTTAATACAAAGAATTTTCTAATAGCGTAATGATTATTGATTCAAGTTTAATAATTGTAGTTAGTTCCATATTTTTGGTATGTATGTATGTAAAAAATTTCTATTTATTTTATAAATAAAATATTATTTAAATTAAACTGCTTTTAAATTTCTTTCGTACTTATATGAACTAAAAAATAAAAAAATAAAATCGCAAAATCAGATAGAGGAATTTTTTGCGTAAGCTTTCCTTTTGAAAAAATAAAATAACAATTTTTTTTTGGTCCCTAAAAAATAGTTACTACCCAATATGTAATCGCCTCCTCTAATATTTCAAAAATTTAACAGAAGAAGCAAAAAAAACATTTTAAATTAAAAGTATATAGTGGGTTCCATGAAACTGCATCTTTATGTATTGAATAAAAATAAAAAATAAAAATTTTGCTCGAAAAAAAAATAATAAACGTGTTTACATATTTTTCATTCTGTATTTCAAGTGTTTTTTTATCATATCGTCTCTGACAAGTTATATAACTTTTTGTGATAAATTGTACGTAAAAAAATAATAATTAAATAAGGAAACTTACAGTATCCGTGCAGTATGCAAACTTTATATGCATTTAAAATGCATTTTTGTATAAAGATTTTAATTCGAAATAGAAAAGAAAAATAATAGAAAACGTTATATATTCCACGTAATTATATTTAAAAACTCCTTTAAAAATCGGCTTATTAATATACATATGTATGTTTTAATTTCCAATAGCAAATACTTAAAAACTTTACATTAAAGATGTTATTCAATGAATTTTATTTCAAAAGACTTTTTATACCCTACACCACTATAGTGGGGATGGTATTGTGCGTTTGTGCTGATGTTTACAACACCCACCCAGTATACCAATCGGCTCGGAATCACTTTCTGAGTCGATTTAGCTATGTCCGTCTGTCTATGGATCCATGTAAAGCTTGTGAGCACGCTACAGGTCGCAATTTTCAAGATAATTTGATGAAATTTGGGACATACTCTTCTTTCTTTCGCAAGGACGAACGCTATTAAAATGGTTGAAATCGGTACATTATTTCGCCTAGTCCCCATACAACTGTACCACCTGAATAGGGCTTCTGAGCTCATAATTATGTTAAATGTACCAGCATGTCAATAAAAATCGCAAAATAGAAGTTTAAAAGACATTGTCGATTTTTGTAATGATCGACCCTCATTTGACCCTAGCCTCCATACAAACTCCCCTTCAGAAAATGACTTGAAGGTCAAAATTCACTCATAAACACTAATAGCACGATGAAATTCTACATAAATAACTTTGATCTAGACGTACATAAATTCCTCTTTATAAGGCTAGGCCCTAACCCCCATATGAGCCCTTATTTAGGAAATCTCTTTTTTAACAACAATAAGTAAAAAAGATATGTATGTATGTATGTAGGAGAAGTAACGCTTGGAGTATCCAAAAATGAAATGAAAAGTAAGTACATAAATACAGTGAATTAAACAAATCATAAAACAAGTGTGAAATCCTTTGGTGGTAGAGTGATGGGGTGGGGAATAGTGTCTCTAGGTTGTTTCTGAAATATCATAATCGTGGAAGGACAATATAATTAATTAAATATTTTAATATCGTCATGAGAGACGATTTTCAGTTCGTTTATGATAACAATCCAAACCGCTAATCGAAAATTCTATCGGTAATACAGAATTAAATATAAACCAATGTTAAAAAATTCAATTCGTGCGGAATGGCTGAATATTCAAACGGAAATTAATAGTAAATCAGTCACAATCTGTGAAAAATAGTATGTGAGATGTTACCCCAAGGCGAATTTGTTTGAACTCACTATTAAAATTATGCTTATCTAATTTGGGACACGTTTAAGTTCTAAGCATTATGATGTACGGACAATCTTTTAAATGAATATGGCGTATTCCCTCAAAGATTTAAAAATCAAAGTTATAAAATAAAAATTTGTTTATGAATAAGTCCTATAAATTTCACAAGCCAGTTTGATGTTTGAGCATAAGGCTTTATAACCCTATAGGAATAATTAAAATATGTAATAGTTTGATTTGTAAAATCAAATATCAATTATAGCTATGACATATAGCTTGTATGTACATATGTATGTGAGATATAGTATGTACTATATATAGAGTATATAAATTAAAATGTAATATTTTCTTATTGTAACGCACATTTCCCAATCTGTTTCTATTACTTGTGTGTGCATTGGTTGCTGGTGAGTCATAAGTTTCTTACATTAAAATCTTTTTAATTATAAATTTGGCAACCAAATGGAACTGTCATTTTTTAAAAATTAGTATTCGTATTATCGGAAGGAATTTATGATATTTTGTATAAAATTTACAATAAAAAAATAATCACCAAAAATACAATTTATATTTTCAACGTGAATAAAAAGTACATTAATTTGATTATGTTTGCAATAATAATTTATAAAATAAAAAAAAAAACAAAAACATAAATGTGAATACACGTGTGTTGTATATTTACCCATATTCCATCTGCTAAACCTTCAAGTGTTATATCGTATGAACACTGTTTTATTAGTTTTAATTAGTTATATGCAATTTCTTTATAACTTTACATTTTTATTGAAATTTATGAACATAAAGTTAAATCTTTCGGAAGGATAACGAGCAATTTGCATAGATTTTGTAAACAAATTAGGGAAAATAATACAAATAGGTAGGTATTTAGATATGAAAAAATAAATTAGTATTTATGTACATAAGTACACGTAACTTTGTACATTTTTATATGTATGTATTTACGTGCAACTAAATGCAACTATATACATATCTTAATAATATGTACGAGTATGTGTGCATATGGAAAAGTATGTCTTTTTATAAAAGCAACCTTGACCCCATTTACAGACATATATACATACATATGTATGTACATATATAATTGCACCAACCACTACATACATACGTAAATATACATATACATACAAATGAAAGTGTGTATGTAGTATTTCAATTGATTTATATGTATATGAACAGGTATATATTACTTATGTATTTACATATGTATATACTACTTGCATATGTACACATAATGTATAGAATTTACTTTATATAACTTTAAAATGTAAATTAATTCTATTAAAGTATTTAAATTCGAATAATTATTCGTATATTTTTAACATTTATTATAAATTATTATTACGATGAATTCTCATTGTTGAGACTTCAACTATTTACATTCCAATTCCATCGATTTTTTGCCGATTATTCTGTAAATTTGTAGACTTTCATCATGATATATACATACGTATGTATACATATATGTACATATTTTTTAATAAATCACATATTTTCGTCCACAATTTTTAACTATTCTTATCACTTTATAACAATTTAGTACATATTTTGAATTTGATATTTTTTCTTATTTCATAAAAATTTTTTCTCATCGTTTGCATTAAAATATCAAGGTTAAACTTGAATAAAAATATGACTGCCGATTAATGTAAAAGTTTTCACTATGTTATTTTCTATTTATATATGTATTTACATATGTAATTATGGATTTGTTCACAAGTTAGTTAGTATGTTGGTTGAACATAATTATATTTTTTGTGCAATTAACTGTATGTATGATAAATTAATTTATGTACATATGCAAAATGAAAAGGACCTTTGAACAATTATTTGGTGTTTATTTTTTACAACGAATTTTATGTGAACTTCTCAAGGAATTAAACTCAACTGAAAAATTTTTACAATTCCACCACACGACCTTTTTATTTTGACATTTTTGGCTTTTGCGCATTTACGTTTTTTATTTTTTCTTGGATAGCTGAAAACAGCTGTTCAATGGAGTCAAAAGCTATTGATAATTGAATACAAAGATTTGACAACCGTTGTTAAGTTTTCCAATAAGAGCGAGTCGACTTAAAAATAATAATCCTACCTACAGTGGTTCTAAGCCAAACACGGACACCTTAATAAAATAAATTTAATGACAAGTCTCACGAAATTTAAAAAAAATTAATATATGAACATACATACATATGGGGATTGGGGAGACAATAATTATGTAGAATTATTTACACTTTAAAATTTAAACCACTTCCTGTAGCTGTATGTGTACAACCTGTCCCAATAAACATCGATTCAAACCTGTGAATATTTTTGAAAATTTTCTTAACTAAATAATGTATTTTCCAAATTGTTTTCAAATTTTAAAGTTTAGCCTTTGAAATAAACATGATAATTTCAAAAAACGCTTAAAAAATATAATGTGTGATATTTATAAAATTTTCAAAGTTTTGTTTTAATTGAACTTAGAAAAGTTTCTTTCAAAAAATAAATTATTTTAGAAAAATAAAAACAGAACATTTTTTCTACAGCAAGGGAGCGAAAAAACGTTAAATATAGGAGAAATAATCGGAGATATAAAAGAAAAATGTGCTAAAATAAATGTATGAATGTTTTATTTTCAGGTGATGTAAAAAAATATATGAATTTTGCAATAGTTAGCATTATAATTAGGGTTTGAAATATGTATGAAAATAATAATAAAGAATACTTGAAATACGTTTGAAAATTTTTTTAGTTTCAAGCTTACCTCTAGCCTTTTTTTAAATTTGAAATACATTTGAAAAATACGTTTGATTTCTAACTGCCTTTTTGTTTGAGAAGGCCATAATTTTCCATTTGAAAACAAAAATTTTCAAATTTGTTCTCAAAGGCTATGTATGAAATTTGAATAGGTTTTCAAATACATATTTACATCATTTCAAAGGTTTTTGCTTATTGGGGTGGTTTGTGAATTTGAAAAGAGGTTTATGGATTTGGAAAAAATCGAATTGCCAGATACAAAATATCAAAACAAAATTAAAAACAAAAACAAATTTGTTTGAATTTTCTTAGTTTGTGCTCAAACTAAATAAAAAGTGAGACAGTTAAGAAATTATATAATACTGAAAAGCTTTTAATAATTTATTTGCAATTTTAAATAGTATACAAATGAATGCTCAACCAAATGTTAAAAATATAATTTGAATTGCATTATTTTGAAGAAATTCAAAATAGTTCTATTATATGTACACCCAATTTTAAGCCTTTCTATCGATTTCCGGCACGGGTTCCGTTATCCGTAAGACCCATACTGTAAGACCGGTATTTTTGGATACTTCTAATGGACACACATATCGAATGATTACAGTTAATCACCCTTATTATGTATGTAAGTCGTTGTCGACACTAAGTCGATTTGCTGGCGACAGAAATTGAGTTGTGTGGACTTAATCTTGGCTTTAACACTTACTAAAACATATTTCTCGACTTAAAATAATAAGGAAAATAATCGGAATTTACAAAAAAATGCCATTTTTAATGCTGACAATCATTTACATAATAGGGAGGTTAAAATATTCCTCCAAATTGTACCAACTACAGTTATGAATTATAAAGTTTATTGGATAGAAAATTTCCTGTTCTTTGATAATGTAAAAAAGATGATAAAATAAGATTTCGCATTTACTACAATTTCAAAAAAGTTAGATAGTTTGTTTGTTTATATGTTATATCAAATCCGAAATCCACTTAGGCCGTGGAAAATTTTTCGTTTGTGTATTTTTCCTGACAATAATGCGACTATAATCAGTAGACACTACAAATATAACAATTTTGTTTTGTTTTGAATAAATGTTGTTTTTCGATATGTTTTATTAAGGTCAAATTTTGTAAATACATTATGTAATATATATTACATTTCATAAAAACTGATAAATTTGTTTATTTGTATCGATAATAGCGATACAACAAAACCCACAAAAAGTCTAATAATATGTTCGATCTACATGAGTATTTAACGAATAATTACGATACATGCCACAGCGATAAAGTTCGTTAGAAAACTTTTGAGAAAGTGGAAAATAACGGGAAGGTATTGTAAAGACGTTTGGTGCGTAGTATCCATATTCCGAATTAAATGTTCTGTACAATTTATTATCATCTTTTTCGACCCCATAGCCTTTAAAATTATCTGCAAAAATAAATGTTTTTTTAATCTTTAATTTTTATTTTATATTGTACTCACTTGGACACTTGATTTTTTCTCGAGTTTGTAAATGCTCATATAATTGTACCGTTTGGATTATTGGCTTACGCTTCAAAAACTTTTGAAATTCAACTTCGGGATTAAATGTTTCCAGAGAATTACAAACGTTTTCACACATCTTCCTTTCTTAAAAATGATTCGAAAAATGTGTGTTCTTATTAAATTTCTAATAATATGATGTATAAACAATATTGTTAGAAGTTGTCGTGTTGGTAACAATGTTATAAAGAGTAACCATAGAAATCTCAGCATAGAGTACATAATTAGATTTTCGGCATTGACATGTATTCATATAAAAACGTATCAAATTTTGTGGAAAGTGTTACCGTTGTTAAATAAATTTGAATCAATGATTATTTTTAAATTCCATTTCACAGAAAACATTTTATTCCACTTGATGTCTGTACATATTTTAATTTAATTTTCGATTAAAAATAATTAATTTCAATTATTTACGATACTTCAAAACTGATAAGAAATTGTCCTATATTTCGTGCCGATATTTTGAGTCAAAATTTTACTATTATTTTGTGCAATTTTTACTAAAAATACTTTAACGGAATATAGGAACACGTAACTTAAAAACTATATGAAATTTCTACTACGATTTTTGATTAATACAATTTTTACTGGATAAGACTTATTTTAACCAACATGCGCACTATGGCTATAGATTCGAACAATTTTCACCACCATGATTTTATAATGCACCAACCACTTTTGTCCAAAACAAAACACACATATACATAAGAATGTAGTTTAAATATTAAAATATACATATGTACGAAGAATTTGAAATTAATTTAAAATGTGCAAATTGTTAAATGTTATTAATTTTATAATATGTGTTGCAACGTTTAGTCAAACTATTACTTCGAGTCTAGCAATAAAACGGGGTCCACATCACCCGCGAAGTGAACAATCAAAGACTCGAAAAGTTGACCAGCATTTAACGCATGAAGAGCAGTAAGTGTTGCAACTTCAAATATATGTATGTGCATACATATGTGCATATGTATGTATATACGTAAATATATTATTTTTACTATTTATGGATCGTATGCAAATCGATGAAATATGAAATAATTAAATTAATTTTACTTTAGTCACATCGAGGATGATTTAAAAGAAATGGGAATCAGTGCGAATTTGGATGAGATGTCAGAAGAAGAAAAAAACTTTTATTATTTTAAGGTTTGTATGTTTATAAATCAGTAAAAATGTCTTCCAAATCACCATTCAATATGTTTCTTCAAAAACATTCAATTATTTTGTTCCAAAACATACTGCATTAAGTCCTTCATATATTACAAATCATATTTTATATAATATATTAATATATTTTACACTCCCTTAGATTCACGATAGTGACAATAACAATGCACTGGATGGTTTAGAGATGCTACAGGCAGCAATACATCAAGATGAAAATTTCAAAAAACTAGATCGTGAAAATTACATTCAGAACGCCAATGAAGAACTGGATCACATCATAGGTGAGATATACATAAATACATACATACATCTGTATATTTTTGTTATATATGTTGAGACCAATGATTTTTGACCGAAATTGTCACAAACATGAAACATGATGAAGTCAACATTCGTTCTTTGGAACGGTTCTGAAACTAGTTCTTTAATCAGTGATTTTTGTTAGAATTTGTAAACCTTGGAATTAGTTCTAGGGAAGCTTCGGAGAACATGTACTCTTTATTAAAAATTAGCGTATTTTAAGCGTTTATGTTCGAAATTATTAAGATTACTACTAATTTTAAGAAACTGTTGTGGAAATATTATTATTGTTCCAGTAGTAATGGCGACATCTCTAGATACGAGGTTGTTGTTTAATAATCTGAAGTGGTTTTCTTTGCACTAGTTCTAGAAGTAATTTTTTTAAAACAAGTTCCGTATTACTATTCATACATACAAATAGATGTACAAACATGTGACTTAAAATGCTATTGTATGTATGTAATGAGACCCCAGCAAAAACTTTCTTTGAAAAGTAAAACTTAGACAATAGCATTTCAAGTTATTATTTTAACATGGGGATGACATTGGATGCAAGATGCTTACAATTGTTATAGCTTTCTAATTTTATTCCAATAAATAGTTTTTGAATGGTTAATTTAGTTACATTATCATATTCCATATATTAATTAAATTATTAAGTAGTATTTGTCCACGTTATTGCAAATTGAAAATAAAGTCCAAATTTCCAAAAAAGAACCTTGTTAAGCCAGCAATTTGTTCTCAATGAAAACCTGTTTCTACAAGGAGTTAAATCAATGGTGAAATTTATGGAGAAGAATGCTTTGAAACCCGTTATTTTGTCCACACCTACTTAGTTTTCATAATTACAGAGAATCAATTAAATGATCTTTGAAATGAAATGAGTTAAAATGAGCAAAAAATTCGACTTTCTACAAAGAAAAAATAATACCACAAAGTAACTATTATCACGTCCGATAGAAAAATAGTGGTCAATTATGAGAGGATGTTTAAAGAAAATAGGAACTTTAGATTATCTTATCTGAGCGACATTTGGCATCGACGAAAGTCTCGTCCATATCCATGCAAAATAAGTTTCACTGACTAAGCACTAAAGCCATTCTATTCAAACCCAAATTAAGAATTAAAAATTTATTTATTGAAATTAAATTAGGAGACTATAAGCTATTCAAATCCAAAATTTTATTTTAATTGGTCAATTAGTTTTGAACTTATATACGTTTAAAAATTTTCGGTAATATTTCTATTATTATAGAAATATGGGGAATTTCGAGTCAAGTGACCCAACTTTAAAAATCGATGTCTTCCGATTTGGATGAAATTTGCACTAAGGTTAGTACTATGAGATAGTAGGCCAGAGTCAGAGGGGGTCAAAGTTTGACATTTTGGTCGTTCAAACTTTTCACCTATTGGTCCTAGCAAAAATTGTCCAAAGGAGTTTAGATAGCTACTTTTTCATTCTTTCCTTTTTTTTAATTTTTTAAACATGTTAATGCATTAACAATTTTTTTTTAATATTTTGAAAAAAAAAAAAAAAATAAAGAAAGCATGAAAAACTTAGCTCTCTGAATTCCTGAATTTTTGCTAGGACCAATAGGTGAAAAGTTATACTCATTGGAATAAAACCCTGTATGACCAAAATGTCCAACTTTATCTTGGAAACTCTTACAGTTAGAACCTTCAAATTTTGCACGAAGAACTTTAACATCCATGTAAACATATTGGGTTATAAATTGGCGGACTACCAATGAGAAAAATTCGTATATCTGAGAAACTATTAGAGCTAGAATCTTCAAATTTTACATGAAGAACTTTGACATTCATGTGAACATTTTGAGAATAACGGGCGGACTTTCAATGGTGGCTTGGCACCTTTCATATGAATTAAATACAAAATTTCGTTCATCTGGGAAACTAATAGAACTAGATTCTTCAAATTTTGCACCAGAACTTTTTGGAGAAAAAAGGGCGGTATTTCATCTGGAGGGTCTTGGAGCCCTCCAACTATGAGAAACTATTACATCTAGAACCTTCAAATTTTACATGAAGAACTTTGACATTTATGTGAATATTTAGAGAATACCGGCCGGACTTTCAATGGGGAGCTTGGCACCTCACATATGAATTAAATAACAAATTTCGTATATCTGAGAAACTATTAGATTGTTAAAATTTTTCATAGATTCTTAATTAACGTTCGGAAAAATTGACGAACTTGCAATAATTTGCGTGGCATCTTCCATATGTAACAAATTGTGTATCTGGATAATTATTGTAGTTAGAATCTTCAAAATCGTTAATTGGGTTTTTTATTTATATGCCCGACTCACTCTGTATGGAAAGCAAAAACGTGTTTTTGTTACCCCTATCAAAATTTACCTTGCATTGTTTTATAATGATTCCCAAAATATTTTAAGTCTAGCTGGACTATTGGTCCAGCTCACGTACGGCCATCGTTTTGAAACAATATATCCAATATGGGGTTTCGTTTGAAAGGGGGTTTAAAGCCGCGTCCAATGATGTATTAATCATAAATAACCGTCTACTCATAAATGTCATATTCCAAAAAATTAATATAAATAAAATGTATGCACAATTTTGAAAATTTTAAACACCACTAGACGCGGCTTCAAAAATTCGTATGACACCACATATTGTATATTCTGTTTAAGAAAAAACGGTAAAATTTAAAAAATAACTAAAAAGGGACTTTTTTGTAACCGGTCCAGCTCACGAACGTCCATCGATGGACTAGAAATATTTAGGGAACCATCATAAAACAAAACAAAGATTTTTTGAATCTGGGCAAAACATTGAATTGGACATGAAAAATCATGTCCCCCATATGATATTTTCTTGAAAACTGTCCAGCTCACGAACGGACAACACTAAACCCAAAATATTTTGGGTAACATCATCTATATATCTAAAAATGAATGTGTGTTTATTTGTTTGTGGGTTTGTTTGAAGTCTATAGACGGCTAGACGGCTGGATCGATTTTCTTGAAATTTTAACAGTACCTTCCTGTATATCTGGAAGAAACTATAGGCTACTTTTTATTTTAAAATTTCAAGTAGGCGAGGTGCCACGCCTACTTATTAAATAACTATTAAAAGTCATATATCTTGGAAGCTGGTACAATTAGAGTCCTCAAATTTTGCACGGACAACTTTGACATTCATAAGAATATTTTTGGACAAAATGGGAGGAATGACTATAGTGGGCGTGGCACTTTCCATATTAAGAAAATATTAAATCAGTATATCTCGGAAAATGTAACAGTTAGAGCCCTCAAATTTGGCGTGGCTCCTCCCATATTAATTAAATACACAAATTCGTTTATCTTGGAAACTATTAGAGTTAAAAGCTTCAAATTTTGCACGAAGAACTTTAGCATCCACATAAATATTTTTGATATTAAATTGGCGGACTACCAATGGTGGAGCGGCACCCCCCATATGAATTAAATATAACAAAATATTTTATCTAAGAAACTAATAGAACTAGATTTCCAAAATTTTGGAAAAAGGACTTTCATTTTCATCTGAACATTTTAGAAAAAAAAGCGGACTTTCATCAGTGGGTGGCTTTGAACCCCCATATGAATTTTACAGACAAATTTGTTTATCTGAGATACTGTTGAAGCTAGAATCTTAAAATTTTACATGAAAAACTTTGACATTCATGTGAACATTTAGAGAATAATGGGCGGACTTTCAATGGGGGGATTGGCCCCTCCCATATGAATTAAATACAATGCAATATTATTTACTTTTTCCATAGCTTACATTAAAATCCTTATTAGCGTTCGGAAAAGTTGGCGAACTTGCAATAATTTGAGTGGCATCTCCCATGTGTAAGTGTTTTTTTTTTTTTTTTGCTTTTAGGGTAGCAAAGCACGAATATTTTGAGGGGGTAATTCAGGCACCGTTTTTTGTGAGTCGGTCTAATGTACATACATGTTAAGATTTAGTAAAATCAAATAATGTTAACCCATAAACTGTGAATGTCAAACTCAAGCTGTGCAATATTCGAAAATGTATGTCTATTAATATATAAAATGTCCACGGCATAAAAATATTTGAAATAGGATAAACAGTTAATTATTTGTCGGATAAACCGATTAAAACAAAAACTTATTAAAAAACAAAATTGTGTAAAATATTTTTCAATTACATACTTTTTGTCATTCTAGAGGTTATTGATGAATTTCTTCAACTTGCTGACGCTAATAGGGACGGATTACTACATTATCCTGAATATGTGAAAGCTGTGACTGGATCCACTGATGAAAAAACACAATTGAATAACGTTTAATTATATTTTGAGAGTTTTATTTGAAATTAAATAAAAAAAATATTTATCTAAAGATTATTAATAAATTTAATAAAACAGATTTGTACGAAATAAAAGTTTTTCGTTTTAATGTGTTAATGTTGAGTATACGATCTAGCTAAATGTGTATTACATTTTTCGATATTAACTTAATTAGGTATCGCTTAAATATTGTAACACATTTTTAGTTCATTGTTCATTTTCTAGATATGTATGTACCTATGTAGGTCATACGCCGTGCAAAAATCGTTTAATTTTCGATCAATTATTAAACACAAAAATTATTAAAAAAAAAAACACAATAGCAAAATTACATGCATTTTTTCAAATATTTTTACTGAAACTATGTTTTTTGAGTTGTTAGATGTTTGCATATTGTATATTAAGTACTCAGATGTTTTTTAATGATAAAAAGGAACAATTGGAATCACATAAATATTAAAATACCCTATAGTACTGAATTAATATAAACCATCACATGTCGTTGTTGTGTTACAGGGAATTCCGCGATATCCATTGTAAGCAGCTTCTTCAACCAAAACTATTAATTCTATATATCGAGTATTCGTAAATTCGAATCTGATAATAAAAAGGTTTTTTATAACTTTTATATATTTTTTTAAATTTCAAATTTCGCCAACTTACCCATTATATTTAGAAATGCTGTCTACTAAAGCCTTAGCCGCTTTTGCATATTCGTAAGCCACATTAGGGGCTGCACAAGCTGCTGCATACAAACAATCATCAATACCACTCTGTGCTGCTAGAAATCCAGTAATCAAATAGGCTTCGTCATCATTAAGAAAAAATGTAAATCCTAAAATTAAATTGATAAATTTATTCAATTTAAATATTAATTAATTATAATACCGCTATCGCTTGAACGAGCGTAACCATAATTACTCCAGTGACCAGCTCCCAGTAAACCGGCCGAAAAAATTAGAACTTTAAGAAGCAAGATAATAAACAAATTTGTCAAGTTTAGACTTAAAACCTTAAAGGGAAACATAAACACACAAAAGTTATAATATTTAAAATAAGAACCAGATTAAAAGTACTTGACTGTTTCCGGCCGATCGATTTATTAATTCTTTTGCAACTTGGACTACAACGTGACCAGTGGGACTTGCAAATATATTCTGTGCTCCCTTTAACCACTTTAAAGGGGTAGACTCTTCCAGTTCATTTGAATTAGCACCGATGTCCTCAATATCTACACAACTGCCAATGTATCCAATACCACATAAAAGTATACAAATTAAATATAACTGAGACATTTTAACGTTATTTTATCTAAATTCAAATAAAATGTTACTTTTACTTTTACCACACTTTTAAATTGTTATCAAATGCAACTGAATCCTCCTACAGAGCTACACGCGTTTTTATCGCAAATCTACTATAGATCTGTAAAGAGTACTTACATAATTATAGCAATATTTAGCAGTACCTGAATTGAGGAAAATTATAGCGTTTACCTGTATTCACCCACAAATGTATACAAAATTTGTATATACAAATGTGTGTACACAGATGTATGATTTGAAGCACGTTTCTATGTACATGTACATACATATGTATATTCCTAAATACTATGAATAGTATGTATGAAGTACATACATAATTGCATTATTACAAGCATCGTTAGTTTAAAAGAAAAAAGTGTACAAATTTATTTCGGAAGCATCGTCACACTATTGATCTTGCTATAAAATGTCATTGGCCGACAATTTTATGTGCAACATGCAAGTAACTACCTGTGTAAGTAATAATTTACAAATGTATGTACACACATCTGTACATACATACATATAGGCATACATATGATATATCAACAAAAAACTTAAAAACCCTCCTGTGAATTTATCGATGTCCGTCTGTTTGTACATACATACATACATATGTACATACATTATTAAAAAATATTGAAAATATATAAGCTCCGGTAGGTTAGAGGTTACTGTTCTAGTCTGATAGACCGGAGGAGGTGGTCGATTTGATTCCCACTTGAGGCATAAGTTAAGGAGGGTCTCAAAAATTCAGTAATTTTGAGCTGATTAAGGGAAAAATAAATTCAAAATTGTCGTATTTTTTTGTTTATACACAGAGGGAAAAAGAAATATACACGCTTGGTACCAAATTGGCACCAAAGAGTTTGTAATTTTTCAATAACAACCGTTGTCAAAGTATATACATACGTACGACAACACTATGTCGCAACGTTGTCAACATTGCAACAATTCGTTGTCGAAATCTAAATTTTTTACACATACGTTGTCTAAATGTTAACAAACGTGGTAAGTTCACTATTGCAAACAATCCGTTGCCAATAGTGAGCTTACCACGTTTGTTAACATTTAGACAACGTATGTGTAAAAAATTTAGATTTCGACAACGAATTGTTGCAATGTTGACAACGTTGCGACATAGTGTTGTCGTACGTATGTATATACTTTGACAACGGTTGTTATTGAAAAATTACAAACTCTTTGGTGCCAATTTGGTACCAAGCGTGTATATTTCTTTTTCCCTCTGTGTACATACAGGAAAATATTAAAAAATAGTTTGGCATTTGGTTTGGTCCATTTTAGAATTTTTTAGATTATTTTGAAATTTATATAACCCTATACAATACACTAAAAGTCGTATGGGGACCAGGAATAGTTTAACAAAACTGTTAACTATTTTTCCCGCGATAAGCTCAGATAATGGAATTTTTGAAATCCATTTCGAAAAGATTGAAGAAAATATTTTTTGAGCATATTGCACTGAGATCAAGATTTTCAATCGCCGGTAGGGAACTGAGGACCTTTTCAAAAAAATATTTTTTATTTTTCTAGTATTTAGTACATTAATACGCATCGTTTAAGAGATATTCCTCCAAAAAAGTGGTCTACGGGACATCCTAATGTACATCCTCCTTACAAACTAACTAACAAACTATATTAAAAATATTGTACATATTTTCTCATAAGTCTGTACATACGCAATTCGCAATCTTATTTAATTGCAAACATATGAATTTTTTTTAGATTCATAATATTATGGAAATTTAAGTTTTTATGGATCATAAATCTAAAAAAAGTTTCAACTAAAACGGGTTTAAAAGTTTGATGTCTTAAAATAACTTTTGCAAAAATCAAAGGTTTGAAAAATAAAAATGAGAGTGTTATATTCGACCTGTAACCACTATCATGGCCCACAATTATTATACATATCATATATGTATGTACATTAAAGATTACTTAATTGATTTTAGCTGATAAGCTTATTATAAATAGTTTGAACATTTTTTAATTTCGTGAATAATGCAAAAAAATTAACATAAAACGAAACAAGCTTATCACTTATTTTATATTTTGAGTGTTTTAAAAATGACTAATTTTTTCGGGTGTATCCATCCAGTGCTGTATTTTTACTAATCTCGTACCTGGCAACAATGGCAATGTCAGAAAGCATATGATAGATGTCAAAAAATTAGCAAAATTTTATTCTTGTGTTTTCTTCTTATTTTTCATTCGAGTAATACATTTTATATTGTTGTGGAATATTTTAATGACGATTTCTTGTAAGATCATAGACACATATTTCATATAAATAAAGATGTAAGTATGTATGTTCAGTGCGAGAAGATGAGTTAAAAATGGGAACTAAATAGAAATGACGTAGATTGTTAGATCTGCAATTGTATACGGTAGTCAAACTGAAGTTTTAGAATTGGAATAACATCATGCGACAGAAAAACATTGTGCGTAATTCCGTGAGTATGTGTGATAGTTGTTATATAGGGCTGATGCAAAAATCACCATTAGATACTTATTTTTTGCTAGTAAAAGACTACATTGATTAAAAAGGAATTATATAATGAGTATAAACGGCGTAAACATAATTTGATATTGTCTGATGAGTTGTGAACTATGCGAAAAATACAAAATCAATTAAAAATGGGTAAATATGATTTTAAAATACTCAGAGCAAAGTCCGAGCTCTTCTTTTTATCTTGTAGATCCTCAAGGTCTTATTTCGATTGCCAATGTTCAAGTTCAATTTGTATTATTTTATAATAAATAGGAAAAGATGATTATTTTATTTCTTATACCTACATACATACATATGTCATATTTTTGTATATTTTTTATTTTAGACTTTTCCATACACATATACCTATATTTTGTAAAATAATTGGTATTACATATGAACTCATGACCTAAGGAATATTGTGGCCAGTGTGTGTGAGTGAGTGTGTTTGTTGACGATAAATAAAAACCAAACGTTTCTTTAACACTGGGCCAAGGTCGAAAAGATAATTAGAAATGAATCGCACAGCAATTACTGTGGCATCCGGTGTTACCAGTGGTTCCAGCAACACCTTAGATGCTCCATACATACGTACAATAGAATGGGACATGATGGATAAAACAAAATTTTTTCCACTGTCAATGTTGAGTTCGTTTTCCGTTCGTTGTTGTCTCTTTCCCTTAACAGTGATAAAGACCCAACTGCAAGTGCAGCACAGAAGTGATGTGTACAAGGGAATGTTTGACTGCGCTTACAAGATTTACCGCTCCGAAGGAATTCCGGGTTTATATAGAGGATTTTGGATATCATCGGTGCAAATAGTGTCGGGTGTTTTTTATATAAGCACATATGAAGGTGTGCGTCATCTGTTAAACGATATGGGTGCTGGTCACCGAGTAAAGGCTCTAATAGGAGGAGGATGTGCTTCTCTTGTGGGTCAGACAATTATAGTTCCCTTTGATGTGATATCTCAGCATGCAATGGTACTGGGGATGGCACATCATGCTGGCGCTAAAGGTGATATAAATCCTCTGGGAATACAAACAGGACCAGGCAGAAGTCGTCTAAACATTTCGCTTGATATTGCAAGGGAGATTTTGCGAAGGGATGGCTTTCGGGGATTTTACCGCGGCTACACCGCCAGCCTAATGGCCTATGTTCCAAACTCTGCGATGTGGTGGGCATTTTATCATCTGTACCAAGGTAAAATTATCATATAATTAGATAAGATTTACATAAACGTTTTTTTTACTAGATGAACTTTGTCGAATTTGTCCACCATGGGTTTCCCATTTGCTGATACAATGCGTTGCTGGCAGTTTAGGTGGATTCACTACTACGATACTTACCAACCCTCTTGATATTGTTAGAGCTAGACTGCAGGTAACTATAAAAAGAAAAAATGTACATAACATTTTTGCGTTTATTAAATTGTATTCGCTTCAAGTTATACAATGTGAAAATATGGTTCAGATCTATCGATGCGTTCAAAAGTTATAAGGAAAAATCTACATAGTATATAAAATGTACTTAGTATTAACATTTTCATTTTTTTAATTTTAAATAGGACCTATCCATTCCGATCCCTAAAAAGTTTCCGCAGCAAATGCTTTTAAGTTTAGAATATTTATATTAAAAAAAATTAATTATTTTTAATATGAAATTTAAAATTTGTTATATAAATAAATGTCATTATTTGACCCACGACATTAACACGAAAAAAGCAAGGATAGGAACTGCGTTTATCCCTGTTTCAAATTTATTACCCAAACATGTAGGTTATACAGTGATGTTAAATATGACTACTTCTTAAAAAGTTTATTTTAGTAGACCGGACTATACAGATTTATATTGTATTGTTTTGAGATAAGTGTAAGAAGACATTTTCATAGAAAGTATTGGTGGTACTTTTTGGTGACTGTTTTTCGAATTCGAATATATTTGACATTTAACTTTGACCTTCTATAACTCACTAGTGAGAACTCAAATTCAAAAAATATTATTTTCCCGGATTCAGCATACTCAAATTATCTTAAATATAAGTTTTCAAGTTTTTTCTCGACATAAATTATTTTTGATCCTGAAAGGATTAAAATCTTTCCTACAGAGAGTAATAAGTTAAGCGTCGCTATTCGTAATTCTAATGTAATTTGAAACTAAGTTATATTTATTATTTTATTAAAAAATATAATTTAAGAGTCCAAAAAGGTTCGAGAAAACCATTGCAGTCGAGGCCGCAGAATAACGATAAAAACACTCCATGATCAAGATAAGGTCAAATTGTTGAAATACTTGTTTGCTCCAAGAAAATGCTATAAAATGTAGTAAAATATAAGTTTGAGCTAGAAAATAGCGAGGGAAAATATATATCCATGTAAATTTGTTTGTGAAAGGTTTTAAAAATTATTTTGTTAATTTTTCATTACTTACGAACATAAAAATTTTGAAATTATTTAGCAAAGAATATGCATATTTTCATTTTTCTACTATGCAATTAATAGTAGTAAACTTTTCGTTTTAAATAATTACTAATGAAATCGTTTCATTAAAAAACATTAGGATAAATAATGTTAATGAAAATAAAAACGATAAGAATTATTTCCAATTTAATCCTGATGAAATCGTTAATCAATATACATATTTATAATAAAGGATAATTTTAATGTTTTTTTAGGTCCATCGACTTGACAGTATGAAAATAGCCTTTCAAGAGTTGTGGCGCGAGGAAAAACTAAATTGTTTCTTTAAGGGATTGTCGGCGCGTTTAGTACAGTCAGCTGCCTTCTCATTTAGTATAATTTTAGGTTATGAAACTATTAAACGTATTGCCGTGGATGAGCAATACAAACATCAAATACGCTGGTAATCCAACATCAATTATAAAGAACCCACCGTAATTAGGAGGCGGGAATGCACAAATTCAATTGAATTGGAAGTCCTCAAATACAAATGCATTTACAATAAATTTATTCAAATAATAATGCTTCAAACACTGAACCGGAAAACGCCACAAAAGTGTAATTTAACAAAAACTCATTTCGGCAATTGAAATATATATTCCTTTGAATATCATTATAATACCCAGCAAGATTTCACCAAAGATTTCTTATTTATGACCCAATAGAGTCTGTTGTTGTTTTTTGTGAAATTATTTGTAAAACCTACACTATAGATTTAAGAGTATGTACACACAATTTAACTCCTTGTGGAATTGTAAATAAGTGTTTTCGGTTACTAACCACCACTTACGATAAATATAGTATATTTAATATATAAATTCAAATTTTATTCTGTACAAACATATTATTATTTTTAGCTAATTTTATAGTTGATAGATTTGAATATAATATAAATATTTATTAAAAATGAAATTGAACACAGTTTGCAGTGTGTTTATTTATTATTCGTTATAATCGTTAAGTTTTAAACTATTTTTCATTTTATACCCAAAATAGATGCTTTCATTGTTTTTCCTACTTTAATACATTCTTTATACTATTTTAAACGTACAGGAACTAATACAATTGTACTAGACCGTTGCCACAAGAAATCATTTTGTAAATGTTTGTTACATGTATCTTTAATCTTAAGCTATTGTACAATTAAAAGTTAAACATAAACGTATATGTACGATTAGAAAAATGTAAAGATTTAAAAGAAAATAATAAAAATATTGGATCGAAAAGTACAAATAAAAATTCTATGTGTGATATATTTGACAAGTATAAAGACGGATTAACTAATTTTTATATAAACAAATTAACTATCACAAATTTGACAACGTATGTATGTATGTGCAATCACTAGAGTTATTGACATTAGAGTTTAGACCTGTTCGGAAGTGCATCTCTGCACTGCGACTGATGATTTGTCTGCGATGCTGATGAGTAGACAAAATATTCGCAATTAAAAATGTGTAAATGAAAATTTCATTGAATAAACTAAAATCTAAATACTCATACGATGCATCTTCAATTTAATGATACGTGTTTTGACATTTCTGTAATGAATTACCGAACGTACTACGCATCAGATGCGGAGCATTGATGCATTTCCGAACAGGCACTTTCTGATCTGTTTTCCTCTATGACTAGTTAGTGAGTTAGTTTAAAATTAAGATGTACATATGTTACATCAGATCCACAATCGGGCCTGTTGTGCATTTCTTTAGAACTATATCACTACCAACTAATTTCTTCGTTAATCTCAGAAAAATGTGCAATAACGAAATTTTATAATTGACTTTAATAAAAATTTAAACGGTCAGATTATTGAATAAAATTGTTTATTTTTATTAATTAAACGGTTATAAACACAATATCACCATAATCTTTAGAGTTTTATATAATATATAAAAAATGCGTAAAAAATTTGAATATTACTGATTGATTATTTCAATTAATTCAACATTTTGCGAATCATATAATTCAAAATACCACCATTCTTGAAATATGTGATATCGACTTCAGTATCAAAACGTAAAATAGTTTCAAAGATTTTGCCATCAGCCTGAAAATATATTAATTTATTTATTCGAATAAGTTGCTTACGCAAATTACAAAAAACAAATGCATACCTCAACTTGAATCTTTTGTCCGGGTTTAAGACCTTGTTCTGGGATATTGATGTTATATTGTTCACGACCATTCAAATTGAGTGTTTCAGCACTTTGACCAGGCAAAAATTGTAAGGGTATGATACCCATTCCTACCAAATTAGAACGATGAATACGTTCATAGGATTCGGCGATAACAGCTTTGATTCCCAAAAGGAAGGGACCCTTTGCAGCCCAATCACGACTAGAACCACTGCCATAATCTTTGCCGACCACTAACACCAAAGGTGTACCTTCTTCACGATATCTATAGAGAGCCAGTATATTTGAAATTGTATAAAAATAAAAAATAAAATCAATCTCAATTTACCTCTCAGCACAGTCGAAAATATCCATTTCTTCTTGACTTGGAATGTGAATGGTGCGTGGTCCAGTTTTTGTGATTAACTTGTTAACCAAACGAATGTTGGCAAATGTACCGCGAGCCATAATGGCATCATTGCCACGGCGTGAACCATACGAATTAAAATCTTTTGGAGTTAAACCGCGTTCCGAAAGATAACGAGCAGCTGGAGAGTTGCGAGCAATGGAACCTGCAGGCGATATGTGATCTGTTGTGACTGAGTCACCCAAAAACAATAAACAACGAGCCTTCTTGATGCTACTAATATTATTCAATTCACGTGTCATTCCCTCAAAGAATGGAGGACGTTTGATATAAGTTGATTCCTTATTCCATGGATACAATTTACCATCAGAAACTTGCAAAGTTTGCCAATCTTCTGAACCCATCTCTATTTTACCTATAATTGAAAATAAAAAGTATATTTTTCATGTTCATTCGTTTTGGGATCTCTATATACATATGTACATATAAAAAATTAAATAAATTATAAGAAATAAAATGAAGAGTTAGCTTCAATCAGAGCGAGATAATTGTCTTTAATAAAAATGGTGTTATTTGATTTTGGTCAGAGTCCGAGTTTTTTTTTACAATACATCGGCATAAACGAAAATGTGTTGTTAGGCATAGGATTTTTAGGCGACGATATCTATAATCATATAAACATGATATATGTAAGTAATATCTAATAATATATTTTACATATAAAACTATTTGATAGTTAAGATTTCATAGCGCACATTTTGTAATATTAAATAAAAAATGCGGACTTTCGAGTTATGATTAGAGTTTGGAAATTCCGGGACTTTTTCATTTCCCGGGAAACGGGAATGAAAAAATTCATTTATGTAAAACTATAATAACATTTTTTTTTACTAAAAATGACTACTTTTTTATAAGTTTAAAGTTAACTTAAATATTCTCCCGCTTATTCACAAACAAAATTCTTACTGCCTTATTCATAAACATTTATCAAATATTTATATAACAAATTTTGTATGAAAATTTGATTTATAAACCTTTGATAAAAGTTTATGAATAAGACCATTATTTTATAAACGGTTTATAAATTAGATTTTGTATGAAACTTTTTTTTTAAAAAACTTTTATAAAATAAAAATGTTGTTTGTGAATAAGGGGGTCTGTATTTAAGAAGAAATTAAACCATTTTTTAAATTAATTTTATATAAAAAGATATTTTTATGTTACCTTGTAAAAATTGGGACTACTCTTCACGCCTGTGTAAAGGGACTGGACCAAAACTTATCCAAATATAAAAAACATTATACATTTAACATGTTAAATGGAGGATCACGTAATCCAAACATGCATTACATCAGAGTAATCTCGAAACTAAAATTATAGGATTACATAATCCACAACATGGATTTTTTAAGAACCTGGTGCTTGTAAACCAATCAACATGTTTGCATTCGATAATGTTTGCAAGGGAATAGTTAGTTAACAAAAAAAAAAAAACATATTTAGTTCATAGTTTATTAAACTCCCAGCAAAAAAAGAACTTCCAAACTTTTGTACCTTGTCTCAGATATATTTAAGCCATTTATTGTTGAATAAAATTGTGGATATTTAAGTCAAATTTTGAAGGGGGCTTTGTCAAATGAGACCTTATAATTATCTTCAAAATTGTGACCTGTAGTTTGATTACAAGGTTTACAAGCCCGCCCTATTCAGGGGCTTAGTTGTATGGGGGCTAGGTGAAATAAAGGACCGATCTTAACCATTTTCAATAGGCTTTGTCCCTGGGACAATAGAAGATCATGTAACAAATTTAATTGAATTATCTTCAAAATTGCGACCTGTAGTTTGATTACTAAATCGACTCAGAAAATGATTCTAAGCCGATTAGTATACTTTAAGGACCAATGCGTTACAAACATCAGCCCAAACCCAATATACCCTCCCCACTAAAGTGGTATAGGGTATAAAAAGATATGAATATGTAGTCAGTTTTGAAAAATTTAATTATTTTCGCTTTTTTGGAAGTCAATAAACATCACTTCCACAGATGCTAAAAAATTCTCTTAGTATTACTTTTGAAACGTTGATAAATGTAATTCTTTTGAAAGTTCTTCGATTTTTTCGCTGGGTTAATAAGATTCATTCTTACTTCTTAGAATTAAATTAATATAACAAAAAATCAACTATTCCGTAATTTCGTGGAAAATGTTCCTGTTACTGAGATATCTCAAACGCTTTACACAGTCATCAAAAGTGTTTGAAATACATAAATGAAAATGTCTTAATTGGTTCTATTTGTACTTGCTTTAAGTGAAGCTAGTTCTCTTTTAAATAGATTAATGGTTTTTAATTTAAGATTTTTTCATTTCCTTTAGGACCATTAACAGCGTTATGTAATTTTTCTTTAAAAAAATCGCTGACAAATTATAAAATTTTCTAAAATATGTTAAAAAACAAGTTAAGTTAAGATTTCCCGTTTTTCCCGGAAATGATTAAAAAAATTTCCCGGGAAATCCCGACAAACTTTTCCCGAGAATTCCCGGACGGGATTTCCCGAACCCCAAACTCTAGTTATGATTCTATTAAAATTTATACGTGGATCTAATGTATAAAATAAGAGTAAAGAAACTCACTGTATACTTCTTGGAACATAGCAGGTATGACATGTTTGTTTTCAACCTCTTGAATTTCTGAACGTGAAGGCCAAATATCACGCAAAAATACCTTTTGCCCATTTCCATCAACACCTAATGGTTCAGTCTCGAAGTCAATATCAACGCGACCAGCAATTGCATAAGCGATAACTAACAAAGGACTCGCTAAGTAATTGGCGCGTGTATTAGGATGAATACGTCCTTCAAAGTTTCTGTTGCCCGACAGTACACCACAACACACCAAACCGTTCTTTTCAATGGTGTTTACAACATTGTCATCCAGAGGACCAGAATTTCCAATACAAGTCATACAACCGTAGCCAACAATATTAAAACCCAACTGCTCCAAGTATGGAATAACGCCAGACTCCTTTAGGTAGTATGTCACCACACCAGAACCAGGAGACAATGAAGTCTTTATATAAGGCATAATATTTAAACCTTTCTCGACAGCTTTCTTAGCCAGAAGACCAGCTCCCAACATCACTGAAGGATTTGATGTGTTGGTACAGCTAGTAATAGCAGCTATAACTACTGAACCGTGTTTGATGGTGTAATTCTTGCCGTCATCCCATTGGAATTGTCCAGAAGCTTGCAGAGCATCGGATGAAATTGCGAAACCCTTAAAACCAACCTGAAATACAATTAAAAAAATAGGTTTTAAAAGTATTTCTTGTAAAATAAGCAAAATATATAACTTTTACAAAGGTTATTGACATTCTTTATTGTAAAGACATACATAAATACATAATTTTGCTGATATCTGAGTATAAACGTAACAACACTCTATAGTACGAATATGTAGGTCAATTCCATACCTACGTATGTATGTATATGGATATGTACATTAGACTTGCCCTTAAAAATATGAAGAATGACTTCGTAATAATTGTCGAATGGAAAAGCTCCATGTTGGAAAATAACATTACATAGAGACAAAGACACATAAAAAGGAGAGCAGAACGTCGTATTTACATCCTTCATTTGCAACTAAATTGTTATAACTGAAAATACATTGTTTTTAAACTAAGTACCACATGATATCCGCCGTGATAAAATCTTTCATACACATACATATTTGAATAATAATAAAATGACATCAAACTTTCAAAGTTGTTTTTCTTGTATTTTCGAATTTATTTCGTTTCACTATTTCAAAAGTGTGTCGTAAAATTTGACTGTTTATGTTCAAAAATATTTTTTAAGTTGCAAAAGTATTTTGTTTATCGAATTTTTAAACTTTCGATCGATTTATGACTCATTCAACAAATCAAATGTAGTTTTTAAGGGCAGGTGTATTACACTTAACAATTAAAAATTACGGAAGTTTTGTTTAATTTATTTATTTACATAAACACATAATTATTGTTTAAATTTCCGTATATAACTTTATACTTTACAGCCTAAATTTCTGCAAATACGATATAAAAAAAATATTTTGATCATGGAATCTATATATTATAATAAAATCACCGATTATATTTTCAAAAATGTGTGCAGACAACAACAGTGTATACATTTTAGACAGAAATAATCATAATCATTGATCTAGTTCTTTGAGTTTGTTTAGATAATTAATATTTTTTTAACACAATCCTTTTGGAGATTTTTGAGAAGTGTAAGTTTAAATTCGTCTTAATAGTATTTTATACTTTATTTGCTTATTCAGGCAAATTAAAAAATAAATATTGCAGGTATTAGCAAAATGCAAGTGTTGCTATTTTTGTTTTTTATTTAAAACAAAATTTGCCAATAAGAAATATGAAGCGACTTATGAGTAAGGTGGCATTGAACGCAGAGTTTATAAGAAGGCTTACAAAGTGTACATTCCGAATGTTTAGCTTAGTCAAGTTAGTTCAATAATAAGCTCCACACAGAGCAGTTCATAGTTTCATAATATAAATCGGTAACATTTATTTCTTAATTATTATTAAATGAAGCGAAACGAGGAATAATAAGTTTTCATTTTATTATATCGAGTTATCTAAGGAAATAGTAGCCGTGATTTTAATGAAAATATTTAGCATATCACAGTTGCTGTTTCTTTTAGATAGCTCTTTTGTAAGCCGCAAATATTTGAAAATACATCTTTTAATAGTGTTTCTAACTAAGTGAGCTTGTGTAACGTGTGCATTTTTTGTTTTTTGTTTGTAAAATTTCAATTTATGGGATACACCAAGTTCAGTTGTGTAAAAATTTTCATTTTATAATAAATTCCCATACTTGGCATCACTGGGCTTTGTTTATCTCATAATAAAGAAATAAAAGCAACGCTTAATAATATCTATAATCGTAAAACTTACGGGATTCACCAAACAAGATTGGAAATCTTGTTTCATATCGGAAACAGACACACGATCATGTGGGCGTTTAGGTCCGGACACCGAAGTAACAACAGAAGATAGATCCAATGTTATTGTTTGTGTAAAAGTGGGATCCTGGGAATCATCTGTGTAATTACGTAACTGACGTGTGGCTTCCAAATATTGTCTTATAATTTCAATTTTCTTTTCAGAACGATCTGTGAATTATTGTAAAATATACAATTAATTCAAATAAAAATTCTGAAATTTATAAATAACTAACTTGTTTGCTTCATGTAGTTCAATGTATTTTCATCGATTGGGAAATAACCAACTGTTGCACCATATTCGGGACACATGTTACTTATAGTAGCACGATCAGCAATGCTAAGTTCAGCTACACCAGGGCCATAGAACTCGACAAATTTTCCAACTACTCCTAATTGACGCAAATGTTTTGTGATGGTTAGAACCAAGTCTGTGGATGTTACAAGAGGGCTTAACTTTCCAACCAATTTATAACCGATAACTTCAGGTAAAAGCATGGAAATTGATTGGCCCAACATAACTGCTTCTGCTTCGATACCTAAAGACAATGTAAACAAAACTTGAGACTAAAATATACTCTTTTTTATAAATTATTTTCAAAATTACCCCCAACTCCCCAACCTAGAACGCCCAAACCATTTATCATTGTAGTATGTGAATCTGTTCCAACAACGCTGTCGGGGTATAACATTTTCGCTCCATCTTCAGTATCAGCTTCGAAAACAACACGAGCCAAATATTCCAAATTAACTTGATGAACAATACCGGAACCAGGTGGAACAATCAACATGTTGTTAAAAGCACGAGCACCCCACTGTAGAATGCGCAAGTTTAGTAGGTCCAAAATTTGGATAAACTTTTTATAAATCTAACTACGAACCTTCAAAAATGTGAAACGCTCCTTGTTTCGTTCAAATTCTAAATTTTGGTTCTTTGACAAAGCTTCAGAAGTTCTAGCAAAATCAACTTGAACAGAGTGATCAATAACCAGATCGGCTGGACAGATGGGATTTATTTTTTCTGGGTTACCCTTCAACTCTAATACAGCATCACGCATAGCTGCAAAGTCAACAACAGCTGGAACTCCTGTAAAATCCTACAGAAGAACTTAATGACAATAATTTCTCTCAAACTTAATGATTATTCAAAATACCTGAAGAATGACACGAGCTGGTTTGAATGAAACTTCAACATCATTTTGGCCCTGTTTCAAATCGGGTGTCCAGGCTAGAATATTTTGCACATCCTTTTCTAATACGTGAAAGTTGTCGCAATTGCGCACTGCTGATTCCAATAGAACTCTTATGGAATAGGGTAACTGATCTATAAATAAAACAAAGTGAATATAAATTACACAGTGAGACAAAATAAACGAAAATTGAAATACCTAGGAAGTGATACTATTTTTCTGAAATAGTATCACTTCCCAGAAAAATAGTATCACTTCCCAGGAATTTATATCTGTCGCAAAGATTTTGGAAATTTTAACATATCCTCATTAAAATTCTATCAAATTCATATTTAAAGGCCTATAATTATTTCATGGGAAACTGTATCTAAAATATAGAGGTTTAAGAAAATTGTCGTATATCCAAGATCAATTCAAATTTAAATTGTGTTTTCCTTTCTCCACATGTAATTTATAAAAAATATAATTTAAAATGTTATAATGTTAACGCTTTCCAGGTTTCATTATTTTTATGTATGTATGTAATTTAAAATGTTATACTGTTAACGCTTTCCAGGTTTCATTATTTTTATGTATGTATGTATGTATGTATGTATGTATGTATGTATGTATGTATGTATGTATGTATGTATGTATGTATGTATGTATGTATGTATGTATGTATGTATGTATGTATGTATGTATGTATGTATGTATGTATGTATGTATGTATGTATGTATGTATGTATGTATGTATGTATGTATGTATGAATGTATGTATGTATGTATGTATGAATGTATGTATGTATGTATGTATGTACAGAATTGTACACAAAGCATGGAAAGAATGAATTCTATTTGGAAATAATTCCCTTATATTTTTAATTCGGCTTTAAATTTTTGAATGTACCATTCTTTAAAATCATTCTTTGAATTTAAATTTTAAAGCTGAAATCCTTGGCTTTATATTCCATTGAATTAATTCATTTCATTTCATTTTTCATTTATTTATTTTCATAACATGTAATATAAGCCTAAGAGGCCAAAATAAAAATATTACATAGCAGTAACAATAATACCTGAATACTTAAAACTATGTATATTAATACATTAAATAATAACATTACTATAATTCATTCAATAGCTAAAATACAATTTACCAAATTGATCAAATTGGCTCCCCAGCCAGGAAAAAAATTCCTAAGAGAATTCATTTCAATTCAATTGAATGATCATTCATATTTGTTTAATTCCTTCTATTACAAATTAAATGAAAGAAAAAAATTAATTCAATTTTTAATATACAGAATGCTTTTGAATTACAAAACAAAACTTTCATTCAATCTATTTCAAATTGAATGGTTGGAATTCAAACAAAATTTAATATCATTCAGAGGGAATTTAAAAATCAATAGGAATTGTTGAAATTTATTTTAATTCAATTTGTAACAGATTGAATGCAAACAAAATTAATTCATTCAGAAGGAATTTAACATCCCAGCAAAAAATAATTGATGTCATACTTTACAAATGACATCTTAATCACATCTAAAAATGCGATTGCATATTTTTCGCTTCTATAAACCAAATATTTCCTTACAAATAAAAAAAAGAGTTAAAAGTGAGGAAAGAGATGTTGAAAAGTCACTACAAATAACATATTCGAAGTACATCAAATTTTGGTAAAAAACCAATGAAATTTACATAAGCGTGTCATTGAAAAAATGTGGTTTATTTTTGACATCCAAATATCGGATTTTTACTGCATCTATGAATAAGATTAGATGTAGTTTAAAGTTGTCAAAAATGAACAACATCCCTCCAATGACACGCTAATGTAAAATTCATAGGTTTTTCACCAAAATTGGAAGTACTTGAAGTATGTTATTTGTGGTGAAAATTCTACTTCTTTTTCCTCACTTTTTTTGCTGGGATTCTATAGGAATTAATTCATTAGAGAATTAATTTAACTACATCGAAAGCTTTAAGAATTAATTCTAGGAATTAAAACAAAGAGAATGAGTTTGAAGAATTGTTAATTCTTTAAAATATAACTCAATTTCAAAAAAAGAATTAGGGAATGAATTCTTTTAGAGCTTTGATTGTACAGAAAACTCTATTCTGTTCTAATTTTGAACTCTTTTCCAATATTTTCTATTTTATTCTCATAGTCTATGTTGCCTGTCAAAGAATTCCATTCCGATCGAAACTGGAATTATTACTTAGAAAACAAATTGATTAAAACGTTAAAAAAAAAAAACAATAACTTTAAACAAACTTTAATCTCATTTTGAAAATTTTAAGTGGATCTATTCCACAAAATGTATCGTTTTCCTTTTTTAACAAGAAACATAGAAAAATAATTCCACTTTCGATCGGAATGGATGGATGTAATACTGCGTTTTACGTGCTGATAGGTAATTTTTTGTAAATACATTATTCATATCCCTAATGTATAGCCATCAGTCTCTATTAGTTTATAATGAATTTTAAATAAAATAAACTATGAAAGGGGTGCAATAATTTTGACAGCAGCCGTATAAACATTGTTGAAGAGATAAGATTAACCAATCTCAAATTGATAAAATATACTAAGTACTAGTAAAATATACTAAATATACATACATATCGCTCATCAGTGTCAAACTTTCAAAGCCATTTTACTCCAAACTTTGTTGGTTACATGTACATTTGAGTGATCCTAAAACAAAACTTGCTTGTGTTCGTTACTAAAATAAAAGATTAATTAGATCTAATAGCACGTTTCTAAAAAGGAACAGCACCCTGCAGGAAATTAATCAATAATTATCTAAAAGGCACTAGTACTAATAATATAACAGCATGGAAAATGAATGAAATTTATGGACATAATATAATCCACTATGTCATCGTTAGTGATAGAAATCAGAATTTGTCCAAACTTCAATTTTGCATTGTTAGGTTAATGTATTTGCAAAATTTTTATTTTTTATTATTTTTTACATTTTTATACATAAATAAAACCATAAAATAAAATTATTTTGTATTAATTTTCACTTGGAACCATGCAGGTTTACAAAGGAGCAAAACCATAAATTAACCATAAATTTTTGTGAACATTAGAACTAGTAATAATAAATATAAAATATTAATAATAAAAATTAGTTCCAATAACACATAAATCTCACTTGATTAAATTAACAATCTGAATTAATTTTTTAAGTTTTAAAAAAATTGTTTAACTGCGGAATAGGTTGAATTTAGGAAGGTATTTAGAATGTTATTAAAGAATTCATGAAACTTACATTCCCTTTGCACTACTGCCAAACTTTTTTGCTGGGTTTAAACCCCATATATTCTCTTTAAAATAAGTAATAAAAATGCAAATTGCAATTGCAAAAAAGAATAATCCTAATACATATACATACATATATCAATTCTCCATCGAATTGGTGCTAAATCAATAAAGTCTAGTTTTCAGGAGAACAAAAAACTATTAATTCGTGAAATATGTATTGCACAAAAAGAAAATGTTTCTTCCGTAATACTAATTACTAATTCCTATTTATGGAAAAATTTAATATTTAGCACATTACAGCGATTTTTTAAGATATAATTTTTTGGTCGATAAAAAAGAAGAGAATAAAAAAAAACTACCAATAACATTTTCGAAGTACATCAAATTTTGGTAGAAAAGCAATGAAATTTACATAAGCATGTCATTGAAAGAATGTGGTTTATTTTTGACATCCATATATCGGATTTTTACTTCTCCTAAAAATAAGATTAGATGTAGTTCAAAGTTGTCAAAAATGAACAACATCCCTTCCATGGAAAAATAATAAGTCTAAAATTAATAAAAAATTAATAAGTCTAAAACTTAAAAAACTATACATTCAATTTCTTAATCTTTAACAGTTAGGCAAAAACGGGGGTTTTCGAAATTAAATTTGGTTTGAAGATTGTATATTGTATATTGTTTTGATTTTGTTTAAACCTATGTATATGTTCGTGTTCATCTTGTTAATACATATACAAAATAAATTTTAAATTATTTTGATATTTTAAAAAATGTTGTAAAATTTGCATGGGAAGTTAGCACCATGATGTAATAAGTGCATCCTGGTTAGCAATTTCTTCAAAAATAAAAAAAAAAAATAACTTTGACATAACATATTAAAAACAAGTAGGAAAGTATAGTCGGGCATGGCCGTGATACTAGTGTTCATTAGTGAATTATTGACCTTCAAGTCATTTTCTGAAGGGGACTTTGTATGGGGGCTAGGGTCAAATAAAGTCCGATAATTACGGAAATCGGTAGTATTATTAAGACGTATATAGAACTGAGTTTTGCCGATTTTGTACAGATACTACAATATTTAACATAATTATGCCGTGGATCATGCATTAAAGTATCCTTTGGCATCAAAAACCCACTTTGTGCCAAGATTGAGTTAGCACATTTTAAATATAGCGTGACGATATGTGACACAGTTTCCAAATTGTTTCTTTGTAAGAAATATAAAATCGCAAAAAAGCTTCGAAAATTACCATAAGCAGCACAAGGACAAACAAACTCTTGTTTTAGTTGGGAACATCAGTAACTTTCGTTTTGGTGGAATGTACATACATGTGTATGAACGAACATACATATTTAAACTTGATTAAATTTAACGCGTTAAAGATATCAATTAAAACAAAAATAAGAAAATAAATCTGTCGGATCTTCTGTTATTTGTTTACAATTTTCCTATTCAATTCAGCAACAATTGAAGTCTAAAATTTTATTTACATAAAATTTCCATAATGACATGGCAAATCATAAAAGAAAAAATAAACACATTCCAATGAGGAATTCTTAATCAAGTGATAACATAAGAACATCACCTCATACGATATTGTAGTTGTTTTTACTGCTATTGATAAAGTTGTAGTTATGTACAAAATACATACATATATATATATATATATATATATATATATATATATATATATATATATATATATATATATATATATATATATATATATATATATATATATATATATAATTTATGTAAATAAAATTTTAGACTTCAATTGTATATATATATATATATATATACAAACGTATGTATGTATATATGCACATATGTATAAATAAATCCACTCTTGCACACTTACTCTTAAAAAATATTTATATTCATAGATACAAAGTATACAAATATGTATGTATGTATGTTTGTATGTTGATATTTCTAAAATATTGTGTCGTTGCGGAATTGGGGGACACAACCAGTGGAAGGAAACTTTCACCTATAAGACAAAAACTGGAACGAACAAACATACAAATATATGTGAAACATATTGTATGTATGTATATGTACCTATTTAGCTTAAAATATAATTAATTAATTAAGCAAAATTAAGGTGGACGTGTATTATGCAAATAAAAAAGCAATGAACGTTTTTATTAGAAGGCAACGATAAATTTAAAAAGTTTAAAGTTCAGTCATATAGTTAAGCAGATATAACTTTCTTTGATTGTATGGCAGCTGCAATATTATAAAATTTTCGACTCACCATATTTTGAGTTAATTGATCCCAAATCAAAGTATTTATATTCAACACCGTCCTTGTTGAAAATTTTTTGGTACTGCGCAAAAGGATTTAAGCCTGAAAATTATACATATTTCAATTATGTAATTAATTTTTTAGAAATAAAATAACTCCATGGTTGAAAATCAAGGCTTACCAGACATTGCGATACTTGTTTTAATGTATGCAAAAAAAACAATAATTACTTAATCCGAGAACGACAATTACCCAACATAAACCTACTCCCGATGGAATTAGAAAACGACTAAAAATTGCGAATAGAACAGAAAAACTCATAACCAAAGTAAATTAATAAAGTAGCCAAAGTAAATTAATAAAGTAGCGACACGAGTTGTTGTACAACAAACGTCTACAAAAACCACAGGCAATTTGTTTTTGTTCGAAATACTCACTTGTCAAAATTTGTTTACAAAAATGAACCAATAATTAATGGAAAATATGGCATTATTGTTGTACTTTCCAAAAATATGTTGTTATTTATATTAAAAGTCACAGAGTTTTCTTTATTTTTTAAAAATTAGAACATTTTTAAAAATATTATACACTTAAAATACACTTTTTCACATTAAATACAACAAATTACTCAGAAATTTATACAAAAGCAAGCGTTAAAATGAAAACAAATATGGCAACATAAACATTTTTGACAAGTAAGTCCACAAATAGCAAGTTTAAAAAAAATAGTCAGCTGTTCAAATGAGTCTACTTTATAAATTTACTTTGAAAGTAGCGACACGAGTTGTTGTACAACAAACGTCTACAAAAACCACAGGCAATTTGTTTTTGTTCGAAATACTCACTTGTCAAAATTTGTTTACAAAAATGAACCAATAATTAATGGAAAATATGGCATTATTGTTGTACTTTCCAAAAATATGTTGTTATTTATATTAAAAGTCACAGAGTTTTCTTTATTTTTTAAAAATTAGAACATTTTTAAAAATATTATACACTTAAAATACACTTTTTCACATTAAATACAACAAATTACTCAGAAATTTGTACAAAAGCAAGCGTTAAAATGAAAACAAATATGGCAACATAAACATTTTTGACAAGTAAGTCCACAAATAGCAAGTTTAAAAAAAATAGTCAGCTGTTCAAATGAGTCTACTTTATAAATTTACTTTGCTCATAACAGGGTGCACAGGGTGCACTTATAAGGTGAAGTCAATTCTACAAAACCAACAAAAGTAGATACTTCTGTCAAAAAATTTACATGTTGCCACCGTTTTTTTTTTTTAATTTACCTTACAAAAAGACAATCCCACATGCCCAAAAATCTCTTCACGTAAAGTAAATATGTATTATAAGATAAAATTTATTAAAAATTATACATGAATTGAAAAATAGAATATTATTTACTATTTACTTATTAAAAAAGTAAATAAATTATCAATTAAAATAACAAAAAATTAGTATTAGATTACAAAATTGTAAGTATGTAGTAGCAAAAATACAAATTATATACACATTATTTTTTATCAGTCAATATTGGGAACTTATAATACCGTGTAGGTCTCTACTATTGTCGTATAAGAAATATATAATGATCTTTACAAAAATGTGACCAAACCACTACCATGGAAAGTTGTTAAAAGTTAAGATATCTATGATAAAATCAAGTTTTAATAATTTTATTTACAATTGTGGGATGTTTGTACTCTCAATTGATTAGTAAAAAGTTCCCTATAATTGATAAAATAGATGCATATTTAAGACAAATAGTTTGTGCAATTTTTGAGTATTTCGCATAAATTTACTACGGATTAAAATGAATATAAAATTTATTTAAGGCCCTTCAGGCGATCACACTTTACGTACGACAAGTCTAATGAAAAAGTAAAATGAAATTCCATCCGTATTACAAAAAAGAGAATAAAAGTCGTATGATTTATATTTTTTGTGTTTACACGATTGGTATAAAACAATAACAAAGTAAGATGAAACAGCTGTTTCACTTTTTTGTATGTGTTTACATAAAAATACATCCCTGATCTAATGCGACTTGCTTGTTTTTTTAATCATTTCAAAAAAAGAAGAGAGCCATACGACTGTCAAATTTTCCATCCGTATTCTCTCTCAATGTGCGATGATTTCGTTACATATTCCGTTTAGACGATCCCATCCGTTCTCTTCTACTCAAAATTTTGACAGATCATATTACTTGTCTGCCCGTGTGGCTTTATTAATTTTGTACATATTTTTTCGGATTGTGGCAACTCTAAATGGTGTACTTTGACAGTTTTATCTACCTCAAATAAAAAAATGAATGATCAGCTGTTGAATTGACTTCACCTTATGAGTGCACCCTGACTCAAATTTATACAAGGTGGCCTCTGTTAAACAGCTGATATTTTTCTTAATATGTTTTAGGGTGCACTTATAAGGTGAAGTCAATTCAACAGCTGATTGTTATTTTTTTAATTTACTTTGTATACAACTGTCAAAATGTACCATTTCCAGTTGCCAGATGCACATAAAAATCATTTATTTACATTGGGATTAATTCCATTTTCAGGATACTAAAATAATATATACTTATAATTAAATGAGTAATTATTTATATCATTAAAATTCACGTTATATGTTTATGTATATCTTAAACATAATATTTTTAATGAAAACTGTTTAAATTGAAGTAAAAAAACAAAAGTTCCACACAATAAAACAAGAGTATTTTTCATTTAATTTTGTAGTAAAATCTTTATAAGAATATAATATGTATTTAAAATACGTTATAAAATAAGTATTTTTATTTTTAGTCTAATATTATACTTTTTGGAAATTGTAATTGATTACATCTATATATATAAACAAGAACGTGTGTTTATTTGTTTGTGGGTTTGTTTGTTTGAAGTCCATAAAAGGCTAAATGGCTGGACCGATTTTCTTGAAATTTCAACAGTACTATAGGATACTTCTTATTTTAAAATTTCAAGTAGGCGAGGTGCACGCTCACATACCTAATAAATATTTAATGTCGCATATCTCATAAACTGCTAGAGTGTTCAAATTTTGTATGGACGACTTTGACGTATATATGAACAAAATGGGCGTTTCTTAATATTAAGTGTTCCGGAAGTGATTTTTTTAGTTAATCACGTTATCTACACAATTTTAATATAAACTATAAAACAATATTGTGTAATATGTTAACATTTAATAGAAAAAAATATTTTTCTTAAATAACATATTTGTATACATACCAATTATGCCATTCTTTAAATAAAATGATATTTGTTTACGAGATGCTTGGTATTTTCAGATTATTTACATAAATAATTCAAAATATTAACGAAGTTTTTCTCCGTTTAACGGACATTTTTAAATATAAAAATGTAAACAATAACAAACTTTGACAGCTACGTAAACCAGGCGAATTAAGAAAAATATTATCAGCTGATTGAATAACACCACCTTATATGAATTCGCCTTGGTCATCGGAGAATTCAGAATACCAAGCGAATTGGTTATATTTTTTTTAAATGTAGAGTGATGTAGTGATTGAATAACACCACCTTATATGAATTCGCCTTAGTCATCGGAGAATTCAGAATACCAAGCGAATTGGTTATATTTTTTTTATATGTAGTTTGACATTGTGCCTGCACTTGAAGGCGAATTGGCTGTAAGGGAAAAATTTCAAAAACAGCTGACAAATAAATCAAAGCGAATTTAAATTAAACAAAAAAAAATTATAAATTTGAATCTGTTTATAATTTATTTTGATGTTTTAACTTTTAAAGATTAAAAACACAAAAATATACCCTAATCACACAATTTCACTTTAATCACAAAATTCACATATACAAAATGAAACCAGTTTGACATTAACAAAATTAAAACAGAGTTTGACATTTACAAAATGTAAACAAAGTTTGACATTAATTATACACCACGGAGAAAAAATTAACATAATAGCAAAGAACGATCAGCTGTTCTGATAACACTACCTTATAATTAATCTTGTATACAACTTTTTTTGTTTTTGTAGAATTCACTTCACCTTATTGTTCCATCATGATATGTTTTGTACCATGGTATATTAATTTACATGTATTTTGACAGTGTGCTGGCACTTTTAAGTGTAGGCATACTGTCAAACTCCATATATAAAAAATAAAATGAATTCGCTCTGTTTTTCTGAATTCGCCGACGACACTACCTTATAAATAATATATCTTGTTTTGTACATTTAAATGTCCAATTGACACATACAATGTTGCCAGAAACTATTTCTGTGTTCGTCAATATTAAATCCAGGGATGTCAAAATTCGATAAAATAACTCGCTCTTCATTAGACCTGGTCCACACAAGCAAACTTTTGCTGAGAAACTTTTTCTTAATTCTCTTTTAAAGTTTCCTTAATGTCCACATATTGAAACTTTTGTTTCAGAAACAACGTATTAATTGCATTGATTTGTTGTTGTACGAATGAGAAAAATAATAAAACAAAACAAGTTTCCGAGTACGAGAAACTCCGTACCGCGAGAGAGATGAATGATATTCTTTCTCTTTTTCTCTCACGCAAAATCAAAAGTTTCCCAAAAAAAGTTTCCTAGTGTGGACCGGCAGTTAGGAAAACAAAATGATTTTTAAATATAAGTTGTAAAAGTCGAACAAATAACAAATTAAAAAAACCGTAACATATAAGGATTGGCCCATGATTGACTTTAACCACTTTTATAACATAAGGTTAAAAATATTCCACTACACAGAATTTAAAAAAGGATAATAATAATAATACGAAGAAGAGTATAATTATCCTGTTTTATAGTAAAAATAATTAATGAAATAATAAAATGTCATAAATGTATGTATGTATATGCTTTTCGTCAATTAAAATTCTTTAAACTATAGATGAAGTTACAATCATTTAGTAACTATTTATTGAATAAATATGATGATAATATTATTTGAAATTCCATAATTCTCAATAAAACAAAAATTTAGAAGTTTATAATGAATAGGGAAACCAAAACATTCAAATGCATGTTTTTTATGGTGCATCGCATAGACTTATGGAAAAGACATTAACACGTTTCAGAACAATTTAAGAATTTTGACATACACTCAAACCTCGTTTTATGCGAATTTATTTTATGCGAATTTGAATTAGTGCGGTTTCAAAATTCTATAATTTTTCTTCGCAAAAATGATTTTGAGGAAAATGTTGGTCCACACACATCCAAAAAAAGTTATCAACAAGGTACTACTACTGATTTTATACCAATTCCGGTTCGGATATATAAAGTATTGTTTAAATCCTTTGTACATGAAGAAATATTATATATATATTTTTTTTTAATTTTATATATTTTCTATATATTTTTATTATTTGGAATTGGTATTGTTTTGTTGTTTGTTTCCTTTATTTTTATTGGTTTCAGTGAAGAATTAAATTTTTGTTGATTTTTTATATCCGATTTTGTTTGACTTTTAAGGGAATAATTTGAAAATGTCCGCTTTTTATTTAAAACCCAATTAGTGGATTTTGCATGGAGCTAGTGTATTGTTTTGTACGAATTTAAATGATGCGCTTTTTTGCGAAACGATTAATTCGCATAAAACGAGGGAGGTTTGAGTGTACATAGATTTTTTAGAGCATATTTTACTGATAAGAACATAATTTGATTTTAATATTACATTTAGAGTGTGTGGCAATCGGTAAACATTTACTTGAAAATGTAAATTTTTGATAGATATGAGGTGAATAAAATTTTACTAGCTCATAGGGCTACATACATTTTTGACAAATGAAAAGAAAAATTTTAAAATCCAAAAAAATAAAATATTTTATATTTTTAGTTTATAATACATTTGTGATTGTAGAAATTAATTTTAATAATAAAAAATCAATAAAAGTGTTTCTTTTATTGAAATAAATGCAGATTTTCTTATGAAATTAGTGACAATTGTCAAAATTTCATGTAACCAAAAAGATTTCGTTTGACAAAGCAAAAGTGATAATATTTTCCACCATAAGAAAATTTTATTTTACCATAGAAATTTGCTACCGTTTGGCACACAGTCTTAAAGCATAATTTGATATTTTATGCAAATGTACAACACAGAAAAAGGTTTCAGCATAAACATTATGAACTGCTTTCATTGACTAAAGTTAATAATATTTAAGAATAAGTTCCTACATTATATGAACATTTCCATTTTTATATTTTTATACTTTTTAAAAAATGATTGAAATTTTCTTTGGAAATTTGTTTATTTCTTTATGTTTTTTAGATTGAAAACAATGAAAATAACGCGTTAACTTTTTTTCATATTTTGTTTTCCAATATTTTTATTTATTTATCATAAAAATTTGCTAATATGTGATTTTTTTTCTAAAAAAGGAAGATATTAATAGGAAATGAAAATCAACGAAAATGAGCAAAAAAAAAAACAAAAAAATCTTTCATGTACAAATTCAAACATTTTGAACTTTTAATATTCTGAATGCAAATGGTTTGGGAAAAAAGGTCATGTTCGATTCATACAATATATTCCATCATTCCAGTTACATATGTATTATTTTTTTCTGTGAACAATACAATTTTGAAATTTCATTACAGATGCACACTTAATTTTTGAAAGAGAGATGAAATGTTGTTTATTTCAGAAAATAATTTTCAACCCTATTAAAATTTTCAATGTTAAAAAAGTTTTTATTGTCTTTATTTATTAGAGCATATTTTATAAATTTTTTTAAAGCATATTTTTGGTTTACCTGATAATGAGTATAAAAAACATAACGTAAATTTACGACACGTGTTGAGTAATCAAATGAAAATACTGTCAAAACAAAGCAAATATTTTCATTTTTAGATCCATTACAACTCTGTCATTTTAATAAAATCTAACGCATAACAACCCTGCGTTATTGTTTTTCTATTTATGTTTTAATGTTGATATTCTTCCAGTTATAGAAATACGTTAATAGTCGGTGGATGTGCTTAGGACCGAAAAGAATATTATTTATACTGAAGGCGCAAAAAAATTACGCTTTTAAATATAAACAAATTATACTCATTCCTACAACAGTTGATTGATACTGATTACTAACGAAATATAAATCTACACAACAAATTGTTAACGATATAATAAATCTACATACTTGGTGTTTTTAATTAATAAAGAGTTGATGAAAGTACATTGTATAAAATTGTTTTATTGTAAAAAAATTATAAATAAATATGTGTAAAATATCAAAGTAATAATATTCAAAAAAAAAAAAAAAAATATGTAAACTATAAACAATTAAATTTAATTACCGTTATACTCACAAAAATTTTATTTCTTCTACATCTCGTCTTTCTTGTAATTTGTTTCTGTTTTGTGCTATCTTTGTTTTTATCCAACAACCCCGGTATTTAGATACAATTCGTGCTTTACTTTAATACCGTATACGCCAAATGTCAGAATAAAATATAAAAGATAGAAGTTAATAAACAAAACAATAAAACAAAATACCCATAAAGAAAAAATCAAAGTACTTAAAAAAGTATAAAAAATATTTAAATTTCTAAACACTGTTATTTGTATCATTTTTCATCATGGATGATGAGTTTAAATTATGCTGGAAAAATTTCCAGGACAACATTGCCAGTGGTTTTCAAAGTCTTTATGATCGTGGAGATTTAGTAGACGTAACGTTGGCATGCGACGGAAAGTTACTGCAAGCTCACAAAATCGTCTTGGCAATATGTAGTCCATATTTTCAAGAGATTTTTATTTCGAATCCATGTAAACATCCCATAAGTAAGTACCTAATATTAATATAATAGAAATATTGAAATGGTATCCACATTTTATCCATGTTTAGGTTTTATTAATATTGTTCAACATGTATGTATGTTGTACGATTAATTTATGTTAATGTATTACGTACATACATATGTATATATGCCCAGCAGTTCGACAAAGAGTTAATGCATCCGAAACAGTGATTTCCACTAACGTCTAACCACCTGGTTGGCTCTAATTCGTCCTTCGTCACGGATTTACTCTTTGCAAACGAGCGTGAAGATAATCGTCACCTTAGTGTCCCCGTTTCTAAGAGAGATACTGGACACTTAAAAAATAAACATAACATAAGCATAGATTACAAAACTATGGGGTGACGATTGACTTCCTCGTAGAAAGTACACCTGGGTCTCTCCGACCGAACTGCTGGGTCTACGTACTATACGGTAGTAAGTAATTTTTACGCTGCCTCGAGCTTTTATAACAGATTTTATATCAATTAGGGCGTGTTTTACTGTTTTTGTTGTCTATACCTTTTAGATAAAGATAAGGAGAAGTTATGTACCAATTTTCATTTACGTTTCTAAAATTCCGCAGCAAACCCCCAATTTTCCTGGACCAATATTAATTGTTGAAAAATAAATTAATAAAAATATGAAATTTTGTAACAGTTCCAAAACATTTTGAATACTATTGTATATCGTCATATGAAATACAAAAAGCTCTATGTTACAAAAAAATCAAAATCGAATTGATTATGATGCACCGTATTAAAATACATGTTTCTTCTAAATTTTATACTCCTACAATTAAAATCAACGTCCCTATCAAAGAAATTCTAAAAGGTAATGTTCTAAAATTACCTTAAAATTCATGAAAATTTTAAAATTCTTTTGAATTTTTAACTTTGAAACAGTGAAATATATAATGTTATATAACAATGCACTTTTAGCGAATCCTTGTAATTTAGAGATTATTTTAACAGTTTTAGTTTTTTTTTTTTCAAAGAAAAATTCCAATTTCCGAAAATCTTTATGAAAACAAAGAAGCCTTCCATGTTTCGGCCTATTCTCAAGGGCGTAAGTTCCATATCTCCGTAAGTAAAACAAAAAAACCACAAATTATTCTTCAAATAATAATTTGTCAATAAGAAATAAGCTTAACCTGAGGAAATGTTGAACATTTTTGGTTTATTTATCATTTTAGACGGGTTTTTGCTTCTGAAAAATTTGTTCAATGTAACTTAGGGCTTTTTGGATTTCATATGACGATATACAAATGTACATATGTTGAATTATGAATCTGTTGTGATAACCAATAAGTTAGTAAATTCAAAGATTACCGAGAGACTTGTATGTTCGTAAAGATTTTTAAATTTTATCTCCTACAATATTTTAGTGGCGTTAAAGAAACCAAATTCTTAAAAGAGCAAAAGAATAGCATGTTTTGGTACGAACTCAACTATATGTGGTTAAAGGCGATTATAAAATTAAACTAATTAGTATTAAAAATTTATATCACGTATGCGGTATTGTTTGCTTCATGTTTTGCACTCAAAATCTCATTTTCATGAAATTGAGAGATAGCGAGACTATTGAATATAGTCCCTCAATATCCTTTTTAATTACGGTATTCGAAATTAAAAATGCAGAATATGTATGTGTGTAATTTATAAACAAATATTTGACAACGTATGAATGCAAATTTCCACCTTGTGCAATGATATCTATTAGACATTTCCCATTGAATAATAAGCTTTAAACTTTTAATATTATAAATATAATAAATAATTCAAAAACAAGAAAATATATTTTTAATTTAAATGCATAAAACTATATAATTAGTAGCACATATTTTTATATTGAACGATGTCTAGATATATAGAACACCCTGCTATCAATACGAGCTATTATTATTGACAATATGTTAAAATAAATTCTAAAATAAGAATTTGTACTTTTGGAATAGAAATAGCATAGTATTTTATTATAATATACACAAAGAGTAAATTTGCATGATAAAACTCAAATTAAAAATCAGGACATGAATAATATAAAATAAATATAAATGAAAAAATTACAGAAAAGTTAAATTAAAATAATTTTGTACATTTTGAACTCTCCATACTTGATTAATCTGCAAATAAAATATATATTGTAATGTTTATTGTCACAAAAATTATGTTTATGTCTAGGATTAGTTGTTAACACTTGGCATTTCTTGTAAACTACCTCCGTTTAATCAATAGACAAAATTAACTATGTAATCAAGTACTCAACAACAATTTTCGAAGATACATTTTAAAATCGCTAATCGTTCACTTAAATTGGACCAAAGGGATTTTCAAACGCCCTTAATTTTATATTTTTAAATTCGAAATGCAATGTTATGTTTGTAACGTTATTTATGGACCGATTTTGGTGATTAATACATACATACATATATACATACATACATACAAACATTTTTTTTGGTCATTTCGAATCAAAAACGTAACGCACCATCCCCAATTTCTAACATAAACCAAAATGTATTCTTTTGTCATATCGCGACTATTTTTACGCAAATATACTTTTTGACATCCCTTAATCAAAAAGTCCATAAAATATAATTTATTGATCATATTTGATTTGACCATATCTCCGATTCTTATGAAACGATTTTACTGGTTTTAAACAGCTAAATTCTTAAAAGCATATCTAATTCAATTATTTAAGATTTGGATTCCCAAGATTTATGGAGGCTCCAAAAAACTAAAGTTAAAAAACAGACGGACAGACATTCGGTGCGTGAACTTATTTAACAACCGCGAAAAAATAATGACGTAGTTGCTCACATTTTTTAATGGTCTATTCGACTATACTATGCCAACTTGGATATCGTCATATGAAATCCAAAAAGCCCTAAGTTACAAAAAAATCAAAATTGACTTTTTGATTATGATGCACCGTATCAAAATACATGTTCCTGCTAAATTTTACACTCCTACAATTAAAATCAACGTCCCTATCAAAGAAATTCTAAAAGGTTTATGTTCTAAAATTACCTTAAAATTCATGAAAATTTTAAAATTCTTTTGAATTTATAACTTCGAAACTGTGAAATGTTATAATAAGTTGGCATCAAATAAAACAAAAATGGCACTTTTAGCGAAAATCTTTATGAAAACAAAGACCACTTATGCCTTCCATGTTTGGGCCTATTTGACCAACAAAAACCGATTTGAATTTAGTTGAAAATGTTAAAACTTACTATTTTTTAATGTAACATACGCCCTTTAGGGTTTTAGAAAAAACAAATTCTCAAGGGCGTGTGTTTCATACCTCCGTAAGTAAAACAAAAACCGCAAATTTTTCTTCAAATAATAATTTGTCAATAAGAAATAAGCTTAACTTGAGAAAATTTTGAACATTTTTGGTTTATTTAAGAAATAGATCTACTTCTAAATCTATTAGTGGTACCCTTAAAATACATATAGATTATCTTTGTTCGTCAATATCAACAACTTTTTTAGTAAAAAATACTTTTACACTTTGTTTCAGTTTTCGATAGAAATAAAAATGTACCTAATTTTACAGCTTTTAACCGATATCGATTGTACTAAAATTTTGTACCATTTCGTTTTCAATACCAATGAACAAAATAACATAACAAGTCTATCATTTCCGGTTAACACTAATGCACGGAATTTCGTAAGTCATACACAAAAAAAAAAAAAAATAAATATTTGTGTATAATTTGATGTTTTTCAAACTGACCGATATAAATCAATTTTAGTTGTATATACAATTTAAATGAAGAAACCCACAGTGATAAATAAAGATTGATATTACAATTAGGATAAATTTCATACAAATTTTACAAGTCCCTATATATACATACATATTTACATCAAATCCCCATTTACATATAATAAAGCTTTATAACTGATTTTATTCAAAATTATGATTTTTTTTATTACTTGAGTGCGAGGATTGAGTTTTTTATTTAATACAATTTTATAATCAAGCCCATAGATCCAAATATGGCTTAAAAATCTTCACTAGAAGTAACAAAATTAGCAAGGGTTCTTAAAACAGAGGCGCTACAAATGTAGGGCACCAAATTCGGAAACTTTTGGAGGATGAAGTATTTAGAATAAAGCCTAATGAAGTTTAAAAGAAGATACAACGGAAAATGGTCAGGCATGCTTACGGATTTTTGTTGGTCTATTTGCCGCGAAACATCAATGAATAGAAAAACAAATGCAAAGTAATAACTTACATATATACATCCAGACATCCTTATATGTAGTAAATTTTATTTGTGTTTCTAACAAAAAATTTTATTTTTTAAAACACTTTTGCAAAAAAGTAGAAGTGATAAAATTTTTTTGTTGGCAGACCTGGATTTAGGAGCAATTAATCCATACCAATTAGCCAAATTTAAAGGAGCGCAAAAAAATTTTTAGAGTTAAAAAAATCAAACAAAAATTTTTGGCACATTCAAAATATTTTGTGTGAATATAAACATACATATGGGAAATTTCGTGTCAAGTGACCCAAGATTTAAAATCAATGTCTTCGGATTTGGATGGAATTTGCACCAAGGTTAGTACTATTTGCACTAGGTTAGCTCTATCGTTCAAGAACTGACGGAGTTAGAGGAGGAGAAACTGGAAACTTTAACTGAATCTTTGCCCTCTGATTGTTTTACTAAAGTATTTAATAGCCTATTTTGATAGTCATATTGATCCATTTCTGCATCCAACATCATACAGGACCAATAACACATCAGGGAAATGCAATAAATATGTATCATCAAATTTCCTCCATTGTAATAAATGATTTCTCTGGAACACTTTAGCTTTATCTGCATGATTGGAGGATACTATGACGAATTCGGTGGCGTTTTCCGGGCTTAGTGGTGATTCTATACACATGGTGGATGTACAAATGGATTAGTAAGACTTTTAAAATATACTCCTAAATACTGTAGTAAACAAATTAGAGGATAAAAGTTCAATTAAATGGCGTTTTTTGGTTGATAACGATCCAAAATATGTTAAAACCACAGAGAGGAGCTAATTTCTAGATCCAAAATCCAATAGAGAACATATGAAATGATATGAAGCAACAAAGAAATTCTTAAGAATTCTGCCAATTTATGGTTTGAAAGTTAAAATTTATGTCATGAAATTTCTAGTGGGTTCTGGTTAAGATTATGTCCAGGAGAAGAAATGATATAATCAAAATGTGCAACTATTCTACAAAATATAAAATTTTAAGTGAAATTTGATAAATTTTGCCGGTTGTTAGCCATCGATCATCACTCACTGAGTACAGACGAGCGTTGATTATATTGTGACTTGTTAGTGTAGAATAACGGTTTACAGTTATTTTTTTATTTTGCTTTGAACTTTACTTCACTAAATTTTTGTAAATAGTTTTGTTTTTGGTGCAATTAATTACATAAAGAACGTAGCGGACAATTCGAAAATGGCTCCCGGGCCACCAAATATTTCATCGAATAGGTTTGCCATTCTTGGCGACGTTTTTGATCAACCTCAGCTACCAACACCCAGCCCAAACACGACACTAAGTGATCCTAAATACCTTGTAATATCATCAAAGGATAATCAACTGAAAAAATTAATCCCATTCAATATACAAAGAGGACGCAATTTCAACACTAATAGACTGCATTAGTCAACTTAGAGATGGAAATCTTTTGATTTTTGTCCGTAACCAGGGCATTGCAAACAAATTCTTGGAGGCGAAAACATTACTAAATTTATGTGAGATCAAAGTTCAACTTCATGAGAATTTGAACTTTGTTAAGGGAGTTGTATATGCACCTTGTTTAAAGGACGTACCTGATGACGAAATTGTTACTGAGCTTAAATCTCAGGGAGCAGTTTCGGTATATAAAATGATGATGGTTCCATCCAATTTAATGGTAATATGGTTCTTACGTTTAATTTGTATAATTTACCGAAAGTTATCGATGTAGCTTGGTATAAGGTTAAAACTTATTTTCCTAACTCAATGCGTTGTCGCAAATGCCAACTTCTGGGTCATAGCAAAAATAAATGTTTTAATCAAGCCTCTTGTGATAAATGTAACCTCCCACCTCATGAACCATATAACTGCACTCGTCTTCAATGTGCCAATTGTCGTGATGAGTATCTTCGAATAAAAACTGTCCTCGTTTCATTCAACAAAAGGAAATCATTAAGATTAAAACATTATAAAAATGCTTCTTTGGCGCTGCTAAGAGAAAATATGAAATTTACTTGAAGACACCAACTCAGACTAATCTTCAACAAACCTTCACCGAAATTGTGCAGGAACCTGCAAATTTGAATAAGACAAAAAAATCTCGGCAAAAACGTAATGCAACATCTCCAAAGATGAATAAAGCTACAGAGAAACTTCCCCGACGAGACTCATATAGTTCTTCATCAAATGAAATAGACCCACATGCATCAACTTCATCATCGAAATCTAAAAAATCTAAGACAACAAACAATAGTAAATCCTCGGAACCTTCCGAACCACAAAAATCAACAAATAATTCTACATCAAAACAACAAACAAAATCTACAGAACCTTCTAAAGTAAATACAGAAATTCAAAATTTTGACATTGATAATGAAATTTTTGTGATTTATCTTCCCCCCTTAGAAAGATAACTAACTCAGGATATTATTTTACCATCATCCGATAGGATGGATAACTCTGATGGCTAATTTACGTACATTCATCATGGCGTCGTGCTTTGCAACATCTAACCTAAGTAAATTAAATTTTTTGTTATGATGTTTTTTGTTATGACGTTATCATGCAGCCTTTAATTAAGGAGTATAACCCATCACTCATATCCATTCAGGAAACACACTGTTCATATAATTTTAACCCTATTCCACCTAAAGGTTATTCTGCCTATTTCTTCAATTCACCTAGTAACATCTTATTTAAACAAGGCGTTGGAATAATGATAAAGAACAATATACCTCATAGAATTGTTCATGTAAACTCAACACTCAACACAGTCGCTGTCAACCATTCTCTAAGCAGGAACTCACTGATTTATTACAACACCTAGGCTAGTTATTGGCGATTTTAATGCGTGGAATGTAGCTTGGGGCTCTTCGGGCAATAACCATAGGGGAAACACGTTGGAAAATGCAATAATTTCTTCCGATTTCTACATTTTGAATGATGGTCGACCCACCCACTTTTCCACTCATGGTACGTTTACACATATTGATGTTTCCTTATGCTCTCAAAGTTTATTATCTTCAACATCATGGAATATATTGGACGATCATTTCCCTATTGTTGTGAAAATTCGTTTAAAAAAAGGCTAACCGGTAGTCATAGTTTACCCAAAAATAATGTCTTATTGCTAAGAATCTTGTGGCATTTAAATCTGGTAGAGGTTGTACGGATGCTCTCCTTCACATAGATTTATTTACTACAAAAGCCCTTTCATCACACAACCACGTTTCTATCCTCTCAATTGATTTTGAGAAGGCTTTTGATAGTGTTGTTGCTCATGTTATTTTGGATGTATTGAACAAATGGAAGGTTGGTCCCTAGATTTTTAATTATGTTAAATCATATCTGACAAATCGCAAATTTTGAGTTAGAATAAATAATACATACTCTATATCCTATGATTTCTATGGACATATAATATACCCGGAAAACCTATTAAATGTATATATCCTCCTTGGTTTTTTGATGATAAATTGTGTGATATTTCCTTGTCCGAATTTAATATGCATGAATACTCAGACGAAATTTTTATCCAGCGCTATCTGGAAAGGGAAGTTGCTTTGAGTGAAGATGGTTGGAATTTGTATTTCACTAATGGTTCTAGGGTGGATAACGGATGTCAAAGATGACATTTTTGGATCTTCCAACCCCAGGGAGTTACTGAAAACACCATTATTTGACAACATATTGAAGGCAAATAAACTTATAACCAGAACTGGATTTATTATTTAATTTTAATATATGGGCAACTCCATGAAAAGGTAAACCACGACTGAAAAAATAAAACCCTTATAATTTCTGCATTTTTGAAGATAATTCAACAAAATTCTTTTGTAGCACCAAAGACGAAGACTGTTGAACATTTTTGAAATCGGTCTATTTTTACACCTCGCAGCCATACAAACGGACCCGTAAATATCCATTTTTAGCTCATAATTATGTTAATTATAATACTATCCCTTCAAAAATCGACAGATCTAAAATGTTTATAAGCCTAAACCTTTATGCCGATTTTCATAACGATTGGACATCATTTGACCCTAGTTCCATTCAAAGTTTAATTTCAGAAAAACACTTAAACGTCCGTAAATCGCCTCTAATCGCTAGTATTATCACACCCTAGAACTTTATGAGGAACGGTCCATATTTGACCCTAGTCGCCATATAACTTCAGTTTTTTATTTTTATCTATAAATTGCTTAAACATGTATATAGGTCGGCCATATCCGAGTGCACTTTCCTACTCCTTTTGATTTGTTGAAGTGTGTGTATGCATATATTTCCAAAATATATATTTTATAACCTAAAAAAAATCAGGAGAAAAATCTGTCACATACGATGTGTCACGTACGATATTTAAAATGTTCATTATAAAATTATATTATTTTTTTTTATTTAAAAATTATGGATTACTAATGAAAAATATGTTCCATAGTGTAAGAAATTAAAACAAAAAAGATACACCTACAGAATTCGCAGATTTTCGTAAATATTTACATGTACTTTAAAAACACTTCCGTTTTTTGTCACGTATGATATCGCTATATTTTAATCCATATTTTGGAAAACCAGGTTCCGAATGATGATTCCTTTTGCAAATATAATATTCTTTAAATGGAACAGAATGACAAAATTGATTTCCAAGTACTCCAAATTTTACAAAATCTATACCACTCTGAAGGCGTGCGAATGTCACATACAATCGTATGGAATTGCCCATATGCCGAATTAATTTTTTGAATTATTTTTATTTCGAATTATATTAATTGTATTTTGAATGACATATTGCTTTTCCATTTAATTTTGTTATTATGAAAACATTTTTTATTATAACGAGTAATTTAGTTTTATGAAATGAATGGATATATAAGTTATTTTTAATGATAATCGATTTGTTGACTACCTTAAGAGCCGATAGTCTTAGTAACTAGTGCTCTATAATTTGTATTAGATTTATATAAATTATAATCTAATAAAGAATTATGTTTCTTTTTATTTTTTAATGATTTTTTTTATTTTGTTCTATGGGGCATCGTTTTAAAGGGGTTTTAATGCTATGCCAAATGATGTATAAATCATAAATAACCGTATGCTCATAGTAGTCATATTCCAAAAAATTTAAATTGTTAGATTTTTCATTAATATTAATAATAAGGAGTGAGGAGTGTAACTCAAGCACCATTTTTTGTGAATCGGTCTAATGTATATACATATAAATATAGTTTATTCTTTGCTACGTATTACGAAAATCTTAACGAGGTCTACCTGTAACTTTAATGCTATTGTTGGTGGTAGGTAACTGATAAAATTATTAGTTTTCTTGCAAATGTATAATAAAAGATTTTATTTATTTATGTCCACATTTTTATAACCTCAATACAATACTTGCTACTTTATTTAATTTTAAAGAGATTTTCCATAATAAAAATTGATATCAATGTTAAGAATGTTATTTGTAATGATATAGAAATTACGAGTATAAATACTAAAAATAATGTCAATTCCAGACTTTGCAAAATAATATAAATCAGGTGTAAATTGTTATACTAATAAAGTATACGTACATAAACTACAATCAGTGTTGTCATAGAATTCATTCATTACTCATATGTCTGACGTATTATTTTTTACATTGTAATAATTTATTGCGTATTAATTTGTGATATGCTCATATATAGTTTAGAACTTTCTATGAGCAATTGAAAATTTTTTATTTAATAATTTATTTCACTCTCTAACACCAGGTTTGCTGCTTCGGTTTCTACGGCAATGGCGTCTAGATGAGTTATCAAGGTTTTTCTAATTTTCGCATATTACATCTTCTAGAGAAATTTCACAGCTTAAAAGTTCAATAACTTCTTAGAATTTCTTCGGCCAATTCTACTTCAGTTTGTCCAATAGATTTCTGGATGAACCCCGTAGAAGTAACACAATTTTTAGGCCTAAAAATCAATACAGAAACACCGGATAAGATAATTGTATAGTAGTAGATTTTACAACAACAACAAATATTGAAAAATTAAGAATTATTGGTATTATTTTTATATCCTTCACCTTCGTGAGAAGGGTATATATAAGTTTGTCATTCCGTTTGTAATTTCTATAATATAATTTTCCGACCCCATAAAGTATATATATTCTGGATCCTTATAGGTAGCGGAGTTGATTAAGCTATGTCCGTCTGTCCGTCCGTCTGTCTGTCTGTCCGTCCGTCTGTGTGTTTGTTGAAATCAGTTTTTAGAGGACCCCAGATATCGGCGAGATCCGAATCTTCAATAATTCTGTTAGACATCCTTTCGAGAAGATCGCTATTTAAAATCAGCAAAATCGGTCCATAAATACCGGAGATATGAGCAAAAATCCGAGACAACCTCTGAAAATTTCATAAAAAAGACAATTTTTTTCATGCTTTGATATAAGCAACAACAACAACACTGCTTATTCATTGAGTATTTCGTTTTATATGTTTGGATGGCTGTGTGTTTCATTGCCTTGTGTATGTATATTGTTTTTGTTTCTTGGTGCATTCAGTTTCGTATGTTTGGATGTCTGTTGGTTTCATTGCGTTGTGTATTTTGTTTTTGCTTTTTTTTTGAGTATTTCGTTTCGTATGTTTCATTGCCTTGTGTATATTGTTTTTGTTTTTTGGTGCATTCAGTTTCGTATGTTTGGGTGTCTGTTGGTTTCATTGCGTTGTGTATTTTGTTTTTTTGTGTATTTCGTTGCGTATGTGTGGATGGCTGTTGGTTTCACTGCCTTGTGTATTTTGTTTTTTTTTTGTGTTTATTTCGTTTAGCGTTGTTGTTGTTGTTCGTTTTGCTATTGCTATAATAATGTTATAAACGGGAAAATGAAATAAATTGAAATTTTATAGAATTGATATTTTTTAAATACATTGTGGTGAAGGGTATATAAGATTCGGTACAGCCGAATATAGCACTCTTACTTGTTTAAGCTTCATTCTCAAAATCCGAAATACTGCATCAAATTTTACTGCCTGTCATTCAACAGCCAGATAACTCAATCTTTTCAAAATAAGCATAGACCAAAATAAATAATTTCAACAGGGAAAACTAAAAACATATGTAACTCACTTGCATAATTGAGTTGATGACCGCTGATGGTAGTGATCTACATATGTACATATGTTACATTTCTTAGTCTCGTTGAAATAAATAAATATAGTTTTTCTTTTAAATATTTTTCGATGTTAATATGCAAAGATAATACAGGTGATAGATAGTTTTGCATGAAATAAAACGTCAGCATTTAGTTTCATTATAAAATATGTATATTTGTTTTAATAATATTAAACATGTACATAATTGATTTTAAACACAGTACTATCATCATAAAATACAAAACTATAACACTGATGGAAAGTTTTTGTTTTAAATATTTATAGATCACATCGTAGAATGAATGTTATTATTTATAATTTTGGTATATTTATTTTACTATGGTTTAGCCACAGTTGATAAAACTATAACTTTTCCTTAAACAAATATTTTCCTTATACTATTTTTGTAAGTCCAAAATCATTTTAAAGTGGTATGATAAAATGTTTTTATAGTCAGATGTATTTGGGTGATAACTACTACAAATGTTTGATTCTACATTCTGTCCTCATACGAAAAAAAAAATAGGTTTGTGTGTATATTTCAAAAAACTCACAATATTATTTAATATGGACTATGGAATGGATATCATATCATATTTACTCATATTGAACCACTTTATCTGATCGAAATACAATAAAATGTTTTTATCTTTTCAAGTGTAGTAGCAAAGGTGTTATTTGTTGGAGCTACTTGCGTTACCAATTTTTGTGTTTTTATTATTTAAAGATAAAGAATAATAAGGCTAATAAATAATAATATTTACTGAAAAGTACAATACTATTAACGAAAAAAAAAAACACATTCAATCTATATTGTGATATTTCGTAACAATACAAAATATTAATTTTTTGTTGTTTAATTTTATCTTTCTATCGCTAATAAGAGTTAAATTTATAGCTTCTTCAATTTTTGTATCATTAGAAAGGCGATTTATAATATTTAATAAACATGTGCATGTATTTCCTTAAAAGGCGGTTGAAAGAATGTTTACAATGAAGTCAGGGCAACCATAAATTTGTAGTATTATTTTTTTTTATGTAAATTATAAACGAGTGGATTAACTTATTATCCGTTTCAGATAAATGATGGCATTATTTTATATATTATATACATATCTTTGGAAGGACAATTTTCTTTATACGATACTATTCCTTCGTAATATATAGAAAATGTAATTTGCTTAATTTTTCAAGAAATCATTAAAAGCCCTATTAGGCTAAAATTTTATGATGAATAAAATAAGATCCATCCAAACAAAAAAAATTTCTCTCGTTGTAAATTATTACAAGTTCTATTTTGTACTAGTAATAATTTTCCTATACAAAATTCAACAGCTGGCTGGCAACAATTTTGTGTTGGTTTTAAAATAAAAATGTTTCCGAAGTAAATTATTTCGTTTATTTACTTATTACTAATTTCGAGAGTAATTTGCAAATTTTGATTTTACTCTCTCGTATTTACTGGAAATGTAAATAAACAGACCTAATATTTAGAGCATTTCTACATTCTACGACAAGGCAAGAATGCACCGTATAACCAAAAAAATGTGAATGTATCCATCTTGGATTGGACAATTTATCGGATCTAAATTAATATATTCGGAAACTCTCTTGTAGATTTCATCTAGAAGTTTAAAGTCGTTGTTCTATGAATTGAAATTTCACAGTAAATATGATCCTACTTCGTACAGAATTGTTGTTTATTTGTCTCGCAAAGGCTTCACTAACAAAGGCTCATGAGTCCTAACTGTCATAGCATCTGCAATGTCCAGATATATACACGTTTTAGCTTTATTGAGTACTATTCTATACTTGTTCATTTATATTTAATTGAAATATTTAAAATGTTATTGATACATGCTTTTTTACAGTTCACTGTAGATTTCCGATATTTTTTATCAGGTGGTTTATTATATATACGTACGTTTGTTTTATAGATAACACTTACGATTGTCAAAAATCGTTTTCGTTTATAAATAAGAACTATTTCGATTCGATAAACATTTATCATAGCCGTAATATAATACTTTTTAAGAAATATAACTTGTTTCCAATTGGTCAAACATAATATATTGAGGCGTGTTTTAAATCAAAAACCTTTATACACAATAAAATCGTGAAACCTTGTACAACGTTTTAATTTTAGTAATACTGATACATATTTTGATTTGAAATTTATTTTACATATTTAAACTACGAGTACGAGAGCATAGCCTCAAAAATGTACATATGTACGTAATTATATGTGGTCGTATAATTCTATATGATTTTTATTTTATTTATAATTTTTAATAACAAATAAAAGTGTATAGCAGCACAAATTTGCTCCAATTTTATTTTTGTGTATCATATACATTTATGTACTTTACTCGCATTTACTACAGATAATAATATGAACATTCGAGACACTAACAGTGATAATCGAAGATGAGCTATGATGAGGATTTATCACGATTTCAATGAACTTTAGACAGAGTTTATCTTGAAATAACCAAGAAAATAAATAAAATAAATATATAGCGTAGAAAAGCGTTTTTATATTTTATTAAAAAAAATGTTAATGGGTTCTGTGAAAAATACATTTTAATGAATATCAAAATATGGTGATAATATGAACCAAAATATAATTAAATAGAATTTTACGATATTTATAACTAACTATTGTTTGATAATGTAAACCAACATTATCTAAAATTATCACAAACCCTTAAATCGAAAACTTATACATTTAAATGGTAAATACATACATACATACATACATACATACATACATACATAGATACTTATGAACTAAAGATAGAAATATTATAAAAAAAGTTTACGCAGAGATAATATTTTGGTTGTCGAGTTAATTTACAAATCTACATACATATGTATATCATCATCGTTTCATTCGTATTGTTGATCGTTCGTTCATCTATTTGATAATTTGTATTCCCTTCCGTTTGTTTTTCAATTCTGTTTAATAAGTTCGTGTTAAAAATGTGATGTGATTGAGAACAAGAGATAATATTGTTTTTAAGTAGATGTTGATGCTGTTCAACTGCTGCTTGGTTGTCATTAAATTGTTTTTAAGATTTCATTTTTGTGTCTTATCGTAAATAATTTTATGTATTGATTTAGTATTTGTACTTGTTATTACTAAGCGATAACATCTTATATGAATAAGGCTGACCTCTTTTTTTTAATAACGTCAGCCGCATTATCATAATTATTTAAATATAAAAACACATACAAAACACAAATGCATGAAATATCATCAATATATCAGATTTAAATGAAATATTGTGAAGTAAAGTGTTAAGAAATACATTTTTCTTCTGTAAAAGTTTGACGAAATCTAATATCCTTACATATTCTGTATGTGTACACCAAAAGGTTCAAAATATTTTTGGAATCATCATAAAACAAATGAAAATTTATTGAGAAAAATAGAAAATTTTTCAGGGTAGATCGATTCCCTGAAAAATGATCTATTTTTTCCAATAAATTTTCAATTATTTAATGATGATTCTAAAAAAATTTTGGACCTGGTGATAACAGTTATAAAGAACAATATTTTTTTAGTTTTTAGAAATGAACTGATAAGATCAACAATATTTTACACTCTTAAATATTAAAAAATTATTATAAAACACCTGTGCAAAATTGTACATTTTCACAAATAGGTAACTGTAATATTTGAAAGATAAAACTTAGTGTAAGCTTGCCATTTAAATATATCAATGGAAAGTTGAAAATGCACAACTTGCACAGTTTGCGAAGCTTTTGAACGTTTAAATGAAAATCCTTATTATGATATTTTAGAGCGCACAAATCGAAAACTGATATATGGGCAATTCCATGAAAAGGTAAACCACGACTGGAAAAATAAAAACCTTATAACTTCTGCATTTTTGAAGATAATTCAACAAAATATGATCTTTTGTAGCACCAAAGACGAAGACTGTTGAAAATTTTTGAAATTGGTCTATTTTTACACCTCTTCGCCATACAAACGGACCCGAAAATATCACTTTTTAGCTCATAATTCTGTTAATTATAATACTATCCCTTCAAAAATCGGCAGATCTAAAATGTTTATAAGCCTAAACCTTTATGCCAATTTTCATAACGATTGGACCTCATTTGACCCTAGTTCCATTTAAAGTTTAATTTCAGAAAAACACTTAAACGTCCGTAAATCGCCTCTAATCACTAGTATTATGATAAAATTTGGCACAAATAAGTTTTATATGAATTAAAATCACACCCTAGAACTTTATGAGGATCGGTCCATATTTGACCCTAGTCGCCATATAACTTCAATTTTTTATTTTTATCTATAAATTGCTTAAACATGTGTATAGTTCGGCCATGTCCGACTGCACTTTCCTACTCCTTTTGATTTGTTGAAGTGTGTGTATGCATATATTTCCAAAATATATATTTTATAACCTAAAAAAAATCAGGAGAAAAATCTGTCACGTACGATATTTAAAATGTTCATTATAAAATTATATTATTTTTTTTTTAAAAATTATGGATTACTAATGAAAAATATCTCCCATAGTGTGAGAAAATAAAACAAAAAAGATACACCTACAGAATTCGCAGATTTTCATAAATATTTCCATGTACTTTACAAACATTTCTGTTTTTTGTCACGTATAATATCGCCATATTTTAATCCATATTTTGGAAAACAAGGTTCCGAATGGGATGATTCCTTTTGCAAATATAATATTCTTTAAATGGAACAGAATGACAAAATTGTTTTCCAAGTACTCCTAATTTTACAAAATCTATACCACTCTGAAGGCGTGCGAATGTCACATACAAGCGTATGGAATTGCCCATATGTAAATGATGGCAAGATAGACGTATCATGGTCAAATATTGATGTTTAGAACAATTCTTCTTTATGGAAAATGTTAATGTTAACTTGCGTTAAAAAAATATATATTTTTTATGAATAGATATTTAACAACTAATGTTTGTTCAGTTATTTCATCACATTTAACAATTGAAAACTAAAAAAACTGCAATTGAGATTTTATATAATTTAATGTATTAGGTACTAGCTGAATTCGGTCCTTCGACATGTAATAGTTCGTTAAAATTTTTGCTGCTCTGGTGTCGAAATTTGGCCCCATATTTTTTTATTTTTTTGCTGGAATTCCCTAATAATTTTTGCAGTGTATTTTACAAAAACTTAAATATTGATAAATAAAGATATTGTCTAATTTTTAAGAAATTGATGATTAGTATGGTCTAATACTATTTTATAAAGTAATACTAATATTAATATTCCATAACACTGAGTTCTAATTTAGATCATTTAATTTTTTAAAATTTGAATTGAACTGAGAGAGAGTTAAAGTTAGATTAGATTAGACCGACTCACTCTGTATGGAAAGCAAACACGTGTTTTTGTTACCCCTCTTAAAATTTACCTTGCTTTGTTTTATGATGATTCCCAAAATATTTTAAGTCTAGCGATGACCGTTCGTGAGCTGGATCAAATTAAAAAAAGGTATTTTGGAATTATTATTTTCAAATTTTAGTTTTGTTTTGAAGCCAATGACCGTTCGTGAGCTGGACCAAATTAAAAAAAGGTATTTTGGAATTATTTTTTTCAAATTTTAGTTTTGTTTTGAAGCAAAATATTCAATATGGGGTATCGTTTCAAAGGGGTTTTAAAGCTGCGTCCAATGATGTATTAATCATAGATAACCGTCTGCTTATAATTGTTATATTCCAAAATATTTAAAATTGTTAGGTTTTTCACTAATAAAAATAAAATGTATGCACAATTTTGCAAATTTTGCGCACCCTAGGCTTCAAAAAACCTTAAAAAAACCACATATTGTATATTTTGTTTAAGAAAAAACAGTAAAATTAAAAAAAAACTAAAAAGGGACTTTTTTTTGTTCCGGTCCAGCTCACGAACGGACATCGATAGACAAGAAATATTTTGGGAATCATCATAAAACAAAACAAAGATTTTTTGAAGCTGGGTAAAATATTGAATTGAACATGAAAAATCGTGTCCCCCATACGATATTTTCTTGAAAATTGACAACATGAAACCCAAAATATTTTGGGTAACATCATATTACATAACAGCGAATATCTTGAGGGGGGTAACGGAAGCACTATTTTTTGTGGGTCGGTCTAATGTTTATACTTTTTCAAAAAATGTAATTATTGTTTAGTTGTAATTCAGGTCTTAGTTGGGGAACAACTCTCGCGTCATCGTTTTTATTTCTTAATTTCGGTCAGGCTTGTGCTTATTGCCGTGCTTTAGAAACAGTATAACTGTTTCTAAGTTATGCGTTGTCTTCATTAAACGCGTGCTTTCGTTTTACCTCAGAGTGAGGTAATGTTTTTAACTGGTGCAGACCATAAAATTAAACATAATTAAACTCAAACATATACTGGTGGAGACCATTAAAACTCTAAAACTTATTTCTGGTGGAGACCAATAACACTTTTGATAAAATTAAGTTCGGTGATCCAACTTCCTATATGAAGGTATAGGTCGTCTGGTGGGGTTTCTCCGGACAAACGTGTGATAACCTGGCAATATGAGTGCTTGATGCACCGGCAACCTAATTAAAACCCAGTAGTTTTTTATAACTATATAAACTATATACAAAAAAAAAACTATAACGTTTTTTCTTTTAATTTCAGTTATTTTGAAAGATGTGTCGTATAATATAATGTGCGAACTCTTAGAATTTATGTATCAAGGCGTTGTGAATGTTAAACACACTGAATTGCAATCTTTTATGAAAATTGGGCAACTATTACAAATTAAGGGACTTGCCACAAATTCCTCATCATCAGCAGCGTCAACGAGTTCAGAGAAGTCATCGAACAAGAATGAAAATAATGTTATGAATGATGAAACTTCTTTCACATCGAAACCATTATTGCCATCCGCGATCGAAACCGCAAGCACTGGAGAAAATTCTAATATCGGGGGCGAAAAGCCATCTGATAGCCATAGCCATCCGAATACACCACAAAGATCACAATCACCTCTGTTATCACCAGCAGCATCACCCTTGAACAACAGCTCTTTAAATTCAGCCACAACAAATCAAGCTAACAAATCAACAGAATCAAATGTATCACAGCAACAACCCTCAAGTCATGGAAGCAGCAGTGCTTCTGGTCTTAAACGGCATTCTGAATATAGTACTGATTCTTTGTCGATATATTCTCGCAATAAACATAGACGTTCTATAACTTCTACAGATCACAGTAGCGAAAATACTGATGGACCCGATGGTGGCAGTGTTTCTGGTGGAATGGAGCAAATGAATACAGAAGATTTCTTTTTACCACACATTTCTATGGTGGAATCACGGTATGAATTAAATAACATAAAACGCGAAAACTCAGACCATCACCAAAACCCAGGTGTGTCATCTGCAGCAGCTGTTGCGGCAGCTTCCGCTTCTCTGCGCAATTCTTTTAATTCCGCTGCATTTGGGTTAGACTATACTTTTTACAAGAACAACAACGTTTCTTCCCAATCCGGTCAAGAATATCCAAATGATTTACATATGTCGAATGAGTATTCAAAGAGCTTTGCCAACCACATGGATATACCACCAAGTAAGTTTGTGCATTCTAAAAAGATAAAAAAAAACTGTGTAGTTTTCACTTCATTTTCTCTTTTATTTTTCTCTAATTATCAAATACGCATACTTAGTATCTACTGTTTTCAGTTTTAAAAAATGTTTCAAATGCACGAAATCTTCTGTGTTTTGGTTTTTATTTGTCATTTTCATTATTAACTCATTTTCATTATCACATTACTAAAATACATGGGTATCAAAACTTTAATATTGGGGATATGATTTACTACATGCCTTTAAAAATAAAAGAGAAATAATCATTGAAAAACGGGTTTCCATGATGGGACTATTTCGGTTCGAAGGTGATTCGAATGGTTTAATGTACATAAATGTTCATTAGGGATATATCGTCACCTGAAATTCAAAAGGGCGTAACAACACTTTTAACAATTTTACAGGAGAGACAAAAAACTAAATAAAATGAATGTAATTTGTGTTATAAAAAACGACATTTTCTTACATGTATTGTATTCCAACATCGATAAACACGTTTGAATATAACTTTATCGTCAGACATTGTCCATTATGTTGCTTTTCAGGACTTTCTTATTTGTGGAAATGACTAATTTGTTGTTACGCCCTTTTGAATTTCACTTCAATAAAGTCGGTATTTTTGACAATAGGATTCTAAAAATTTGCAGCAATATGTGTTTTGATGCGGTGGACCATTTTCAATCAAAAAGTCGATTTTAAAATTTTTGGTTGTTACACCTTTTTGCATTTCAGGTGACGATATGTATGTAAAACAGTTGGGCTTTTTATTTAATTTAAAATACTTTTTATTTTGTAAACAATTCCTTTTAATTTATGAAAATCATTTTTGACAGAAATTTAACGAAAACAAACATTAAAGGTGTTACGATGAATTTAAATTGTTAAATATTTAATGAGCTGAATCAAAGTATATTGTATTTTCCATATTTTTATAAAATATTTATGTAAATTTGGTATTTTATGAAAGATCTTTGAAAGGCTCTTTAAATTTCGTACTACATGAAATTTATGTATATAACTTAGTACGCAAACGTAACAAGTCCACTTTTTATAGAAATTGAGATTTTTATGCAGAATAGTAGTATAACTTAAACATGCACTTTTGCTGTGATATGCAAACGTGCAAAGTCCTCAAAACATATACAAAGAAATAGTACTAAGTCCTTACAATTTGCTATTATAAACGTATTAATTAGTCATGTAAAAAGAAATATCAAACATTTTGAACATCAACGTCTAGAAAATAGTATGTAGTTTGTAAAATCTTCGAATGAGTAAGAAATCATAAAATACTTTTTTAAAATAAAGTAAAACAAGTAAATATTGATAATAAACTGGTTTTCTTTAAGAGGGATGATATTGAGAATAGCGTAAATTATGGACCGAATCTCATAGTAGTTAGTAAAAATTTTTGGTTCCTATAAAACTCGTTAATATTGAGATGCATCGATATACTGCTATTTTAAGCCAGTTGTGTGCTTTAAAGTTGTCATAAAATGTTATATAATACACTTATGAGCGTTAAAATAATTTTCTGAAGGGGATCTTATATGAGGGCTAGGATCAAACGAAGCCGATGTCCGCCATTCTTTACTATATAATTTTTGAATACAAAAAGAATAACATACTCCAAATTTGATCACGATTGCTAGCTACTCAACATATTTATTTCTGTTTAATCTCTTTTCCGAGGAGCCAAAGAAAAGCATTTGTGTCAAATTATATAAAATTATCTTCAAAATAGAAACTGTACGTAAGGAAAATGTCATAAGAAATTGTGCTAAGCCCAACAAAAAATAAAAATTCAGAAAAAGAAAACGTACTAAGTCCTAAAAAAACCGCCATAAGTAATCAACAGCATTAGTATTAAATTGTTTTTCAACCGATATTAAAAAAGGAGAAATCTAAGAAGGAAACTACGTTTACAGATTTTAAAAATATGAAATACTTTGCTTCTCCCGTAAAATTTACAAAAGAGGACTTGTTACGTTTGCGTACTAAGCTAACGATATGTAACTTTAAAAATATTAAAATTTTTGGGAAAAATGTTTAAATCAAATTAAAAAAAAAAACTATTTTTCCGAAAAATTACTGAATTCAATTATTTAACTTTCTAAATATGTATTCTTGTTTCAAAAATTACAAGAACTGTGATATTTTAGGAGTTATGAGTTATGGCGGTACTATAGAAGAGAACAAATATATATTCTCTCTCGATAAAGTAAATGTTTATCTTGTTTTAAACAACGAATTGCTTTATATCTCAGCACATAACAATTACCTGTATAAAGTTAAAGCACTTTTTCTTCTAGCCATTTTTATTTCCTTTACATTTATTAATTTTTATTTTTATTTACTGACACAAATTAAGTTTAATATTGAATACAGCATTATCTTTTCGTTTTGTAAATAACAAAAAATATTCAATAATTATTAAAGCGATGTAAACAATTAAAATTTTCTAATGCTTATTCTTTGTGGATTTATCTTTACTATAAATAAATGATGTTACTGACCAGACTGTCCAAATGTAGTGATGCTAAGTTCTACATCTTTATTGCATGGAAACTGTGTATTTAATCGAAATAATACAGTGGCAACTCAGCAAGGTATGAAAACTTATTGGCTGTGCAAGGCGTATCGTATAAGCATGTGTCGAGCACGTTGTATAACCCACCAAGGCAAGATAATATCGGCCACTGGGGTTCATAACCATCCTCCTCATATGCGTGGAAATGGCAATAGTTCCGGATCCAATGGAGGAGGAGGAAGTTCGGCAAATATTGGTGTTGGCAACGTTAACAATTCAGCTCCTAGCTCCTCTCCTCAGTCCGGAAATACTTCAGGTGTTGGCTTACCACCAAATCCAAGTAGCTCGGGAGCACATGGTTTGCGATTTTCGCAAAACAGTGGCCCTAATGCAAATATGAGCCAACCAACTTATCATGAGCATCATCATTCTGCAACATCACCATCGCAAGCGCCACCATTGCCACCAACGTTTGTTTCAAATCCACATATGCATTCCGGTAATACTAGTAATAGCAACGTCGGTCCTCCGCCACATTTATTTTTGCAATCGATGCCTAATCTTTTGGTACAGCATTATCCTACTAGCCAGGCAACACAGATAGCGCAACAACCTACATTCCCGCCACAACATCATAATGTTTTGCATAATTATGAAATGCCTTCAGCTATGCAATCTTCACCATCCAATGAACACCACAGAAATTCTAATTCATCTTTCGATCCAAACAAGAAACCTTTGGATACACTTAACAAGGATAATTTAAACGATGAACATATACATATACACAATGCTGGATCACTTTCTCCAAATGGAATGCATAACAGTAGTGTTAAAGGTGGTCATGTTGAATCTCTTCCGCATAACAATGAAATTGGAAAGAAAATATCTTCGTTAGAACACCATCAAGTACAAGTGATAGATTCTATTACAATATCTCCAGGAAGTGGACATAATTTTAAAATGGAATCTATGTAAAATTAAGTGATAGATGCTATTTTCTACGGCAGGATAACGTAGATTTAATGATATGTACAGTTTTTATTAAAAACATTTTAATAAATTAAACAAAGTTTATTACTGTGTATATAAAGTAAATTAAAATAATTATTTATGAAAGAACATATACATATATCTACATCTTACTTTGTTTCGGTTGGTTTATTATTTTCTTTGTATTCAATTTTCTTCACTTTTCTGAAATCTTTAAAAAAAAATTTAAAAATAACGCTAAATTATGTCGGTACTATTAATATACAAATTTTGATAATTTGTTTCGTAAGATCAAATTTTATAGCCATACAACTTTTTCTCAACCCATAATGTAAAATATGTTTAACCAATTTTACATTTTCAATCGATTTTGGATTGTCATCAAAGTACTAATTTTACATCAGTTAGTTTTAGTTATTTAAAAATAAAATTATAACTTTTTCACTCTTGTTGGTTGTTGTTGTAGCAGCGACACCTGAAAAGTGTTGTGTGGCTGAGTTGACAATCCTTGTTGGTACTCTTATGTATGTTTATTTTATACATACATATGTATATGGAAGTCTTCTAGTCTGGTAGACCGGAGGTGGCGGGTGGGATTCCCACCTGAGGAGCGCACAACAGGCCCGATAGAGGCCTTAGTGTATTTCTTCGAATTTAGTGCATGTACATCCTCCTTTCAAACTAACTAACTAAGTCAAACATTTTGTGGTAGTCCAAATTTTGAGATATAAAATAAGCAAAAATTAATAAAATCACACATTTTAAAATATCGAGATTTTTTTAACTACCAAGATAATTGAGGTTTAAATATAAATAATACATAAAACATACATTATTTATATTTAAAATCTCAATTATACAGGAAATTTGGAAAGAAATTCTTAATTTTTTTAGAATATCCTTCTAATGATTTGTACTGTTCTGGATACTATGCAATCCATAAAAATCTCAATCAATTTCCGCAAAAGTTAAAAATCACAGTAATTTTTAAAACTCTCCTCAACAGACCGCAGATCTGAAAAAAGCGCTTTTAAGAGTTTTGATCAATTATGATAATTTAGCATACATTTGGTTGCTAAAACGGTAACATTAAAACAACAATGTAAAAATATATAATAGTAGAAATGAGTTTGGAATAAATTATAATAAGTTTTTTTTTCAAATTTTTAAAAATATTTTAAAATTGTATTGTCATCAGTTATATTCATGTTTACCAAATTTCAACCAAATTTATAATGCTTGTAAATTTAACTATAATTGAAAATGGAATTTATTTGCAAATTATAAGTCTTCAATACATAAATGGTAAGTACTTTAATTTTATGATTATTAATACCTAATTGATCCTTATTATGTTAAAAAAATATACATGTAATTGGAAAATAAAGAAGCATGTGATACAATTGACAAGTGCTATATATATTTGTATGGTTGTAAGTATAATGAAATGAAACATTTGTGATGTTATAATATGAAAAATTGGGCTAATAGATAAATTAAGTGTGCATGTTCATTATTTCAATACTGTGGTCATTATAAAGTTAGCATCAAATCCAATATCATAATTATATATAAATCATCTTTGATACAACAATACATAAGTTCTGCATCATTTATAGGAAATACATTAATAAAAATACAATTTTTAAACTTTCTGCAGTTGGGCCCGGGGAACATTGGTTTCAGGGCAAATTAGAATTTATGCTGAGTCAACGTGGTAAACCATTGCTTGTACACGATGGTCATACGTTTGGCATACAATATGTGCGCAAAGATAAGAAATATTGGCAATGCAACTTGTCTCGTAAGTTTAATTGTAAAGCACGCGTTACCACCACTGATACTGGAGAGATTATCGTTACAAATAACGAACATTGTCATACAGAAATTCGTCAACATTTACGCAAGGACTATCAACGCAACAAGGTAATGATGAATGCCCTCATCAATCTCAGTACAAATCGTTTAGCAGTAGAAAATTTTCGGCGTCATAATAGCATTGCCAACAACTTAAGTAATCTACAATCCATAGTAGCTGCTGCAGCTTCAACACCATTAGCCCTACAGTCACACATTAAAGGAACGAGTTCTACCACAGCAAATCTGCTAGATTTGGGAAAACAACCAACAATTAATATAGATACTGAAAACCATTTTAAACACACTCAAACGCATCATTTCGAACACCACATCCCCGACTCCATGAACAAGATTGAAGACGACGACTCTCACGATGAGCCTTTAGATTGTGGTATAAGGTCATCATCGTACCAGAGTGAACGGGACAGCGTAAACGTTTTAAACGAAAACAGTACCAATACAAATACACCTCAGCCAACTATATATCATGAGAATAAAAATGAGTGGCAATGTAAAAATGAAGACATCTAATAGGTTGTACAGGCATGTGCGTAATGTGTGTCATCCATCACTTTAACCTAAAACAGGAAAAATCTAAAATGATAAATAATACGAATTTTTATGCTATTAAAAAAGATTAACGAATCTTTAATAAGTGTTATAAAATGATAGCCAAACAAATAATATTATTTGTTTTTTTTTTCGTTCTTTTTAATTTTCCGAGGTAAAAAATTTTAAAGAAGAGAACGAGTTTTTAATTTTTAATGTAGATTTACGTGTGATGATTTATTGCACTAAATTGTGTTAAATATGACAAAATTAGTCTAAGTTAGTAGAAGCAATGTGATTAAAGAAGTAGAGTGACTTTGATTGGATTATATTCAACGAAATCGACTAGTTAACGCATAAACTATGTATTCTCATGATTGTATACATATTAGTTGGATATAGATATCAATATCAAATATACCGAAATACATACATAATACATTATTTTAAAGTGAAAGTATCTAAACATTGCAAGAATTATTTAATTATTACTCCATTTAGTAGAAATAATTATGGATGGGATCTTAATATTGGATGTGCAACGAATATCTAAATAGATTGTGTCCAAAAACTGGGCACGAGTAGTTTTATTTTTATTTACATAAGGAAGACGCATTTTGTGCTTTATTTTATTGTAATAAAATCAAGAATAATAAGTGAATTTCTATTAAATTTAATATATCGTCACCTGAAAGGCAAACAAACGGCCCTAACTTACCAAAAATTCAAAATCGATTTTATTGTTGATTCTAATGTATTGAATCAAAACAAATTTGAATCCACACACATTGGACACGACCAAAATTAGCAATTTAATTGACAACAAACAAAAGGTCCTATCTGCAAAAACATTTAAATAATAAAGGTAAAAAAAGTCTAATTTATCCATTTCTATATAGTTTTCATTATTAAACAATTTGTTTATTTACTACAAATAAATCGCGTTGATAGAAACAAACTTTTCAATTTAAATAGTTTTTTGCTTCTGTAAAATTTTAAAAATGTTTGATAGGGCCGTTTGCGTTTTAGGTGACGATATGTATATTAATATATATTACTATATTATATTACCAACAAATATCTTAATTTTTTGCTTTTATAGCAATTTTTGAATTAAATTCAATTTCATCATAATTTTTTAACACAGTCGATTTTTAAAATTTTCTTAAAAAACTAAAATCAAGGAACATAAACACAATTATTACAAAATACTTATAAATTTGAATTGCTTAGAATAAATAAAAATAAGATTCAAACATTAATTAGGAATGAACTTTTTACCTTTGAATAAAGCTAGCGTACATAGTCTCGTATATCCACAAATACTCTTTTATGATAAAAATATTTAAGTTGACCAAAGACATTCCCAAAGATATACTGATTTATTTTAAGATTATTTTAAATTTATAACACTGCAAACTATTTTATTTACCAAAGATTTTAATTAAAATCCAAATTCTGAATATTTTTGGTTAATTTATAATTTACTCCAAAATAAACAGATTTAAAATAATAAACTGGTGGTGAAAGATTGATGATGATGAAAACAGTCTGAACGAAAAATCGGATAGGTGCATACATGTTCAAAAGAATGTGTGTCAAACTTTAACATATGTATATACATACATATGCACATAATAATTGTAGATGACAAAAATGATTATCTATAATACCCTTTAACCATTGTTATTTTAACAATTTTTTATTATATTGAATAACTTTTTTATACCTAAATTTATACTTTTAATATTCCCTATTTTTTAAGTTTTTATAGTAAAATTGTTAGATAAATTACCATTGTTTTATGAAATAAAAATACAAATTATATTTGGGACTAAATGATTTTTTATTTATTGGATAAAGTAATGAAATTAGCAGCCATGTTCATAAAGAAATTGGCATGCTTAATTTTTTATAATATAAATACAGCTGTGGGTGATTAGATGTTTATAACACGACTTAATTTTTGAATACGATTTAGAAGAAGATCACCTTGCTTAATAGTGGCTTGATATTGCCAATTTTTATTATCGGGACGATTTGTTTCAACAATGCCACCAACACGATCCACTTTGGCATGTAACCGTCCGGCAGCTATAAAACGTGATAGTTCTTGATCAATATAGTCTACATTAACACCAAAAGCTTCAGCCATATATTGTAAGGTTAAAGAGCGATAAGATTCCAATAGCTGAGTATAAGCTAAAATACGCATCTCACGAACATAAAAACGATAATGGGGATGTGCTAAATAATCATTCCGTAAAACGATTTCCACTTCTGCCAAGTGTTTGAAGAACTCGGCATATTGACAGTTGTATAAGGAGAACAAATAACGTTTTACATCCGGCAGTCCATGTAGTACTTCTTGGATTTCTGCTCCTTTTATAACTTTATCGCGCAGTTCATTGCGGGGCAAAGCAATTAAGGCAACATAGACCGTGTAACGCACAAATGTTGGGTAATCCATTAGTTCGTAAGACGTAAATGTACTAACCGTATCCAAGAAGAATGTAGCAGCAGCTTTAAAGTCACGTACAGCTACTGAATAAACACCCTGATATACCTTCAACCGATTTCGTCTATCCCAATCGCCACCTTCTTCTATTAAATATTTTGCCTTTTCGATATTACGTGTTATCAAATCGTGGTCTAAATAAAAAAGACCCAAGCGTATTAAATGAAAAACAATGTCTAAACGATGGCCCAATGATACAGTTTTTTCATAAGTTTTACGGAATGCTAGCTCTGCTTCAGCTTTATCGCCAATGCGACATAAATATTCCGACTTTTTAAGATTTGCTTCTCTTACTTCCATCTCACCCAAGTTCTTTTCAGCATCTTCGATGGCTTCATCCAACTTTTCCAGATCCTTTCTATTTTGTTCCTTCATTCGATCAAGCAAATCTTTATCAACTGCCCACTGGAGTTCACTGCACAGATATTCATAGAAAGGAGCCATATTGTCTAACTTAACTGCATCCAACAGCTTATTTTTTAAACCCACTTCATGTTTATGTTCAGACAATGTTAGTAAAAACTTGTACTGAGCCAATTCCAAATTAGGGTTTTTCTCTAATCCTTGTTCTTCCAAGTTTTCGGCAGGCATTGCGTTTTATAATCTAATTATTTATATAGAACAATTGGCTCCAAAATATTTTTCTTTTTTTATAAACAATATATTTTCGCTACAATAGATTCAAGACAGCAAAGTCATTTATACAATGAAGTTAGCTGCATGCGAATTGCCAGTCACCAGTGATGACAATATAGCTATTATCTAGTATAATACAGCGATTATGTAAAAGATTTAAAAATTCTAGCGAGTTCATCAAAAATATTTTGAAAATTTGTATATGGATCGATGGTTCGAGTGGGTATGATATTTATCACATTAGTATTTACAATATTTTGTGCTGTGCGTAACGACTGATAATTAAAAAAAGTTCGAGAGAAAGTCAAAAGAATGTTTGGTTGAGCTACATATCCCTACGAGAAATAAATGACCGAAAATAACACATACAAAATGAATGTGTTGCATTTGCAAATTTTGTTTATAGAATTAACAATGAAACTGAGCGTTAATAATACTGTCACTGCATTACAGAGTTGTATTTTTCATCGTTCAACGTAAATTGTTTTATTAAAATTTATGAATAATCGTTTTGAAATATGTGTGTTTGTTTCATAGCAACTGAAATCTCTCTGCACATTAAAAATAAAATATAATCCTTAACCAGTGCCTCAGGTGGCACTCGAACCCACCACCTCCGGTCTACCAGACTAGGACACTAATCACTAACCTACCGGAGGCCAACTTTCGAAATTACCTTTACGGAATTAATAGAAATTTACAAGACCGTTATTTTTACATTTGGAAACGATTGTCAACCTTTGAAATGTCATTTTAACCTGTGAATTTTAAAAAACCAACATTGGGAACTTGTGAATATTAAAATTTTAGAATGCCAAAGTTTGTCATTTTCTGACAAGAAAATTATTTTTAAATGCCGGTTTCTCTAAATGCGAAAGAACATTTTCTTTCTTACAAATATATTGAAATCAACAAATAAATTAAAAATTTTGTTTTTGTTTTCTATATATTTATATCAAAGAAAATGAAGTTTCCATATTTTGAAACAGACAGTAAATATTAGTTATAAACTAAAACTAGAAAAATAATAAACAAAAAAAGAACATGTTATAACACTTTACATGTTATAACACTTTATACGAAATAAAATCTAGAACAAAAAACGTCAATAACAAAAATTTAAATTAAAAAATATATAAATTTTATTGTTTAAAAGAATTTTAAATGTTTTTGTACTAAATTGTAATTTATGTGAATTTATTTATTTTATAAAGTAAATTTTTGAGTCCCAAAAACATTTCAAAACAAAAAACATGATTAAAATGTATGTGGATATTTATTTTTAAACTCATTGTATTTTTCAAAAAACACAATATAAAAAAGCCTTTGTAAACGTTGTATAACAGCGTCCGACAAGAGAAAAAAATCGGTAGACATGAACGTCTGAAACTACATAAGTTTAATGGAGAAAAACTGGTCAAACAATGCCAAATTTCATGTCAACAGAACAAGTAAAAAATATGTCAAAAATGTCTTTTGATATTTTTATCCTTTAATATCTACTTATTGTTTCAATGTTATTTTTTTAGAACAAAATTTTCCATATTATGTCTTAATAATATAAAAACAACATTCAAATGTTATTTACAAACAAAGCGCGACGTGAAATTGTATAAATATTTCAGTTAAACTGAAACATTCTTTTATGCCGCCGCCGAATTTTTAGAGTTAACCGCAGCCGTTAATGTTGGTCGACGCAGGGGTGTGTTGTCATCATACGTAAAAAAGGGGAGTCAATCGATAAATTAGCGAATGAAAAAAAGATAAATTGTAGAGAAATTTGTGTGGCCTAGTGGATTCCTGTGGAAAATTAATTTAAGATTAAATCAAAGTAAATTTTAATTTTGAGCAAAAAAATTTTATAAAAAAATGATCGGTGGTTTGTTTGTATACAACCACAAAGGCGAAGTTCTAATTAGTCGGGTCTATCGAGATGATATCGGCCGCAATGCAGTGGATGCGTTCCGAGTCAACGTCATCCACGCTCGCCAGCAAGTACGATCTCCAGTAACTAATATAGCTAGGACAAGTTTTTTTCATATAAAGGTAATATTTACTTGTATATACGCATGCATGTATATAGAAAAAACCAATAATAAAATAATTTTCTCGGCAACATAAATGTTGTTTATAGCGTGCCAATATTTGGTTGGCTGCAGTGACCAAACAAAATGTAAATGCTGCCATGGTTTTTGAATTTTTACTGAAGATCATTGAGGTCATGCAATCGTATTTTGGTAAAATTTCGGAGGAAAATATAAAGAACAACTTTGTTCTAATTTATGAATTGCTGGATGAAATTCTTGATTTTGGTTACCCTCAAAATACTGATTCCGGTACTCTGAAGACATTTATTACTCAACAAGGAATCAAGTCAGCAACGAAAGAAGAGCAGATGCAAATTACTTCTCAAGTAAGTACAAATAAATTCAAAAAATGGGGGCTACACATTAAGAGTAACAAACAAAAGAAATTAAGTAAAAATTATATATTTGATAAGGGAACAAAAACAAAATACATACATACTTATGTGTATATGTTTATGTGTACATATGTATGTATTTACGTGGAAAAGTTGATGCTATTGAAATAGCAGCTTGAAAGATTTTAAAAGGCGAATCTTAATACAATAAAAACCAATGGTCATACGTTGTAACTTAAATTTTATTATACACTTGTAAATTATATTTTATTTCCAACTTGAAATCATGTGTCATCATTAACGAAATGTGTTCAATCTGTGAAATTTACGAATTTCAAAAAGATTTTCCTTGAGATATTTTTTAAGACGTAATAGCTCAGGAAATAAGAGTTTTGCTGCTGAATTTTAGATAGCTAAATAAAAAATGACACATAACTGCATATTCACTCGGAGAACATGAGGTCCATTCCCTCCAAAGAGTGAAGATTCAAAGACAAAGAAACTAAAACACTACAAGAAAACAAGAAAGAAAGAAGAAGATAGGCAAAGAGGATAAATTAATGGAAACAGGTCTATTCCCGACGGATTCCAACACAGAAGATTTACCAAGTCTGTTTGGCATCAATCCAATTTGTCCGAGATTTTGTATAAAAATAAAACATAACACGAACAAAAAACTTAATTTGGTGGCAAACAATATGTAAGTCCCGTCAACGGTTTACTCGTTAGAATCTTCCAACAAAGGTGTATAAAATTGGCATTATATACTAACGTTATTAAAAATAGTATTATTCATGAAAAGGAGCAATTGCCAAAATGTACCTCGCAACAAAACTCGCTTAAACATTGCCGGTCACCTTGCAATATCTCAAGCATATTGTAACAAATAATTCATTCCCGATATCTTAAGCGGAATGAACTGCATAAATTACAATACTTATTTTAGGCATAACGTAAACATATTTTAGTGAGCTTATTTCGTTATAATCAAGTAAATTTTGCGATAAAAGTATTTCAGTTCCTATTCGACCAAGTTGAATATTCCGGAAAGTTAATAACTGAATTAAAGTAATTAGGATTAACTGGACTGTCAGAATCCAGTTCGTGCTAATAACGACCCTAAATTTTTTTTTCTATTTCCGGTATATCAATAGGCCGGCTATCAAAGGGATTAAAATCCGCCAAACGTAGATTTGGCAATAATTTTTGAATGTCGGCGTTAACGCAAGACATAGGCAAATTTGTCGAAATTTCTGGCAAAACAAATGCATTTATATTTGGTTCTACGTAAGAATCGAAGTTAGATCCGATATTGAAAGAACAAATATTTCTTGAAACAACTGACACAGTATTATTAACACCAGAAATTTCAACATTCATAGATCGCGCGGAAATGTTTTACCTTTTCCGTAATCGATCTGTGATAAACGAGCATTCCGAACCCGGATCAATTAAAGCACGGACCTGATACTTTTTGTTATTACGTATTATATTAACGGTCGCTGTCCCTAAGAGTACGGACTGATTATGCCGAGTATGAAATACTTGACGATTTGACGTAATATTATTCGACGTGGTCGACAGTTGCGAATTGTGTGCCAAACTAGCGGGTCGCAGTAGGTATTTCTGTATGCTATATGAAGCATAGGATGGTGCCTATTATTGCAAATAAAACAATGACGATTAACTTTACAATTGCAGACATTATGTGTCCTCGAATTAACCGTATATGTATTTTGTTTTTATATTTTACGGATGTAAATCTGTAAACAAATGAAGCACAAAAGAAAATCTAAAAACACTAATTTATTGAAAATAAAAAATAACTTTTGATCTTTATTTTTGTATGATTCGATATTTATTGGGGTGATAGTTAACTTTCTTCGATTTGTTTTATATTTCTTCAGAAAACTGATGTCTTTTATATGTACATATATTACTTCTACATATTCTTTTCATTACTTTAACTTGTTTTGCCTCTTTAATTTAGATTTGATAGATTGAAATTTTTGTATGAATTTATTTATGATCAATGCAGTACAATTTAATTGTCCAATATTTATTTTATATAGTTTATTATCTTTTATTAATAATTTAGTTCTTAGCTCTTTTTTATAATAATAACTTTGTTTTGAATGAATAATTTTAAGTAGGAATTTGTAACCGCTTAGGGCTTATAGGCCTAGGGTTATTGAATATTGGTTTATAAAAATAATTCATTAAAATATAATTCATAATCATGATTTGTGACACTTTTTGAAATTATGGATAGACAGATATTGAACTATGGGACATTGAAGAATTCTGATATAAAACCTATAACAATATATAAGCATATGTTGACAGCTTATGTATAACGTAAAAATTATGACAAATTTGTTATCGGTGCGATTTAAAAATATTAGCGCAGTGGAAAAATAATGCACTATAGCTCGAAAATAAGTAATGATAGGCAAAAATAGACTTTAACTAAAATGTAGGAAATTTAATTGAACAAAAATCAACAGAAATATTGTAGCATCTGAAGTCGTAGGAATCACAAAAAGCGAGATATTTTTAAATACTAATTATTGCAACCATATGGACCCAACTCAAAAAATCGATTTCTACGAAATTTGCACTAAAGTTAGTACTATTGAATAGTAAGTCAGACACAAATTTTCAACTATATCGGTCAAGAACTGGCGGACTTAGAGGGTGTCAAAGTTGGACATTTTGGTCATACAGGGTTTTATTCAAATGAGTGTGACTTTTCACCTATTGGCCCTAGCAAAAATTGTCCAAAGGAGTTCACATAGTCATTTCTTTACTCTTTCCAAAAAAAAAAAAAAAAAAAAATATATATATTTTTTTTAATTTTTTTTTTAAATTTTTTCTTTGTTTTTTAAATATTTTTTTATTTTTTTTGCTTAAAAGAAAGCTTATACAATTTCCTTTATAGTTCCATAATGGGATGCAAGTCAAAAAAATTATTTTTTTACTCAAGAATTTTTTTTCAATATTTGGCACTTAATTTTCCCCTATTTTTTCAAAAAGGAAGTTTTGTTGTATTTTTTTTTATCTCAAAAGAAAGCTTAGACCATTGCCTTTAAGAGCTTTTTAACTCCAAAAGCAAAGTTTTTGAGTTAAATTATTTTTTTTTCCACATATGCCCCTTGCATCCCACTAAGTTCTTAAATAAAATGGTCTAAGCTTTATTTTGAGTAAAAAAATACAACAAAAACGAACATTTTGAAAAAAATATTGGAAAATTAAGTGCCAAATATTGAAAAAAATTTATTCTTGAGTTAAAAAATAATTTTTTTTGATGGATATCCCACTCGCATCCCATTATAGGACTATATAGCCCTTTAAGGAAATTGTATAAGCTTTCTTTTAAGCAAAAAATAAAAAAATAAAAAGGGCCGCTTTTGAAAAAAATATACATATATTTAAAAAAAAAAATAAAAACAAGTTAGAGTGCTATATTCGGCTATGCCGAATCTTAAATACCCTCTACCAGCAAGCTACTTTTTATTAAAACCCATTTAACTATTTAATTTTTAGATAATTTGGCAAATGCATATGTCAAACTGATTTTATTTAGGTCGAGAAAAATGTGTATTGATAGGCCAGTTTAAAAACATTTCAATATCATGATTTATCTGTACACAAAACATACTCATTTTGAATTTTATCCGGATATAATCATTTAATTACGAATTTAGTGGTATTAAGTGATTTTCAGAAGTATACCTTATATGGGAGCTAAGACAACCTATGGACCGATCCGGATCGAATTTTATCTCGATAACTTTGATTGTCAATGTGCATTTGAGTAATTTTCGGAAATGGTCCTTATATGGGAGGTGTGACCAATTATCGACCGATAAGAAAAAAAATTTCGTATAATGATTTATATGCCAAAAAAAATTCAAGTCGAATTTTACCACAATAGATTTATTATTTAATGAAATATGTGCGTTTAGGTGATTTTCGGAAGTGGACTTTATATGTATAGGAGCTATGACCTTACACAAAACATATTTGTGTCGAATTTTATCAAGATATCTTTATTTGATAATGAAATATGTGCGTTTAAGTGATTTTTTTGAAGTGGACCTTATATAGGAGTTATTACCATATATGGACCAATCTGGAAAAAATTTGGTAGAATGATTTATATGCTCACAAAACATATTCAAGTCGTACTTTATCCCGATAGCTTTTTTATTCAAAAAAATATATGCGTTTAAGTGATTTTTGTAAGTGGACTTTATATGGAAGCCTATCCGGAAAAAATTTTATAGACTGATTCATATAAAGATAAAACATATTTGTGTCGAATTTTATCAACATAACTTTATTTGACAATTAAATATGTGCGTTTAAGTGATTTTCGAAAGTGGGACTTATATATATGGGAGCTATTACCAATAATGGACCGATCCGGGAAAAAAGTGGTAGAATGATTTACTTATATGTACACAAAACATATTTGTGTCGAATTTTATCCTTATAGTTTTAGAATTTAATGAAATATATGCGTTTAAGTGATTTTCGGAAATGGACTTTATATGGGAGCTATGATCAATTATGAGCTTATCAGGAAAAAATTTCGTAGAGTAACTCATATAAAGACAAGACATATTTGTGTCGAGTTTTATCAAGATAGCTTTATTTGACAATAAAATATGTGCTTTTAAGTGATTTGCGGAAGTGGGCCTTATATGGGAGCTATGACTAATAATGGACCGATCCATAACAAATTTGGTGGAATGATTTGAATGTACACAAAACCGAATGAACCGATCCGTAAAAAAATTTGTAGAATGATTTGTATGTATACAAAATATATTTGTGTCGAATTTTATCTCGATAGCTTTATAATTCAATGAAATATATGCGTTTAAGTGTTTTTCGGAAGTGGACTTTATATGGGAGCTATGACCAATAATGGACCGATCCGTAAAAAATTTGTTAGAATGATTTGTATGTACACAAAATATATTTAACTCGAATTTTATCACAATAACTTTATTCATCAATGAAATATGTGCGTTTAGGTGATTTTCGGAAGTGGACCTTATATGGGAGCTATGACCAATTGTGGACCGACTGAGTACTACGTTGAGAGTATGATTTCTGTTCATATTATATTTGCATGTACAAAATTTTGTGTTGATAGAGATATATTTGAGGGAGTTATTAACGAAAAACTAATTTCCGGGAATATATACCTTTGTATGGGGGCTATGGGAAATATTGGATCGATTGTAAAGATTTTGAATATAATTGATCACTGCCCTGAAAAAATAATGTGTGACAAAATTCATCGAAATATCTTTGGTAGTTTCTGAGAAAACTTCAAAAGAATTATGAAAAAAACCTAATTTTTTTTGAGGTAGTCTGAAATTTTTACTCATAACTTTTTACGATTTGAACCGATTTGGCTGATTTTCAATACCAAACAGCTTAGGAAAATAATAAATATTTTGGGTGAATTTGGTTAATTTCCTTTGCTTAGTTTTAACGTGAGCGTGTTTTACACAGACAGACAGACGCACATAGCTAAGTCGAATCAGACCCAGAATATATATACTTTGTTGTGTCTTAGATGATTATTTCTTGGTGTTACACACGGAACGACAAACTTATATATACCCTCTATCACCACTGATGGTGGTGGAGGGTATAAAAATGGAAAGAATGAAGAAATAGCAATCGGAACTCCTTTGGTCAAATTTTGCTAGGTGAAAAGTTACACTCATTTGAATAAATACCTGTATGACCAAAATGTCCAACTTTGAACCCCTCTGACTTCTTGACCGATAGAGCTGAAAATTTATGTCCGGCCTGCTATCCCATAGTACTAACCTTGATCGGAAGACATCAATTTTAAAGTTCGGCCGAACCCGAACTATGTTCGGTTTTCAAAGCTTGGTAAAACCGAACTTTTTGTTATTAAATAAAAAATACATTTAAGCTACGTTCACAGTGATAGAGTACTCTATTCTGGAATGAATTAAAGCGATATAGTCAATTTTAAAATATTTTTGGTAAAAAGAAACAGAATACAATTTGGTGAAGTACACTATAATTGTGAACGTAGCTTAAAGATTAAAAGTAACAAATTTATAAAATTAAAAACTTAGTCACAATGAAAGTATGAACATCATGTAGATTTTTAGATGCAATTTAATTATAGAGAATATTTATGGAAATTGTTTCTTTATCTCCTCCCGGTTAGGTCCTATCGTCCTAACTTTTAGTATTTTGAAAGGAATTGAAAGGCGCTTAAAATGTTTGACTTTTCTTAGCATTTTAATCAGTTTCTGGTTAACAGTTTTTTAAAACAGCTGAAAATTGGAACAATTTAAAAAGGCGCCATTTTTTAGCAATATCGGAAAATTATTTTTCGAGCTTAAAAATATGATAAATACAAATTTTATAAAAAGTTTGGCGTTCAGTCAAAATTTCGCCGAACACCGTAGATTGGCTGAACCTCACATTTTGCCGAACTCCTTACCCGAATGTTCGGTCGGACACTAATAAATATACCCAGCAAAAAAAGTGTGGAAAAAGATGGAGAATTTTCATCACAACTATATAGTAACCCGAAGTGCTTCAAATTCAGGTGAAAAACCTATGAATTTTACATTAGCGTGTCATTGGAGGGATGTTGTTCATTTTTGACAACTTTGAACTACATCTAATCCTGTCTTTAGAAGCTGTAAAAATCCGACATTTGTATGTCAAACATAAACCACATTCTTTCAATGAAACGCTTATGTAAATTTCATTGGTTTTTCATCAAAATTTGAAGTACTTCGAATATGTTGTTTGTAGTGACTTTTCTACATCTCTTTCCTCATTTTTATACCCACCATCAAAAAAGATGGGGGGTGTATTGTTTTTGTCATTCCGTTTGTAACACATTGAAATATTCGTCTAAGACCCATAAAAGTATATATATTCTGGGTCCTTATTAGATTCCAAGACGATCTAGCCCTGTCCGTCCGTCTGTCTGTTGAAAACACGATAAAGTCCAAACGGAAGTAGCTAGAGAGCTGAAATTTTGCATATATACTTTTAGTTGATGCAGTTCGTTTGGTATTGAAAATGGGCAATATCGGTCCTCGATTTCGCCTAGCCCCCATATAAGGTCCCCTTCAGAAAATTACTTTAACGCTCATAACTGACTAAAAGAAGCACCTATAGCGATGAAATTCGACATAAACATATTTTATAGGAACCTTAAAATCTTTGTAAAATTTTACGAAGATCGGTCCATAATTGACCCTACCCCCCATATAAGATCCCCTTCGGAAAATTACTTTAAAGCTCATAACAGCCTTAAAGAAGCATCCATAGCGATGAAATTTGACATGAACATATTTTATAGGAACCTTAATATCATTGTAAAATTTTATAAGGATCGATCCATAATTCACCCTATCCCCCATATAAGGTCCCCTTCAGAAAATTACTTTAACGCTCATAACTGTCCAAAAGAAGCATCTATAGCGATGAAATTCAACATGAACATATTTTATAGGAAACTAAATCGCTTTGTAAAATTTTATAAGGATCGGTTCATAATTGACCCTACCCCCCATATAAGGTCCCCTTCACAAATGGCTTTAACGCTCATTACTAGCTAAAATCGTTCTAGAAAATTTGACGAGGATCGGTCCATAACTGACCAAACCTCCCTCCCTAATAAGGTCCCTCTCAGAAAATGACTTTAACGCTTTTTACTACCTTAAAAATGCAAATACAGCGACAAAATTTGTTACAAATTTCTCTACCAAATTTTAGGAGGATCAGTCCATAATTGATCCTATCGATATACATAATATGTATGATGGTAAAATTATACATAGATGTAATGAATGAGAAAATTGTTTTGATAATAACAAAAGCATCGATTCTTAAATATCAAAGTTTATTTATAAGCAACCACTCCTTTTCGGCAATGTTTTGATGGTGGGTATACAAGATTCGGCACAGCCGAATATAACACTCTTACTTGTTAACTGTGTTTTCATTTGCAAGGATATGTTTGGTTTATAAAAGCGAAAAGTATGCAATCGCATTTTTAGATGTGATTAAGATGTCGTTTGTAAAGTATGACATCAATTATTTTTTGCTGGGATATAATGTTATTTAACACAGCCCAATGAAATGAAGGTTTGTGAAAATTTTTGAAACCAATTTGACTGATTTTAATGTAGTTTAAGCTGCTGAAACCGAATATGATACCTGTTTTTCTCTATCACCCACCATTTCTCTCTAAATGGTATCGAATATTTTGTTGATAATATGAAAAAATGAAATGCACGTAACATATGAACTTCATATGTTATAAAAATATATTTACGTTAAAGGGTTAATTTCGATTTTTTCGATGTCATTTTAAACACGGGTCTTCATTGTTTATTTTCCCTAAGTCTCATTTAATTCAGTTGAAAACAAATTAATATTTAACTATGGTTTGAAGAAAATTGAAAATTGCAATATTGAAATTTCATTTCAATATTGCACAGCTTGAATTTGACCTTCACAGTTTATGGGTTAACATTATTCGAATTTACTAAAACTTCAGACGCATGCTTTCTATCATCTTGAATTTTATATACTGAAAAAAAATTATATAACTTGCATAACAGTAAGGAATAAAGCCAGTTTTTAAAAATGTTAACAAAATATTGTTTTCTCCGAAATCCTCGAAATTAAAATCGCAGGTATCACAAATCTGTGAGAAATATCGAACTATTTTTTATAACTAAACTCCCTTCTTTATTGTCCATAACTCACATGGAAATGTTTAAAGTTTTGAAGGTGTTTCGCGAATTTCAAAACAGATTCTTGTTGTACTCGATAATATATGATATAAGTTAGTTATATTATTTAACTTATATATGAATGAATATGTTATAGGTTACTGGACAGATTGGTTGGCGACGTGAAGGCATTAAATATCGTCGCAATGAACTCTTTTTAGATGTTTTGGAATATGTCAACTTGCTTATGAGCCCTCAAGGTCAAGTGTTGTCTGCTCATGTAGCTGGTCGCGTTGTTATGAAGTCCTATTTATCAGGTGAGTAAATTGAAGAAATAAAGAACATATTATTAAAAAAGTCATATTAACATATTAACAGGCATGCCGGAATGTAAATTTGGCATTAACGACAAAATTGTAATGGAATCGAGAGGACGTGGACTATCTGGAAATTCTGAAGCCGAAACATCTCGTTCTGGCAAACCAGTTGTCGTAATTGACGATTGTCAATTCCATCAGTGTGTTAAATTGAGTAAATTTGAAACAGAACACTCCATAAGTTTTATACCGCCGGACGGTGAATTCGAATTGATGCGTTATCGTACAACAAAAGATATATCGTTACCATTCCGCGTTATACCACTAGTTCGAGAGGTGGGACGCACTAAAATGGAAGTTAAAGTTGTTTTGAAGTCGAACTTTAAGCCATCGCTATTAGGACAGAAAATTGAAGTGAAAATTCCAACGCCCCTTAATACATCCGGTGTTCAATTGATTTGTCTGAAAGGAAAAGCTAAATACAAGGCATCTGAAAATGCCATTGTATGGAAGATCAAACGCATGGCAGGCATGAAAGAAACCCAATTGTCGGCTGAAATTGAACTTCTTGAAACAGACACTAAAAAGAAATGGACTCGACCACCAATATCTATGAATTTTGAAGTTCCATTTGCTCCGTCTGGATTTAAAGTTCGTTATCTTAAAGTATTTGAGCCCAAATTGAATTATTCTGACCACGACGTTGTAAAATGGGTTCGTTATATCGGACGCAGTGGTCTTTACGAAACACGTTGTTAAATGTAGCCTCCTAGTTGTAACCTAGTTGCATACATTCAAGTTATTGTATGTTGAAAAACTCATTAACAATACTTATATTTGCATTACCAACAAATCGGCAAGTTCAACATGTTAAAAAATCCACAAAAGAAATTTATTTTTACCAATTTGAAAAATTGGAAAAGAAAATGTAATATGTAATTCCAATAATATATACAATATACAATCTACCACATAACTGTATTAGTTAATATGTATTTCTAATTTCTAAAAATTCCCCTACTCTCGCTATCTTATGTTTGCTTTTTAATTTTCGGGAACATTTAACGTATTTTGTGTTTTTATAAATTATTTTTCTTATCTTATATAAAACCATATTTGAATATTTCGCATCTTAACGCTGTAGATGTGAATTGAAGCATGTTGAGGATTTTTTTTTATTTTGTTTTATTTTTCAATTTCTAAAGAGCCTAATTCGTTTGTCGGATATGACATCAATTACGAGTCACTACAAAAATTTATACTAAGTAATGTCTCGTTATTCAAAATATATTGGTAAATGTAAAATACATTATAAATAATAAAATGTTTAAAAACCAAGAAATTTTGAATTAACAATCGTTATTAACCAAAAATTAAAAGAAAAAAGTCGGCAAAATATTATAAAAAATAAAGTTATCGTTAATTAGAACAAATATTATTATTAATACAATACACTATATTCATATATATTAGAACCCATATATTACAGAACAAATATATACATACTCGAATAGTATTAAAATAATAAAATGTGCTGTTTTTATTATATGCTGTTCATAAAAAGTATCGCTAATACACACATATCGCTTATTATCTACAAGACTGCCATAATCCAAAAAAAATCGTTTCGAGAAAAATGACTTTGAATGTTTAATGACAATTTACTATTTGTTTTAAATACCGTTTAAACTTTTAAACCATCTTCAGATAGTAGAGGAAAATATGTTTCTCGTAAAAAATGATAAACGTATGTATTTGAAATTTGATAAATCGATACAAAAGACTTTATTATGAGGCATGTCTTGTAACATTCAGTTCAAAAAACTCGAATTCGACATTTTTCACACACACATATGAAACTACATAATTTGTTGTAAGCTAGCATTTTTTGAAATTTTTGATCACATTCGAGTCATTTATGACTCTTCTGCACGATTAAAATTATCATATATGCGCTCATTTTCTAATCATAAATGATACATTCGTCGGGAGAAAATGGTACCCTACCCGCGACTCTTCTAAATGAGTCATTTATGAGTCCCACTTCTGATCAATTATGACTCATTTTTTAATCTTTTTTGAGTCATTAATGAGCTAAATAACTGGTCGTTTTTGAGTTATTTCCGAATCATATTATAGTCATTTTTGAGTCTTTTCTGAGTAATTTTTATGTTTGTTGCAGACAAATGCAATACAACGGAAAACAGTTTTTGATCTTCCGACTGCGCGAAATATAACTACAAACTAAATTTGTAAACAATCATATTTGAAACTCCTGGATGACCTATTTATGATTGGTGTACATTTTGTTATTGTTTTTTAAATAAATCAGATTTTAAACATTAATTGGGTTATTTAGACTTAGTTTAGTGATACAGAAAATTATCATAATTAAAGCATAATATAATTTCAATTTCCTTGACAGAAAATCGACTTTATAAATATCACACAAATTCAAATACTTATACATTTAATTTTATAAACGAAATGAGAATTATATCAACTCATTTTAGGCCACACAAAATGTTTTGCTAACTCTTCCAAAAGAGTCTTTTCTGAGCCCCATTTCTAATCAGTTTCGACTCATTTTTGAATAGTTTTTGAATCATTTTTAAGTGTAAGTGTTGCTATTTCATTACAAACAAAAACAATTACATAAGGAACAATTTTAGATCTTTCAACTGCTTGAAATATGACCACAAAATACATTTTTAAAACCATCATATTTTAAACACCAGGATGATAAATTTATGATTGCTATACATTTTGTTATTGTTTTTCAAATATTCAGTTTTCAATCATATATCGGGATCATTTTCGAGTCATTTTTTAAGCGCTCAACTTATTAATCACTTTTAGGTTATCAAAAGGAGTCAAAAATGACTCAGTTTACTGATTAATCATCCAACAATCTTCCAAATGATAGCTGGGAAAATGCATGCTTAGTTCTTAATTTTTCGTACAATTGTCCCTTTTAAAGGACATTAAAAATTGAGGTACATACACAGAAAAAAGTTTCAGCATATCGTCACCTAAAACGCAAACGGCCCTATCTAACATTTTAAAAATTTTACAGGAGTAGCAAAAAACTATTTAAATTGAAAAATTTGTTTCTATCAACGCGATTTCTTTTTATTCAATAAACAAATTGTTTAATAGTGAAACCTATCATATGTTATAGTAGTTGACAATGGTGTATAGAAAAATGGATAAATTTTAATTTTTACCTTTAATATTTAAATATTTTTGTAGATAGGGCCGTTTGTTTTTAAATCGCAAAATTTGGTTGGAGGAGTGCAATTTTGTTTGTGAACATTGGTTTTGATGCAATAAATTAAAATCAACAATAAAATCGACTTTGAATTTTTGGTTAGTTAGGGCCGTTTGCGTTTCAGGTGACGATATGTAAGTATTATGAACTGCTTTCATTGATAAAATATTTAAGGCCTTTAAGGCCCAAATAGACTACACAAGCGGCAAAAAATGAATTTTACACAAACATTTTACACAAAATTCTGAGATTATCCCCTTTCATTTGATACCCATATTGACTTACTTAGGCCAAGCAAAGTTTACTGTAAAACTTTTTGTCACTTTGAAACTTCTAAGTCATTTTAAAGGAAGAAACGAATGAAAAACTTAAAATTTAGTATAACTACACCAGGTAGTTTTCAACGTGTGGTATTAATCATGTGTGCAACGTTTTTTTTGTTGTTGTACGGTGTAATTTGTGGAGAAATATTTTTCCTGGATATTTGTACATTACATTCAGTTCCGAAGAAAAGTCTCTGTAATAATAATAAAAACGAAATCCCCTACAACAAATGGGCACGTTATTTGAAATAGGCTACCACTTGACTGATCATTAAAGTACACAATTTCAAAAATATTTCACTTTTTTATTTTCAATTAAATAAGAAATTTGCGTCTAACATTAAAATGTTAAATGTAAAATTTAATACCTAGTCCATAATTTGTTATCTATAATTGTTATCTAGTTTATATAGTTTTTTGTTGAAATTTAATACACAAAAACTAATTTGTCATTACGGCTGTATTCATAAGACTTATTTATATATCACACACTCAGTGCAAAAGTGACTCAACTTAAAATGTTACTTTTGCGTTTTTATAATCTTTAAGCGTTAAGTTTAAGACTTAAACTATGCACCAGATACTTGTTTATCTATAATGCATAATATCGGTGCATTTTGTTGTTAACTGTTGAAGAAAAAACGTTATGTCTTTTTTTATGTTTGAGAATTAGTAAAAAAATGTTACACTTGAGTCACTTTTGTACTGGGAGTGCGATATGTATCTCACATTTCCACCTAAAGAGTTATAACTTAAAATCCAGCGATTTTGAATATCCGCCATGTTAAAATCTATCATATAACATAAACTCAATGAAGAGATATACATATTAGTCTCTGCTACATATCGTCATATGAAATCCAAAAGGCCCTAAGCTATCTTCGAAATTCTAAAAGATTATGTTCTAAAAATATCTTAAAATTCATAAAAATTTTAAAAATCTTTTGAGTTTTTAACTTCAAAATTGTAAAGTGTTATAAGTTGGCATCAAATAAAACAAAAATGTCACTTTTAGCGAAATCTTGCGATTTATAGATTTTTTTAACAGCTTTAGAATTAAAAAAAAATCCAATTTCCGAAAATCTTTATGAAAACAAAGAAGCCTTATGCTTTCCATGTTTCGGCGTATTTGACCAACGAAAACCGATTTTAATTTAGTTAAAAATGTTGTAATTTACTATTTTTTAATGTAAAGAAATGCTAATTTCCCAATAAAAAATAAGCTTAACTTGTATCTTAGGGCTTTTTGGATTTCATATTTACATATCGTCATATGAAATCCGTCATATTGTCCCAGATATTTTTGTTAAAAATTCTTTAAGAATTACAAAAATTAACATCAAACTTTCAAAGCTTTCATTATTATGTTATTGTTCTTCTATTGATATTTAGTTTATGGTAAGTACATTAAAAATAAATTTGTATTCATATATTTTGATAGATAATATTACGCGTCAACTAATTAGAATGCACATATTTGAAAAATAGTAAAAACATTTGTAATATTTTTTTTTGAAAATGTATTTTTTGAGTTGTTACGTTTTTACATAGTGCGATATCCAATAGTTTTGGATATACATACAAACATTGTAGGTATATATGTATCTGCATTCGAATAAAAATTGAAACAATAAATTTAGAGTGGTGACTATAATTGTACACGCGATCGAATGAACAGTGTGCAATAGAGAAATTTAAAAAATGGACACAAGTGGAATTATACCTGATATTATTGACAGTAAGCCTGCAACTATTGCCCGCGTGACTTATGGTGATAGTAGTGTTACCTTAGGAAACGAATTACAACCAAGGCAAGTTAAAGATCAGCCTGAAGTTACATGGAAAGCAGAGGAGGGATCATTGTACACTTTATTAATGGTAGATCCAGATGCACCATCACGGGAAACGCCAACATATAGAGAAATTTTGCATTGGCTCGTGATCAATATACCGGGATGTAAACTTTCTGAAGGACAAGTCGTTGCGGAATACATTGGATCGGGACCTCCAGAAGGTAGTGGCTTACATCGCTATGTTTTCCTCGTTTTTAAACAAACACAAAAAATTTCAACAGATACGTTTATTTCAAATAAGTGCGTATATAAAAATTCCATAATATATCATCAATCTATCACTATTTGTTTTCTTTAGATCTCGTGAGGGTCGTTTGAGCGTAAAGACCCGCGATTACATTGCCAATTATAAGTTGGGGGATCCTGTTGCTGGTAATTATTATCAGGCCCAATATGATGACTATGTGCCAATCTTGAAAGCACAACTAAATTAATACACACATTGTTGTTGAGTAAAACATATTTTATTATATCTTTTATTATATATTTTAATTTATATCCCACAACAACAGTAATTTGGATATTTTTATATTAAACCGTTTGCAAGAAGAGAAAAATGTTTTTCATCAAAATATTAACATTTTTATGTATACGACAGATCTCTTCAAAAAGAATTTGTTTGATTTCTTAAATTCCTCGAAATTTTTCGGGAAGGAAAATTTAATGAAAAAACGTATAAATAAAAATATAGCTGATTAAATTGGCTATTTTTTAAAAAGTAAATTTAGGTTTAATTAAAAAATTAAGAAAAGCAAACCACGGATAGTCATAAACTTTATGCGTATCTGTCTGTAATCAAAATAATTCGATGAAATTTGATACATGTTTTACTTTTGACGAAACCTATTGATTTTAGTTAAAATAGGCCATTGTTGTATAGGCCTATATAATTGTCTCTCGGAATTTCAATTAAACACTCATTGTTTTCAAAACTATGTGAATTAAGGTTGGCAACCATTATCGCTAAGCTATAATTCTAAAAAATACATTTTTAGAACTACTACTGTTACCGTTAAAATAAAAGTACCGAGATAACAAGACACCATTACCGAAATAAACCTAAATACCAAAAACGATATTCTTTTAAAAATTCTAAAAAGGAAATAAATGTCCAAAAACGGTAAAAAAAGATACCGTTACTGAACTAAGCCAATACACCGATACCGCTAAAATGCCGTCGCCGAAAAAAGTTTAAATACCGATACCGCTTTTTTCACCGTTTCGAAAAGTTTTAAATTTTTTTAAAGAAAAATTTCAATTTCGTAAAATCTTTATGAAAATAAAGAAGCCTTATGCCTTCCATGTTTCGGCCTATTTGACCAATAAAAACCGATTTGAAAATGTTAAAACTTACTATTTTTTAATGTAACTTGCGCCCTTTTGGGTTTCAGAAAAAACAAATTCTCAATTCTTCATATCTCCGTAAGTAAAACAAAAACCGCAAATTTTTCTTCAAATAATAATTTGTCAATAAGAAATAAGCTTAACTTGAGAAAATGTTGAACATTTTTGGTTTATTTATCATTTTTTGCTTCTCCTGAAAAATTTGTTCAATGTGACTTAGGGCTTTTTGGATTTCATATGACGATATACATTCATATGTATTTGTATGCATGTACAAATGTTTACTTTAATTTCCTAATATGAAATCAGCAACCTTTTTGTTAAATTCGTCAGCATATTTCAAATGTATATTATGCTTGCCATCTGGAAATTCAAAGTATCTGCAAAAACAAGTAAATGACTTTATATATATTCCCAAAAATAAATTATATTGGTAAGTATGAACTTACTTGACTCCTTGTATATGCTCTTTTAAATAAGGAATGTGTTCAGCGGCAATCATTGGATCTTTTTTACCATGTAATATAAAGGTTGGTGCTTTTATTAATGCAACTTCTTGTTTGCAAAAATCTCCATCACATTTTGTATAAAACTGTACGACCGCATCTACCCATTCGGACCAAAGTTTTGCAAATCGTTCAGGACCGTAAACTTCTTCCATAGGTTCGCGCATTCGTGCTGACCATTTTTTTACGTCTCGAATGTTTTGCAAAGCTTGAACTTCGTCAGCATTCAAATAAGCCCCAGCACCCCAAATTATTAATTTCTCTACATTATCTCTATAGCGACCAGCAGCAATTAATCCAGTTATTCCGCCATCACTCCATCCGACAATTGAAAATTTAGTTCTATTCAGTGCTTTCATTAGATTAACTGCGTATAGTGCATCGTTCTGAAAAAAGTCCAATCCCCATTGTCTTTTTGGGGGAATAGATTTGCCATAACCAGGAGGGTCCCATGCGATTATACTGTGGTTTGGCAATAATTTAGGAAGCTGTTCTATTTGAGGCTTAAAATCAGTCCAACTAGATCCCAGAGCACCCGGTAGAAGTAAAACACTTTTGTCTCCTCCACCGCTTTCGACAATGTTAATTTCAATATCATTTACTTTCACCTTTCGTTCCATGTGGGAATAACGTTTCGATATATTCCTGGCTAAAACTAGTCTTAAAGACGTTAGCAATCTGCAACTTTGAAGAAACATTTCCCGTCAATACTTCATTAAACTTTTACGAATAATAAAAGCAGATCTACATACACATATCCCAGCTGATCAATAATAACGTCTGTCAAGATGGCAAATAAAACGCTTGAGCATAAAGCGCATTTTGAAATTTAGTGGCAACACACAAACAAGTCTGTCGATCAGATAATTACACAACACAAATTAATACTTTTTGTTTGCTCATATATTTTTGGAATGGGCTATGTCCGGTGGTTAATAAACATTTTTTATTTTTTTCCTATACATCGAAATTTTGAGATAAAGTGGTTTCATTTACCATCTTCCATCAGTAGTGCTGGAAAAATATTTGAAAATTAATATTGACTTTTGGGTGCTTGCACCTGTTTTGGGAACCTAACAATCAACTCAGAAAAAAATCAATAATATAAAATTTAGGACTTTTTGACCGATTTTTAGTCATTTTTTGACTTAAAATCCCGGTAGATAATCTGCCGGTTAAACTAATTTTTGTATGAAAACTTTCAATATTTCGTTTCGATAGAAAAAATAACAAGACATTGACAAGAATTAGACGATAAAAATAAAGAAATCCATATACAGTGAATCAATTAAGTAATTTGCCTATGTAAAATTTTATAAATTTTAAGAAAAAACTTTATCTGAACAATTATTTTTAGCAAAATAAAGCAATTTGTTTGTTCTATTTTTAAAGAATATCTTATATTTTAATTTTCTACCATAAAAAGTAAAATCGTGATATTAATTAACGAGATTTTTGATAAAATGTGAACGTATTGTTAATTTTTAAGGTCAATAAAGTATTTTGCTTTTTTAGGTTTTTTGTTCATTTTTTTAATATTGCTGCATTATTTTATAAAATTTAATATTTTTATTACTCCTATATATTAGAATAACATTTTTTAGATATTTTAGTAGTAGAACAACTAAGTTTGGACATTTCTTAATCGATTTATTATCCTATATACCTATAAGAATATTTCAATATTTGACTTAACATGAAATCTATCGTTTCTTTGATTTAATTTCGAAAATAATAAGTAATTTTGAATTGGATACATGATATATAATATATTGGAAATCAATGGATTTGGACCTAGAAAAAAAATTTTAGTGGGGTATAAATCTATAGATTATAACAAAAATAATCTGGGTTTTTGGTCATTTTGTATTGATAAACAAAAACTACATTACGGAAATCCCATCTATTTGAGGAGTACTGTGTGAATTTTATTTAGAATTGTATAATATTGATTCTTATTGAATAAAGCTAACACTAAGTACCATCCTAGCCACTCTAAGTATGGTGATATCACGGTATACAACTATAGAACTATTACATGCTAGAATTTTGATATTCTACCTCATATTTTGAATGCATTATTTTATGAAAAAAATACAGTAGGCGTAGTTGGATTTGGATAGTTATTTTGATTTGGGTTCTGACTATATATAAGTGTATGTATTAGCTGTAAAATATTGCTTTTGTGGATCTTAGGTGATGAGAACCGCCTCTATTTGTAAATATCTAAATTAAGTATTTTTCCCGTACCACACGATAGTTCAATTTATATTGTTTCCAAGCAACCTAAGGTCTGTTTAGAGGTCTAAATTTAAACATAGTGTTCATTTAAGTTCGTATATGGACTTGGGAGAAGATAAATGAGGACTTCAATGGTTTATGCTTGGATACAAGTCGCTCTCCTTTGGCAGTTAAAGATTTTGAAAGACAACTCAGTGCGTTTTTTTAATAATTCTTTGTGTTATTTCATCAATTTCTATATTTTATATTTTTTAATGATTTATTAAACATCTCATAATTGAATTTCATTGATTTATACTTGTTCTAAAAATCTAAACTAATTTTTTATATTGGAATTGCCTCATTTTTTCCCTTCAAACATTTTTAACGCAAATAACTACACAGTTTCACACAATAAGGATATGATTTTTGAAAATTACAATTGAAAAATACTTAACACGTGTCCTTTTAACAATAAAACAATAAATTCCAAAAAGCAATTAATAAAAAATAATTTGAAAACCCCAACGAAATTAACTGGAAACTTCAATATGCAAAATACTTTATTGACGTGCAAATTCTGATGAAAAATAATAAAATGCAACAACAAATGCACTAAAATTTTTATTTTAATATTTTTTTCTTGGTTTTCCCATTCTACACAATCTCTATTTTCAATTGGAAAACATAAATTTACTTTTTACCTGTTTTTTTGGATTTTATTTATGAACAAAAAACAAAATTCTCTTAAAAAAAGGCAGGCAAAAAACTTAGTTGATTCACTGTATGTTTTATATCATGAGCTAAATCGTTGTAAACTAGTGATATTATAGATGGAATTCTACCTGAAATTAATCGGTAAATCGAATATTGCTTTTTTACAAAATTTGCCTTCCTATAACAAACACTCCATTTATTTGAATTCTATGTAAATTTTTTAATCACTGTATGAACGCATTCTAGAATTAGGTAAATTAGAAGAAATTCCTGAAATATTTCTGAAGTATTATTGTTATAAAAATCATCAAATAAATTTTCTTCATTATAGAAAAATAATTAAGGAATTAATAAAGGAAGAACATTTATTATAAAAATATTGAATTTTGTATAAAATATACTGTAATTTTAATGTTAAATAGTAAGTTTTTCTCAATCGGTTAATTGATAGAAATTATTCGGTTTATTCGTTATTTGAAATTTGGCAATTTTCATTTATTCGAGCGATTAATCGTCAAAAATTGATCGATTAACCGATCGACGGTTAATCGTTTGAATACCCTAGTAAATACCGTTTTGTGGTATTTATTAATATATAATTTTTAATTAAAAATTTGGTGTCTTAAAGACCAAAAGTTTGGACTAACCTAACAATCATATATTTGGGAATGTTTCTTATGTAAAATATATGACAAAAAAAAAAAAAAAAAACAACGAAAATTTTGTTAATGGTCAGATACTAAGTTTTGTATATATGTTATAGTATGTATATCAAGTTAATGGGGTTTCAAAGGATTTTAAATAAAAGATTTTCCACGCCAAAAGAATTATTAGCAATTTTTTGCGAAAAATTTTTTATTCTCTAAAAACAGATGCTATTAATATATGTATTTTGTTGCTATGAAATCGGGAAATTTTACATTTTAAGTATTTCAAAGTGTAGGGGATATAAAATTGGTTATACATAGTATGTGTTTATAAACCGGTTAACCGAAAACCCGTTTTTCCCAAAGTAGATTTTTTATAAACACTATCATCACTAATATAAATGATTTTTTGATGCAAAATTGGTTTGCAAAACAAATTTTTAGTTTATACCCACATTTTTGCAAAATACCCGGGTATTTACCCAAATTTTCCTATTTAACCGGGTATTTACCAACTGAATATTTACTAGGGTGATCGATTATTCGACATTTTCCAAAAACCGGTTATCGAATAGTTGACATTTGAAAAAAACCGGTTGACATTTTTCACATGCAGAAAAACCCGGTTAACCGGGTTTTCATTATAAATAAAAAAATTTATTTTAATTTGAAAAAATAAATTTGATTAATAAAACATGGCCCGAACTAATTTTTAACGGTTTAAACGATTATAACTTTAAATCTACTCGTCTAATTTACATTATTTCTTTAATGTTAAAAAATGGAAAAAGGTGATACACTTCTGTAAACATTAGGAACTATGTAATCCTAGCTTATTCTTAAATCCCTATTTAGAAAATTTTCATAGGCACTCCAACACTTCCATAATATTTTAGCCGTAAATTAATTATTGTAATTGGAATATAATCTTAAGATAGATAAAATTTTATCAAACATTTATTCCAATAATTTTTACAAATAAAATTTGTTAATTAATTAGGAAAATCAAAAAAAGTTAAAAAAAGTGTGTTAGAGAAATATACGCTTGTTGCTAGACTCCAATATTTTTAAAATTTAGACGGGCTGTATTATTATTTACTTCAAAATTTAATTTAAGTAATCTTTGTATACAAAGCAAATAAAAGTATTCGAAACTGGTTTTTAAAAAGTAAAAAAAACCGGGTTATTCGATATTCGAAAAATCAACATTTAGAAAAAACCGACACTGGTAAAGCAGAAAAACCGGTTTTAAAGCCGGTTGAAAACCCGAGTCGATCACCCTAAGATTTACCCTTTTCCCATCTCTAATAAATGAGTGATTAATGTAGCCAGATTTGATTTACCTCCAAACAGGAGAATTTGTATAGCCAATGGGAACTTTTGAAGAATGTTTGATCTTTCATCCGGTTTTAAATGTTAAAATGCTCTCCTGAAAAGTTATAAAAAACAACTTAAATGCAGTGGCGGAAAAAATAATAGAAACGGTTAAATCTAGGATGAAACATTTGTTGTCATTAATATCAAATGAAAGGTATTTTTCTACTTTTATCCGTAATTTAGGTTTGATACTTGTTTTAACTTATTTGTATATTTAAGTAATAGCGATACTGGAAAAACAATAGAAACGATTCATGGTATTGCAAAGAGGATATAAAGTAATATTTTAAATATTGTATTTATTAAAACGGTTTTTATGCATTAATTGTTAAAAGTTTTAATCATAAATTACGTTTTTTATATAAAAATGTGATTTTTATATCATTCTTTTATGTTGATGTTGTCTTTTTCAACACTTTATTTAGATAGCTGAATCGGAGGTCCTACTTGAAAAATAAATGAAGTTCATTACTTAAAAATGTTTAATTATCTGTAAAATTTACTTATGATAAGATTTCGAGCCGAAACAGTTTTGGATATTAAATGGATATTAATTTGATATTAATTTGAGATATTAATCATGAAATTCTGACGGGTAGTTGTTGCATGACAATAAATTTTTCATCCGAAATATAAACGTTTCTATTATTTTTTCCGCCACTGTATGTATGTAAAGTCGACTTTTTAAAAATTAAAAATATTAGGCTTTTTATTTCAACCATAGAACACTAGTACATGTTTATATTAAATCATTTTGTTTAATTATATTAACTTGAAATTACAGTAAACATCTGCTTGTGATTAACATAGTATATGAGAACAGAAAATTAAAATATAAAAAAATCAAGTGTGCTGTAATTTAATCAACAAAAAAATATTTTTTGGATCTATAGCTTTGTTCCAGAACTTTTCTGGCTAAAGAGAATTAATGAATTTTCTCTTCGTACTTATAAAAAGTACGGGAACAGAAAAAACTAAATTTCTCTTTCAATAAATTTGTATTGAAGTTTATTCATAAAAATTTCTATTGAAATTAAAATAAAATTGAAAAACTACAATCACACATACTTATTTATGAAAATAAATCAAAAATATCAAACATTTTTTATTTTCAATGTATTTTTTTAAACAAATAATTTATTTGACAATTTTTTTCTATTTGCCAGGAAAAAATTTTCTGGCTAAAACCTGCAAGTTCTGGCAAAGAGAAAATAATTTTAATTGCTCAAATTTGTTCTCTTTTACAATTTCTGGTAAAAACCTGCAAACTTGACAAGTAAAGGAACAAAGCTAACATTTTTTCATTTATTGCTTAAAATTAGGATCATGATCTAGCGATAATTGGAATGGCCTTATACTTATGAATGAATTTGTAGATAAATGTAATTGGTTAGCATTTTTTAAAAAATATACATATTTAGATACTTCTTAATACACATGTATTTAAACTAGAAAGTTGTTGTAGATACTTTTTGATACACTTGTGTTCCAGCTAGAAAGAGTGTAGGAATAGAAAGAATGTAGGAATAGCTACTTTTCCACACACAAGTATATTATAAAAAAAGTATAATCTACACACAATATCGCAAACCAAGTATATCAGTTAGTGTGTCATTTTAAAGCGGCCATACCCTGTGTAAAGTAAGCCAGAGTGTAAGTTTGTAATCACTTTCGAATACAAAATAGGCAACACAATATCAATGTAGTAAGCTATATATTTTCTGTGGGGTAGTAGGAAAATATAGTCGGGCATGACCAAACATACATATGATACCCTACACTAGTATATTTTATAAAATATTTATTTTGCACACCACTAAACGTGGCTTTAAAAACCCTTTCAAATTATACCATATCGAGCCCTTTTTGCAAAATGGACGTAAGCGACTTGATTTTCGATTATCGTTTTTTATAGAAATCGATCATTTAGATCCATTAGCATCATCTCTAAAAATTTCGTAGCTATAGACCCAATGGTTTCAACTTTACAAGAAAAAAGACGTAAGTACACATTAATTTTCTGTTTATGAATTTTTTAACAGCAAAGTGTCGGTTACGTCTAAATTTTCTTTTAAAATATATTAAATTTATAGAAAAATTTTGAACAAATTAACGTATTAAATTTGTTTCTGAATGAAATGCCACATATCTGAGTATAATTGTAATGAATTCATGTAATTATCACTATGCCATTGCAATTTATGTGCTAAAATTTATAATTTTCTTTATATGAATTTAGTTCATTCTAATTACTAATTACATTGCATTTATATTATTACCATTTAACCAACTCTTATATTTGGTTGTAAATTTGTGGATTTCGGAAGGCGGACCTGTATATGGACTCTTAATGAATCAATACTCCCAGAATTTACTTATTTATTCGATGTAAGACGAATTGTACTACCATGTATGGATATTAATGTGGACATCAGGGTGATTTCAGAATACGGCCTTTAATGAGGGATTAGGTCAATTGTGGACCGAGGTCTATAGAATTTAAACGCGTGATTAGTTTTGAAAACAAATTTTTTTGTAGAATTTCATCATACTTTCTTAATTTTTGAAAGATTTATTAACTGTAAACTTATTTTCTGTATGAGGGGCATAGG